>NW_020664516.1:1257897-1324629 GCF_002925995.2 Terrapene triunguis | reverse complement strand
CTTTGGGCTGGGGGTGCAGGCTCTGGGGTGTGGCTGGGGATGAGGGGTTTGGGTGCAGGAAGGGGCTCTGGGTTTGGGGGAGCTCAGGGCTGGGGCAGGGGGTTGGGGCGCAGGCTTACCTCGGGCAGCTCCCGGTCAGCGGCACAGCAGGGGTGCAGAGGCAGGCTTCTTGCCTGTCCTGGCACCACGGACCGTGCTGCGCCCCAGAAGTGGCCAGCAGCAGGTCCAGCTCCTAGGCGGAGGCGCGCAAGTGGCTCTGCGCCGCTCTCGCCCGCAGCCATTCCCCCCGGAATCAGACCTGCTGCTGGCTGCTTCCGGGCGCAGCGCGGTGTCAGAACAGGTAGGGACTAGCCTGCCTCAGCCGGGCAGCACCGCCGGGACTTTTAATGGCCGGTCGGCAATGCTGAGCAGAGCCGCTGCGACCCAGTGCTGGGTTGCGACCCACAGTTTGAAAACAACTGCCTTAAAGTGAGTGCTTGGACTGTGTGCACAGAGGAACTGCTGCATTGCAAAGCTTAGATGCCATCCCACTGTGACTTGGGCAGCTCTGCACCTTGGCCTCTACCCTGTCACTCGCCGTGACAGACGGAGGGTCATGTTCCCCCTCCGAGGCCAGGTGGCTAATGCGGCTGGCGCTCTGGGTGCTCTTGTGGATAAATGCAGAACTTTGCAAAAACAAGCCCCCCTCCCCCAGGTGTATTTGGGTGAGTCGGCCGGGGGCTCTGTTGGGAAGGCTTAAAAATAGCATGAAAAAGAGATTTAAAACTGAACCTTTTCCAGGAACTCTTCATAATAGAGCAGATTGGCTGGTGGTGGGGATGCGGATTTGGAGACTAACTCTGAGTCCCGTATCCAGCCTTCAACCCTTTACCCTGAAACTTTTCCATCTGCATCTGTTCCCCTCCCCTTCCCACTGTCTGAATCCCACCCTGATCCTCAATTAGCAAATGGATTGAGAAGTCCCCCGCCCCGCTGACTGCCTAGTATGCCTGGCTGTGGTGAGGTTGGTGGCAAGTGTGTCAGAGCTCCCAGCTGGTGGCAGACATGAGCATGGATGAATTATTAGTCATTATCATGACACATGCCCCAAAAGTACCTCTCATTCCGGTGTCTTTTAGCAGTGCATCTGTCAGCGCCGCATGAAAAATCAGTTTTGGACAAACTGTGGCTGTATAAACCACGTGTAATTTAAATATTAGTATTGGCCTTTGCACACCTGGCCCATTCATCCATACCAACAGCCTCTTCTGCTTGTGTTTGTCTCTGCATCCACCCACAGCAGCATGCTTGAGTGGAACAGCGCTTTGCCTCCTGGGAACGTGCCTCTCAGTTGCACAGGATGGTCCAGTGGCTGGGACGCTTGCAGGGGACTTGGATTCAATAACCTATTCTGTCACAGACTTCTTGTATAACCAGCCATGGTCCAGACATGCCTTGGGAACAACTAGGAGAGGGCGTAGGGGTGCATAGGGCTTATAGGGATCCCCTGGGTCTGATGTCTACATAACAGTGCCCTGAAGGGTGGCATGTGAGGTCTCTACCGACCTCCAGGTACACACTTGTTGTCTTAATCATTGCAAGAGGGATGTCTGGATGATCTGTAAGGAGTTAAGTATCTATACTGAAAACTATGCTCTTAAGGTATGTGAGTTAAGACAGGTCGCCTGGAGGTAATTGACAGGTTCTGTTCAGGCAGGGGGCAGGAGACGCTTATCTCCCTGGCTGACCATTATGATGTGTGGCTTACAATGTAAAGCTTGTTGCATATGGAGCCAGCAGCTTTATTGCAAAGTCGACAAGAGATCACAAAATCTACAGGAAGGAGCACACCATAGCCAGGTGGCCTGGTTCAGGCTAAGATCAAAGAATTAGTCTGTGTCAGGAGAATGCAAAAGGACCCCCGGGATCCTTCACCAAGGAGACAAGCTTCCAGCGGATGGTCGAAGCTGGTCTGGTTAACACTGGGAGAAAGACTTAGGGTGAGAGAACCTTTATGAGACAGGACGTGTCTTGGCAGTTAAGTCTTGGTGCTAGAAGGTGTATTATGATTTGGCGTTAGACATAACCAGTTGTTTCTGATACTTTCTACCTACTTGCTAGTACTCGAATCTCTGTTATGTAAACTTGTACTGGTTTTCACGATTAACTAATCGAAGCGGTGTGTGTTTGGCGAAGCTGGGATCTCAGGAGTCAGCTGGGGTTACTGTTCTTTGGGGAACAGGTAATTCTGACAGTTCAGTGGAGCAGGAGTTGGATGCTCAGAGGGGGCGGGGTTTGGGCCTGCCTATCGCTACCCTCCAGAGGGACAGTGGAGCCAGTGTGGGCCGAGAGGGGAGGGCTTGTGCTGCCCATGGTTGGCAGAGCCAGGGAGCCAAGCCGTGGCAGGCACAGACGAGGCTTCCTCATGGTAAGGTGCTGCACAGCTCTGGGTACTTCGGCCACTTTGTCTGTCTGTCTGCTGCAGGTCCCTTCTGTAACCTACGGGAGAATTGCCCTTCCTCCAGGGGTGCCTGAAGGTAAACACACTGATGCTGGAGAGGTGCTCAGTGTGACATTGTGCAGTCGATACGATTTTATAAAAAATATGCTAATGAGTGAATATAATGTAACTGGAATATGTTTCATGCAAAAGGTCTCTTGTAAAGCTTATAATCTACTGAGTGTGATCATCTTATTTGTATAAATGTACCATTCTTGTATCTGAAACTAGAAATATGAAATAGAACTCTGAGGGCCTATTGTAATTATGCAGTGTGGGCAATTAATGGTGGGTTTGGACTATTGATGACTTCCATTAACCAGGACAATTGACTGTGGATGGCTCTGTTTGCAGCAGACTGGGAGGAATGAAGGCTTGGGGTCTTAGTGACATGTGATCATGTCATCTGAACTGGAATCCATCTTTAGCCTGGTGCTTTTCCAGTGGGGGGGGGTGGAAACCCAGAGGGACAAAGGGTTCCTTATGCAAAAGATTATATAAATGGGTGGAACAGAACAAAGAGGAGGAGCCATCATGAGGAATCCCCTAGCTACCACCTGAGCTGGAACAAGGGCTGGACCAGGGGAAAGGACTGTGCCCAGACTAGGAAGGTGTCCGGTCTGAGAAAAGAAACTTATTGAAACATCTCTAAGGTCCAGCTCCTAGGCGGAGGCGCGCAAGTGGCTCTGCGCCGCTCTCGCCCGCAGCCATTCCCCCCGGAATCAGACCTGCTGCTGGCTGCTTCCGGGCGCAGCGCGGTGCAACAAAATTTACCTGTAATCAGTTGTATTACTGTATTAGGTCTAGATTTGCATGTTTTATTTTATTTTACTTGGTAATTCACTTTGTTCTGTCTGTCACTACTTGGAACCACTTAAATCCTACTTTCTGTACTTAATAGAATCACTTTTTACTTATTAATTAACTTATTAGTACCTGGGTGGGCAAACAGCTGTGCATATCTCTCTATCAGTGTTATAGAGGGTGAACAATTTATGAGTTTACCCTGTATAAGCTTTATAGGGCAAAATGGATTTATTTGGGTTTAGACCCCATTGGGTGTTGGACATCTGAGTGTTAAAGACAAGAACACTTCTGTAAGCTGCTTTCAGGTTAAGTCTGCAGGTTTGGGGCAAGTAATTCATACCCTGGGTCTGTGCTGGAGCAGACGGGTGTGTCTGGCTCAGCAAGACAGGGTGCTGGGGTCCCGAGCTGGCAGGGAAAGCAGGGGCAGAAGTAGTCTTGGCACATCAGGTGGCAGCTCCCAAGGGGAGTTCTGTGATCTAACCCGTCACACTCAGATACTACAGGAACAAGGGCAAGTGGACAGGGCCGGCTTTAGGAAGTGCGGGGCCCAATTCGAACAGTTTCGACGGGGCCCCTGCAGGGATGACTTAAAAAAAAAAAAACACTTAAAAAAAAAAACCTTTCATTTCTTCCATGTATTATTTACTTTCCATGACTATATAAATAATAACAAAATTATATATTACATACATCGCATCATATATTATAAATATCAAGTTCATTAAGAGGAACTTTATTGTACATCTCACCTATGTGTTTTTAAAACTTTATCTTCCTTGCTTTTTGTTTGACAAAATCTTTCAGTATATTGCCTAACTCTAAGCTCTTCATTACTTCGCATTCAATTGACATGATTGCCAAATTGTTTAATCGGTCTTCCTGCATTGTTGATCGCAGATATGTTTTAATTAGATTTAGCTTCGAGAAGCTCCTCTCTCCTGAGGCTACAGTTACCGGAATAGTCAGGAAGATTCGAATTGCTATAAATAAATTTGGGGATGCTGTTGATCGGTTATTGTATGCAAGAAATGCAACCCTTTCACTTAGGTTGGGTTTGCTTCCAGCTAGAGTCCTTGGGGCCTGTTCCCATCGCAGCAGTCCCCAGGTCCCCAACTTCCACCTTTGGGACACACGCCTCTGTGCACCCCAGGGCAGGCCCTGCCCCCTGCTGACCTGCAACTTCCTGGCAGTCAGCAGCTGTGGTGGCCTCCTTGCTACAAGGTGGTACATCCCCCTCCCCCAGGGAGATGATTAAGGGACAGGAGCTGGCTTCGTCCAGCCCCTCCTTCTGGAACTTCCCTTGAGCCCTGGGGCTACAGGAACTAGTTACAACCAGCCCTCCCCCCGAAGCTGCATCCTTTACTGCTGCAGAGGAATCTAAGAGACACTTTTGGTGGAGCTAGATGAAAACCACAATCCCTAGGGACAGCAACAGGCTGGAAGACTAGACTGAACCCACCACCCAGCCTAGTCCATCCCAGAGCCCAGGACTGAGGGCAAATGTGCCCCCACCCCCAGGCCACCTGCTTCTACTCCTGGCCTCTCCCAGCGCCGCCAGCGATTCTGTGTGGCTGCATCAGGCAGGATTTCAACTGGACCCCCCCCCTGCTAAATTCACCCCTGTTTTGTGACCACTCTGCACCAAGAGCACCTTCCTTCCCTGCCCTAGAGCTGCTGGATGGCTAGAAAGCTGAGCTGGGCGTTTGATTGATCTGGAATATTATCGTGCCCCCCCCCAAAAACCCTTAATGTCCACACAGCTTTGGGGGGGCTATTCTTCCCCCCCAAAGCCGGTCTATTTTATTGTTGCAGGGCAAACGAAGGAGCTAGAGTTTAATGGAAATATTCAGCCCCTACAGCGGTCTTGCAGCAAGGGAAGCAGAGTTGATGGGAAGGGAACTGGTTTGGATAGGAGCCCCCGTCCCCCTCCTTTGCAAAATAATTTGGGGAGGGGAAATCAGATCTCTCCGTGCCTCAGTTTCCCCTCTCTCGGGGGGGGGGAGGGGAGAGATAAAAGTCTCAGCCTGACGTGTTGCAGACCTTTCGCATTCTCCCCTCTTGATGTTTTGATTTCCTTGTCCAAACCCCCCTCTCTCTCTCACCTGGAATTCACAGCACTAAGTACCGGTTTGGGGCTTTCTTCCTGGGTTTATTGGGTTACATGATCCCGAGTTTAGTTTTGAAACAGACACAGGCAGGCACAAACTCACCCTCAAACAGCAACACCACCGAAACCCACAAAACCAACCCAATATTACACACCTAGGGGGAATCACGGGGTCAAACACTCACCGACCGAAGCCCCAGCAGCTGCTCAGGTGAGTGAGGTCCACACTGCAGAGATTCCTGTCTCCCACCAGACCGGAAGCCCCCTAGGCGTCTCCTCCAGGTGAGTGCCGGCGGGAGGGAAGGGGAAGGCTGCAAAGCACATGTGCCTTCTCCCCCCCCCCCTCCCGACCTGCAACAGCCGCTGCCTCAGCTCTAGCCCTCTGCCGGCCAGCCTCTCTGGTTGCCTAGCAGCAAGAGCTGCTACTTCCAGGAGAGCTTTGCTTCAGGCAGGGACGCTGCCCGATCTGCGCGGGGCCCTCTTAGGCGCGGGGCCCAATTCGGGGAAATCGGCCTAAAGCCGGCCCTGCAAGTGGAGCACCACAGAGAGGGAGAGCCTGTCACAACTGCTGTGCCCAGGGTAGAGAGAGAGAGAGAGAGAGAACCAGGGCATCCCAAAGCCCCCAGGTCCTGTGCACTGAGGGACGATGTGGGGAGCTTCTTGCCAACGTACCAGGGCTCCCCTCTGCGCCAGCTCTGTGTATTACAAGTAAGCGCAATGGCAGCTTAGACCGGCTTGCGGCAGGGTGGACAAATGGCTCCGGGCCAGCGGCTCAAGGGGCGCAGCCACCCCGCAGCTCATGTTGTGACACAGCCAGGTTTTCAGGAGGGCTCAGCCCGATGCTGCAGCCGAGGTGCTGAAAGGTCTTCAGAGGCCTAACTCCCATTGATTTCAATAGGTGCCTTGAAGGAGCCAGGAAATTGGGATTGTAAAGCAGAGAGAGAGAGCGTGTGCGCGCATGCGTGCTACTAGTGACATAATTTAGCACCTCAGTTCACCGGTGCAGATGCAGCCAAGGCTGTTTGCTAAATTTATTGCAGCTTGGTTAGGATTTTATCACGGGCTTTTTTTTTTTTTAATGCTCCCTATGAACCCACTCCATTGCTGTGCCAATCCTTCTCACCCCCGACACACACTGTGCCGACCCACAAAGGAGCCGCCTCAGACTTACGCAGCAGGAGCTGGAATTTCCTCATGCTGATACCCTGGTGGTAAATGTTTAACCCAGATTACTTCCCTTCCTTGCCCCGCTGTTATCTGTGCCAAGATTTTCTCTGTCAGTTGAGTGCACTAGCGTGGTGTACGCTATTGTTCGTGGCCAGGGTTGTTGTTTTACGTTCCCAGTGCTGGTACAGGCAATCAATACGCTAATCTAGCTCCCTGATTCACTGACCATTATTGCTAGAATATTTGAGGGCCAAAGGGCCATGTGGAACTTGGCAGACTAGTTAACAAAGAGGAGATCACAATGTGAGCTCGAGGAGGGGGTCAGGGCTTAGAGACTTGACTAGGGCTGGCACGGCTCCTTGTTTAACCTTGGAGATTTTGAGCTCTTCGCACTCTCAACAGGGCAGTGAGTTAGCAGTGCAGAGAGCCATTAGAGATGCAAACACGTTAGGTGCCAGGAGCTGCCTCCAGCCTTGATGAAATACCAGTGCAGAGCAATATGTCAGCGATGGGAGTTACGCAGCAGGGGAGGAGGAACGCAGACATTACAGTGGGGTGGGGAAAGGGTTCTTCATTGAATTGACCCTGCTTGTACACTCCTGGGAGTTGCTTTACCTGCTGGCATGTCAGTCCCACCGTCTGAGAGGCTCTTGCACCTGGTACTGACGGGTAACATCCGTCACCTTACCCATTAATCCAGCTCTTTGCAGCCAGATTAAAGGCCGAGGCCTGGAATAGGCTCCCTGATCCTAGCCCATAATCCTGGCCCTTTTCTTTTCCAGGCCGTGGTTTGCTGGAGGACACTGTCTGTCATGCACACCTTGAGCTGTTGCTAGATGCCGCAGCGTCAGGAAGCTGGGGGTCATCGTGGTTATTTCAGTCTGCCCCAGGGGATCTCCCTGGGTTTTGCTCAGCGGTGGGGGAGCGCGCCAGTTTGGGGCTGTCTGGGAAGGTGTTTCATTTGGGAGCGAGGTTCCCTATGCGACGGCAGCTTGGCAGTCAGTGTGGGACACGGGCGCTCTCCTGCCAGATGTCGCAGCCAAATCACTTTTGTCTTCAGAGGCTGGAGGAGGCGGCGCGGCTCCAAGTGCTGCTGTCATGCACAGAATAAATACGAATGAATTCATCTCCCCGCTCTGAAGGGGAACCGGAGCCCAGCTCCGGCCAACCCCCCACCCCCAGGTCAAAGGGTGCCCGCCCTGAGGGCAGTTGCTGAGCGTGGCGTGAAACCGGCAGAAGCTAGCCTGGAATCCTCTCCCTAGAGCCTCTGCTTGCCTCCATCATCTGAGCTCTGCTGAAATCAATGGAGCCATCTGGCTCCTTCCGGGGCAGGGCTGGAGTGAATGCTTCAGCCCAGACTTGCCTACAAAACCTCCCAGGTTCGCGCGGCTGGAAACGCCTTTAATCCGTTTGACCGTGTGACTGGCCAGGGCCGATCCCCAGAGGGCCGAGTCTGGGGCCGAGGTTTGATGCTGATCGTTCAGTGTCGTTTTGCCCAAGAGAAGACCTGCTCCCGGTTTAAAGCCAGTTCTGCAGCTTGGAGTTTGTGTCTGTGTTGGGGTCACCAGCCCGGTGCCCTGAGAGAGAGGAGGAGGGGCAGGGGAACGGAGCGCGGGCAGCTCAGCCGGTGGAGAGGAGAGGGGAGGGCCTCCTTACTGGGCGCTCAGCTTTCTGAGCTAACACTGGATGCAGAGTGCGGGCCTCGTGCTGGTGAGGGCTCGTGGCCGCACGAGGTGCTGTCGCCACCAGGGGGAGCTGCTCCCTGGAGTGACCTCCACATGGGTTTCGAGGTTCAGCAGAACCTCCGAGTTCCGGACACCTCGGGAATGGAGGTTGTTTGTAACTCTGAACAAGACGTTATGGACTTCAGCCATGGGTGCTTTGGGGCTGCAAGGGGGGTTCAGGGCTTCTGACCCTCGGGGTGGGGTGGGAGGCTTGGGGCTCTCCATGGCTCTGGTCCTGGTTTTCAGCTGCGGGGGGGGGGGGCGCCCTGGGGGTCCGGGCCTTTGCTACAGGGGGAAAGGTTGGTACTGAAACCGGCGCGCCTTTCCCCCCCCCCCCCCATAGCTAAAGCCCCAAGCCCCCACGGGGCTGAGGTCCTGAGCACTCCTCCCCTCCGTAGCTGAAGCCCCAAGCCCCACAGCCCTGAGGCCACCCGCTGGGCCCTGGAGTTTTTATAGTATATTGGAGGAAGGCCTCAGAAAGAAAAAGATTGAGATCCTGCAGCACAAGATTTGTGTGGGGTCGTTTTGTTTTGTTTTTCCCGTCTCTGCTGCTGTCTGGTTACTTCCAGTTCCACATGGTGTCTGGTTGACCAATCAGTCCGTAACTCTAATGTTGGTATCTTTGAGGTTCTACTGTAATGTATTAATGATGCTGACGACCGCGGACGGGTTTATAGCAGGGAGCCCTTGTGCTTTGTGATTCTGTGGTCGCGGGTTGTGCTGTGGGATCCACCCTGTGCTCCACCTCCCCAGGCCTGATCTACCCCCACGCTTGTACTGAGCTAGTGGAGAGTATGTTTGAGCCCAGCTGACGCCGGGGAGCAGCTCCCTTCCCCTAACTGGAGTGAAGGCCCAGATCACACCCCGGCCAGAGCATCCTCGCAGCATAAGCACCTTAGCTTTGAAGCCGATTGAGTCAAGCAGGTGCCATGGTGGTGCGGAGACAAGGCCCGAGGGGAGGATCTTGGATGCGCAGTTACAGAAACAAGCAGCGCCTGCGGCTGCTTCCCCGGTGGCGCCTGCTGCGGTGGCTGTAACAGCTGCACTGTGCAATCAAGGCGCGTGCGCAGAGCACTGTCTCGTCAGAACTTGAATGGAGGGTCCATCTGCCCCCACATCCCAGCGAGGCCGTCTTCTCTACCCCTCGTTGCTGGAGGCAGTGATGGGATTGGGGTAGATCGGTGCTGGGTGTGGAGGGAGTGGTGAAATCAAGTCCCCTCCCAAAAATGCAGCTTCCTTTGTCCGGCCCAACGAGAGGAGGGGAGAGCAGAGATGCGCCCCTCTCTTGCCAGGTGGAAAAGCCTCACGTGCCCCTCGTGTGCCAAAAACTCACACAGCCTCCTGTGCCCCCGGGTGCCAAGCCCTGCCTGTCTCGAGCCCCGGCTTTCTCCCTGATCATGGCCACGGCGCAGGGATGTGGAGCCGGCTCTAACATCTGCAGTGCCTGGAAACCTTGGGGGCAGCTGGGAACAGCCTGAGTTGCAGAGCTAGCACAGGTACTACGGGACAGGTTGTCTTCGTCTCTTCCTGACCAGCACAGGCTGGCAGTGTGGCCTTGTGACTGTGCTGTGACTCGGGAGACCTGCCTTCTATTCCTGCCTCTGTACTGGCCCGTTGGGTGACCTTGGGTGAGTCATGTCCCTGTGCCTCAGTTTCCCCACCTGTGCAGTAGGGATAATGATACTGACCTCCTTTCTATAGCGCTCCTGAGCTCTGCAGATGAGACACACTAGATACGAGCTAGGGATTATTATTCATTTCAGTAGAAAGACCTGGATCTGCACAGTTTGAAATCAGGTATCTGGGTCTACCCACAGCGAACCATTCCAGACTGCTCTCCCCAAGCCAGACAGCTCAGCCAGCAGTAGCTGTGAGGCTCTTGCTGGGTTTACGAGTTTTATTAGTGGAAATCACACGAAAAGGCAATTATAAGAAAGTTACGGGCGGTAAAACGCAGCCACAGCTGTGATTGACACCAGCCTGGCTGTAGTGCGTGAGAGTGTTTAAAGTTTACCAGACCATTTGATTCCTCCTGGGATTGTCCCCAAGGGGCAGCTTCTCTTGACTGGCCTGGGAAGATAATTTGTGTCCAAGCAGGGACCCTTAATCCAGAGCTGTGGCTGGTCAGTCTGGTTGTTTGACTGTCAGGGAGTTATTGACAGTGCCTCTGTGATTGTTACGATGCTCTGGGATCAGGCCCCATGGCACTAGGTGCTGTCTCTACACAGAGCAAGGAGATGGCTCCTGCCCCGCAGAGGGGGACAATGACCTGCAGGCAGCACGTAAGAGCATGCCTTTGCCGCAGCGTCGGCTCAAGCTGTAACTCAGTGGAGCTCCTGCCCTGACTCGCCTCCCCACACGAATGTCTCTAGGTCCAGTAAGGGGTGCTTTAAACTTGACCAAGCCAGCCTGGCGAGGGAGGGTCGAAGCTTGAGTGCTGCTGATGCCGGCGGGGCTAACACCCTCTGGCTGCTCTCACCAGGGCCTGGCAAACCGGAGAGGAGTTTGCTCGAGGGCAGATCCCTCTCCAGTGGGGCCAGCCCCTTAGGCCACTCAGCCAGCCGTCCGGGCTACGTTCGTTAGAAACACTCTTTCCCCAGGTGTTGGTAAAACCCACCGACTCCAGCCAAGCCTCTGCTGTGCTTTGGCTGAGAGTAAAACTGCTTTTCTGCAGTTCCCCAGGCAGGGAGGACAACGGATTAACCTTTTCCTCCCAGCCCCCCTCCCCAGGCATTCTCACCACAGTCACGCTTGGCTTCGCTCCCTCCACCAGCCCCATCAAAGGCAACGGAGCTGCTCGTGTTTAAAGTTCAGCTTGTGGCTAAGAGTTTGCAGGATCAGGGCAGGGGCTTGATCCAAAGCTCAGTGAAGTCAGTGAATGGATCAACCCTAAATCACTGGAGCCCCGTCAGCGAAGTACCGAGGCATGCGCCTAACTTTCCGCACGTGACTGACCCCATGGAGTTCCCTGGGGCTAGTCTCTGTGCATAACACTAGGCACAAAACCAAACCCAACACCCCCGCCCCCCCAAAAAAAGTTGCAGGAGTGAAAAGAAATGCAGGCGGAAGTCCAGTAGCAGCGTGGGGGCTATCCACTTTATTGCACTGAATGCAGCATATAGGATTACGTGCCTTGTGGGTGAGTGCATTCGGTGCAAGGAGCTCCTGGCCCTCGGAGACCAAGTACAGGCTCTGGAGACCAGAGTGGCGGAACTGGAGGAGCTAAGGGAGACACAGAGGTACACAGATGAGACTTTCTGGGACACAGTGGAGTGATCCAACCCCCAGGCTGGCAGCCTCTGTGCTGTTGAGGAGGATGAAAGTCTCAGGAAAGGAGAACATCCAACTGGAGCAGAGGGAATGAACCCACAGTTGGGACCCTCCCTCCAGATGATGATGTGGTATCCTCTCGTACTTAGGATACTCCTCTGCGGGAGGGAACTCCAGTTTTTAGGAAAAGACAGGTAATAGTAATGGGGGGTTTGATCATTAGAAACATAGATAGCTGGGTTTGCGATGACCGGGAGAACCACATGGTGAATTGCCTGCTGGGTGCGAAGGTTGCAGATCTGTCAAGACATCTAGACAGGCTTATGTGCAGTGGTGGGGTACCAATGAGACAGGGAAAGGTAGGAGAGAGGTCCTGGAGGCCAAATTTCGGCTGCTAGGTCATAGATTACAGTCCAGGACCTTCATGGCAACATTCTCTGAAATGCTTCCCGTTCCACGCGCAGGGCCAATTAGACAGGCAGAACTGCAGGGTCTCAATGCGTGGATGAGACAATGGTGTAGGGAGCATAGGCGCCAACTCCGTGGGTGCTCTGGGGCTGGAGCACCCACGGGGAAAAATTAGTGGATGCTCTGCACCCACCGGCAGCTCCCTGCCCCCCCTCCCCAGCTCACCTCTGTTCCGCCTCCTCCCCTGAGCGCTCCACTTCTCCCCTGGGAGGGAGGGGGGAGGAGAGGGAACACGGCGCGCTCGGGGAAGAGGCGGGGCTGGGGATTTGGGGAAGGGGTCCAATAGGGACAGGGAGGGGGTGGAGTTGGGGCGGGGCCAAACACCCACCGGTGCCTGGAAAAGTTGGCGCCTATGGTAGGGAGGAGGGGCTTATGAGGAACTGGAGAACCTTTTGGGAAAGGAGGAGCCTATACAGGAAGGATGGAAGAGCACGTGGTTTGGACAGAGACATCCCTTAAGGGAGGGTCTAATAATGGGGATTCTCTATATCCTAGTAAGGAGAAGAGGATGGAAGATGATAAAGTGCAGGTAGGATCTGATGAGAAACAGTCAAATGAAAAAGATTCCCATTCAATTACATCACATAAGGACAGCTAAAAAGTGACAAATTTTACAAGTGCATATATACAAATGCTAGAGTCTAAATACTAAGATGGGTGAACTTGAATGCCTGGTATTAAATGAGGATATTGATATAATAGGCATCACAGAAACTTGGTGGAATGAGGATAATCAATGGGACACTGTAATACCAGAGCACAATATATATATAGAGGAAGGACAGAGCAGTAGGTCCTGCTGGTGGGGGAGTGGCACTATATGTGAAAGAAAGCGTAGAGTCAAATGTAGTAAAAATCTTAAATGAACCAAACTGTTCCATAGAATCTCTATGGATAGTAATTCCATGCTGGAATAATAAGAATATAGCAGTAGGGATATATTCCCGACCACCTGATCAGGATGGTGATGTTGACTGTGAGATGCTCTGGGAGATTAGAGAGACTATAAAAATAGAAAACTCAGTAATAATGGGGGATTTCAACTATCCCCATTTTGACTGGGTATGTGTCACCTCAGGACGGGATGCAGAGATAATGTTTCTTGACAACATAAATGTCTTTCTTGGAGCAGCTAGTCCTGGAACCCTCAAGAGGAGAGGCAATTCTAGATTTAGTCTGAAGTGGTGCACACAGTCTGGTCCAAGAGATGAAGATAGCTGAACTGCTCAGTAATAGCGATCAGAATAGAATTAAATTTAACATCCCTGTGGCGGGGGAGGGCGGGGATACACCGAAGAAACCCACCACAGTAGCACTTAATTTCACAATGGGAAACTGCACAAAAATTAGGATGCTAGTTAAACAGAAATTAAAAGGTACAGTCTCAGAAGTGAAATGCCTGCAAGTTACATGGAAACTTTTAAAAAACACCACAATAGAGGCTCAAATTAAATGTTTACCCCAAATTAAAAAACATAGTAAGAGAACCAAAAAAGTGCCACTGTGGCTAAACAACAAAGTAAAAGACGCGATTAGAGGCAAAAAGGCATCCTTTAAAAATTGGAAGTTAAATCCTACTGAGGAAAATAGAAAGGAGCATAAAATCCGGCAAATGAAGTATAATTAGGCAGGGCAAAAAAGAATTTGAAGAGCAACTAGCCAAAGACTCAAAAACTAACAGCAAAAATTTAAGTACTTCAGAAGCAGGAAGCCTGCTAAACAATCAGTGGGGCCACTGGATGGTTGATGTGCTAAAGGAGCACTCAAGGATGATAAGGCTATTGTGGAGAAACTAAATGAATTCTTTGAATGAAGTCTTCACTGCAGAGGATGTGAGGGAGATTCCTACACCTGAGCCATTCTTTTTAGGTGACAAATCTGAGGAACTGTCCCAGACTGAGGTGTCGGTAGAGGAGGTTTTGGAATAAATTGATAAAATAAACGTAATAAGTCACCAGGACCAGATGGTATTCACCCAAGCGTTCTGAAGGAACTCTCATATAAAATTGCAGAACTACTAACTGTGGTACGTAACCTATCATTTTAAATCAGCTTTTGTATCAGAGGATACAGGATAGCTAATGTGATGCAATTAAAAAAAAAAAGGATCCAGAGGTGATCCTGGCAATTACAGGCCAGTAAGCATAACTTCAGTACCAGGCAAATTGGTTGAAACTGTTGCTGGCACAGAGTGCCCGAGGAAAACAACAGCGGGGTTCGTTGCCCGGTGTGCTTCACGCCAATGAACACACCAGGGTGGAGAAGCAATCAAAGTTTATTTGAGATCTCAAAGCAGTACAAGGAGACTGGCATGTCTCTGATCAAGCACACTGAGACAAGCAGTTTTCCCTTTTTATTCTTTTTTTTCCCCTTCCCTACCTTTCCCCCTTCCTCCCTCTGCAGTAGTTACATTTAAGCAAGTAGCAAGCAATTACATTTAATCAGTTAAGTCATCTTGGCGGCTATAAGCCAGCTTGTTAGTAACTTCTCTTTGAATTATTATCTTGTCCCTTTCCTTTGATTTGTTATTTTGCCTTTCAGCCAGAAGTATGCAGGCCTCATTATTACCGCTTGGCACTGGTATGCAGCCTGTTGCACCCGATAACTGGCTGTTACACATTCCAATTTCTGCATCTGGCTTTTGAGGTCGATTAGAGTTTAAACATGGAAGAACTTTGGTTCATTTAGGCCTAGTGCTTCATCGACACTCGTGGTCTTCCACCCTCCCGAGTTACCTAGGGTTATGCCTAATGACACCAACAAAACTATAATAAAGAACAGACTTATCAGACACATAGATGAACATGATTTGTTGGGGAAGAGTCAAAACGGCTTTTGTAAAGGGAAAACAATGCCTCACCAATCTACTAGTATTCTTTGAGGGGATCAACAAACATGTGGACAAGGGTGACACAGTGTACTTGCACTTTCAGAAAGCCTTTGAAAAAGCCTGTTAGGGGGCTTATTCCTTCACCCTCTCACTTCCCTGGTCCTTCTCGCATGAACAGAGAGCAACAATACCCGAAGTCCGAAGGTGCAAACAATTCAATGTTTATTGGGGTGAACTTCCAGCAAGCATGATTCCAGTTTCCTTCCTCAGTGTCCCCCTTCCCAGCTCTGACACCACAGAGCCATCCCTGTTCCCATTCCCTCCTTAGCAAAACATGATTCCAATTCCCTCACTCCCAGTCTCTGTTCCCATCCCCCCCCCTTACTTCCTGATTGACTGCAGACTATATAGTAAAACTTGAGTTCTGCTTAGCTATACCTTAACCAATCATTTTACTGAGATTTAACTAACCAATCCTAACATACTGTAACATGGTTATTTAACCAATTATATCCCATCACCTTAATTGGTTTACACCCAACAAAATTATACAGCAGACAGAAACCATCACAGAACCAGACAGAGCTTATACAGACAAACAATAAGGAAGTGGAGACTACAGTGATAGAACAATACAGAAATGAGGATTTCACATCCCAACTATTGATAAGTGAGTTCTTGCCAGACAGAATGCTATCAAACTAAGTTTCCTTTTACATCTTCTAGGCTCTTCCCTTTCTCTGGAGGTGATAGGAATATCAGGACAGGATTGTATTTCTAACAGCCCAATAGCACCTTATTTCAATGTGACTAGTTTGGAATGTGAGGATGTGACCGTACACTTCCCAGTTTATGGCTGCCTCTGCTGCTTAGCCGAAGGCCTTAGCCTAAGAACCAGGCCTCAGACTCTCACAGTAAGAGAAGGCCCTTACACAGACAGACAGTGATTTTGATTCTCTCTTTTATACCTCTATAACTAGCTAAGTGATAAGAATACACCTAAATTCTTATAGGCTTTTACAGACAGGCCTGAATATCTATATCCTAACAAGGCCCTCACCGAAGGCTCTTGAGCAAGGTAAGCAGTCATGGGATAAGAGAGAAGGTCCTCTCATGGATCAGTAACTGTTTAAAAGACAGGAAACAGGGTAAGAATAAATGGTCAATTTTTCAGACTGGAGAGAGGTAAATAGTGGTGTCACCCAGGGATCTGTACTGGGACCAAGTTGCAGTGGGGGAGGTTTAGGTTGGGTATTAGGAAAAACTTTTTCACTAGGAGGGTGGTGAAGCACTGGAATGGGTTACCTAGGGAGATGGTGGAATCCCCTTCCTTAGAAGTTTTTAAGGTCAGGCTTGACAAAGCCCTGGCTGGGATGATTTAGTTGGGGTTGGTCCTGCTTTGAGCAGGGGGTTGGACTAGATGACCTCCCGAGGTCCCTTCCAACCCTGATATTCTATGATTCTAAGTTTGAAATATGAGAGACTTGTTCAGAAAGATTTGGAGAACCTGGATTGATGTCTGGTCCCTCTCAGTCCCAAGAGCGAACAACACCCAAAACAAAGAGCACAAACAAAAGCCTTCCCCACCTCCCCAAGATTTGAAAGTATCTTGTCCCGTTATTGGTCCTTTGGGTCAGGTGTCAGCCAGGTTACCTGAGCTTCTTAACCCTTTACAGATAAAAGGATTTTGGAGTCTCTGGCCAGGAGGGATTTTATAGTACTGTACACAGGAGAGCTGTTACCCTTCCCTTTATAGTTATGACACGCCCCCCAAATCACAGATAGTGTTGGACAGCCGGTTCCACACTGGCTGTGATTTCTTCCTGGAGCTCTAGGAGAAAACAGAGTTAATAAGACACATGCACCTTTAGACATACTACTGATTATATAAAAACTAACAATATGTTCCACATTCCAAGAACAATTTTTAACCAGTTGATTCTGGAAAACTTTCCCGGGAGAGTGCATCAGCCACTTTGTTAGAAGCCCCTGAAATGTGTTGTATTTCAAAATCAAAATCTTGGAGAGCTAAACTCCACCGAAGAAGCTTTTTGTTATTCCCCTTGGCGGTATGAAGCCACTGTAGCGCAGCATGGTCTGTTTGTAGTTGGAAATGCCGTCCCCAAACATACGGGCGTAGCTTTTCCAGCGCGTACACAATGGCGTAGCATTCCTTTTCGCTGATTGACCAATGGCTTTCCCTCTCAGACAGTTTCTTGCTGAGAAACACGACAGGATGGAATTCTTGATCCGGTCCTTCCTGCATTAAAACTGCTCCCACGCCCCGCTCGGACGCATCTGTGGTTACTAGGAACGGTTTGTCAAAGTCTGGGGCCCTTAGCACAGGGTCAGACATGAGTGTCGCCTTAAGCTGGTTAAAGGCCTTTTGACACTCGTCAGTCCACTGAACTGCATTTGGCTGTTTCTTTCTGGTTAGGTCTGTCAGCGGGGTGGCAATTTGGCTGTAGTGTGGTACAAATCGCCTATAATATCCGGCCAAGCCTAAGAAGGATTGGACCTGTTTCTTTGACTTTGGAACCGGCCACTTTTGGATAGCATCCACTTTGGCCTGTAGGGGATTTATAGTTCCTTGACCCACCTGGTGCCCCGGGTAAGTCACTCTGTTTTGGCCTATTTGACACTTTTTAGCCTTAACAGTTAGTCCTGCCTGCCGGATGCGCTCGAAGACTTTTTCCAGGTGCTCCAGGTGTTCTGTCCATGAATCAGAAAAAATGGCCACATCATCGAGGTAGGCAACTGCAGATTCTCCCAATCCCGCTAGGAGACCATCTACAAGTCTTTGGAAGGTGGCGGGTGCATTTCGCAACCCGAAAGGGAGTACATTGAATTCATACACCCCCGCCTGGGTGACGAAGGCTGACCGTTCCTTAGCGGGTTCATCTAGTGGTACTTGCCAGTACCCTTTGGTTAAGTCTAAAGTAGAGATGAATTGGGCATGTCCCAATTTCTCCAATAGCTCATCTGTGCGTGGCATTGAATAGTTGTCAGGACGAGTTACAGCATTTAGCTTATGGTAGTCCACGCAAAAGCGTATTTCCCCATCTGGTTTGGGAACTAGAACCACTGGAGATGCCCATGCACTGTTAGAGGGGCGGATTATACCCATCTGTAGCATGTCCTGGATCTCCCTTTGTATAGCAGTTTGGGCATGAGGTGACTCCCGGTAGGGTGGGGTTCTAATTGGGTGAGCATTACCTGTGTCAATGGAGTGGTATGCCCGTTCGGTCCGTCCTGGAGTGGCTGAGAAAATCGGTGCAAAGCTTGTGCACAGCTCCTTGATCTGCTGTCGCTGCAGACGTCCAAGGGTCGCGGAGAGGTTCACCTCTTCCACGCCACCATCCCTTTTTCCTTCGTAGTAGACACCTTCAGGCCACTCCACGTCATCTGTTTCCTGGGCTGTAAACTGGCAAACATTTAATTCTCTGGAATAAAAGGGCTTAAGAGAATTAACATGGTATACCTTAGGCTTTATGTTGGAGGTGGGGGAGGCTATGAGATAGTTAACAGCTCCTAGGCGCTCCTGGACCGTGAATGGTCCTTCCCACGACGCTTCCATTTTATGGGCCTGGAGCTCCTTTAAGACCATGACTCGGTCTCCTACTTTGAAGGACCGTTCTCTGGAATGTTTGTCATACCAGGCCTTTTGCTCTTCCTGAGCATCCTTTAGGTTTTCTTTAGCAAGGGCTAAAGAGTGTCGGAGGGTGCTTTGTAGGTTGCTTACAAAGTCTAGAATGTTAGTTCCTGGAGAAGGCGTAAACCCCTCCCATTGCTGCTTCACCAACTGTAATGGCCCCTTAACCTCGCGGCCATACACAAGTTCAAATGGTGAAAACCCTAAACTGGGATGTGGTACAGCCCTGTAGGCAAAAAGGAACTGCTGCAACACTAGGTCCCAATCATTGGAGTGTTCATTTATGAATTTACGTATCATGGCCCCCAAAGTTCCATTAAACCTCTCCACCAGGCCATTGGTTTGATGGTGATAAGGGGTGGCAACCAAGTGATTCACCCCATGAGCTTCCCACAGGTTTTTCATGGTCCCTGCCAGGAAATTAGTTCCCAAATCTGTAAGGATGTCGGAGGGCCACCCTACCCTGGCAAAAATGTCTGCTAATGCCTGGCACACACTTTTAGCCCTGGTGTTGCTTAAGGGTACTGCTTCCGGCCATCGTGTAGCAAAATCTATGAAAGTCAGTATGTACTGCTTTCCTCTGGGTGTCTTCTTTGGGAAAGGACCCAGAATATCCACAGCTACTCACTGAAATGGGACCTCAATTATGGGTAGTGGCTGGAGAGGGGCTTTAACCTGGTCTTGGGGCTTTCCCACTCGTTGGCACACCTCACAAGACCGGACATAATTAGCAAAGTCCTTGCCCATTCCCTCCCAGTGGAAGGACTTCCCCAACCGGTCTTTGGTTCTGTTCACCCCAGAATGGCCACTGGGATGATCATGGGCTAAGCTCAAGAGCTTTACCCGATACTTAGTGGGAACCACCAACTGTCTTTGAGGATGCCAGTCTTCCTGGTGCCCACCAGAAAGAGTCTCCTTGTATAAAAGTCCTTTTTCTACAACAGACCGGGATCGGTTAGAAGAGCTGAGAGGCCGTGGGGTGCTCAGTGCCGCCGCCCAAGCTTTCTGAAGGCTGTCATCTGCTTCCTGCTCGGCCTGGAACTGTTCCCTTGATGCTGGAGACATCAGTTCCTCCTTGGACTGTGGACTGGGGCTTGGTCCCTCTGGAAGCGATGCAGGTGCTGGGGCTGTTTACATTGACTGTGAACCGCTGTCCGCTGGTGCACTATGTGGTATCTCAGGCTCTGGCTGAGCCTCTTGGGTAGGGTTATCTGCTGCTTCCGCCAGTTCGGGCTTGCTGGTGCCCTCTGGCGTTGGAGTTGTAGACGGGTTTGCAAGCGCTGGACTCAGTGCTGGCAATGGTTCTGGTGCTGGTTGTGTTGCCAGTTCCGGTTCTGGGACTGCCTTTGGCTGGGTCTCTGGGATTGGATCCACTACGGCTGTTGCAGTCGTTGGCAGGGGATCCGGTTCCACCACCTTTGTTTGGGTCTCTGGTAACACAGACGGGGCCCTGGTGGACGGCTCAGGAACAGGGATAGGGATGAAAGCTTGCTTAGCCTGGCTGCGGGTGACTATTCCCACCCTCTTGGCTAGCTTCACATGGTTGGCCAAGTCTTCCCCCAGCAGCATGGGGATCGGATAATTGTCATAGACTGCAAAAGTCCACATTCCTGACCAGCCCTTGTACTGGACATGCAACTTGGCTGTAGGCAAGGTTACAGACTGTGACACGAAGGGTTGAATTGTCACTGGAGCCTCCGGGTTGATGAGTTTGGGGTCCACTAGGGATTGGTGGATAGTTGACACTTGTGCCCCAGTTTCCCTCCAAGCGATAACCTTCTTTCCGCCCACTCTCAAGGTTTCCCTTCGCTCCGAGGGTATGAGAGAGGCATCTGGGTCTGGGGATCTTTGGTGCGATTGTGGTGTAATGAACTGTAATCGGTTGGGGTTCTTGGGGCAGTGAGCCTTTATATGTCCCAGTTCATTACATTTAAAACATCGCCCTGCTAAGGTATCACCGGGGTGATGTTGGTTGGTGGAGACTGGTGTGGTGGGGTGAGAAAGCGTCTGGGGTTTCCCTTGGAATGTGGGTGGGGCCTTCGGTTGGCCCCGGTGGTAAGGTTTTGTTTCGGCTTGCCCCTTCTGATATTCGCTCCAACTGCTACTAGCTTTTTTCTTTTCTGCCACCTCCACCCATTTGGCTCCAATCTCCCCCGCCTCGGTTACAGTTTTGGGCTTCCTATCTAGGATGTACCTTTCTATTTCCTCAGGAACACCCTCTAAAAACTGCTCCATTTTTACTAGGGAAACCAGATCTTCCAGAGATTTAACATTTGCTTCTGATACCCAGGCATCATAATTTTTGTCAATGTGGTAGGCATGCCGGGTAAATGACATGTCTGGTTTCCACCTTAGGGCTTTGAACCGCCGACGGGCATGCTCGGGTGTTAGCCCCATTCTGAGTCTGGCCTTGTTTTTAAAAAGTTCATAACTGTTCATGTGTTCCTTAGGCATTTCAGCCGCCACCTCTGCTAAGGGTCCACTGAGCTGCGGCCTCAGCTCTACCATGTACTGGTTTGGAGTGATGCTGTATCCAAGGCAGGCCCTTTCAAAATTTTCTAAGAAGGCCTCAGTATCATCGCCTGCCTTGTAGGTGGGGAATTTCCTGGGATGGGAAGTGGTACCTGGAGAGGGGTTGTTAGGATTGGCTGTTGTATTCGGCCTAGCCCATGCTAATTCCAGTTCATGCTTCATCTCTTTTTCTCTCAGCTCCATCTCTTTTTCTTTCAGCTCCATAGCTATCTTGTGGGCCTCCTCTTTGGCTTTCTCTTCAGCTTCTTGCTCGAGTTTTTTTAATTGAAGCAGTCTCTGATGTTTTTTTTCATTTTCTTCTGCTTCTAGTCTGGCTATTTTGTTAGCTACTTCTTTGGTAGTCATTTTCCTGTTTTCTTGTGCTGGGCCACACTCCTCTGCAGTTGACTGAAACTGGGATGCACTCAGCTCAGGCTGCTGCTGAGGTAACAGAGACTTTCTAACTGGCTATCCCCGAGAGGTAGAAAGAAAAAAAACAATTCAGCTTGTAAATTCCTTTTACCAGCTGTTTGCTCACTGATTGAACCCTTCTCTTAACAAAGACCCTTGTTAAAAAAAACTTAACCCCTCTGCCTTCAGGCAAGGAGAGATAAGATATGCATCTACCTTCAGCTCTGCTTTCCAGGCAGCTAGAAAGGAGGGGGAAAAAATCTTACTGGCTTTTGGTTTAAAATGATCCCACCGCTCTGCCACCATGTCAAGGCTGCTTCCCCACTCTGAACTTTAGGGTACAAATGTGGGGGCCTGCATGAAAACTTCTAAGCTTAACTACCAGCTTAGATCTGGTCTGCTGCCACCATCCCAAAGCTAATTCCCTTCCCTGGGTAGCCTTGAGAGACCTTCACCAATTCCCTGGTGAATACAGATCCAAACCCCTTGGATCTTAAAACAAGGAGAAATTAACCATCCCCCCTCCTTCCTCCCACCAACTCCTGGTGAATACAGATCCAACCCCCTTGGATCTAAAAACAAGGAAAAATCAATCAGGTTCTTAAAAAGAAGGCTTTTAATTAAAGAAAAAGGTAAAAATCATCTCTGTAAAATCAGGATGGAAAATAACTTTACAGGGTAATCAAACTTAAAGAGCTCAGAGGACCCCCCTCTAGCCTCAGGTTCAAAGTACAGCAAACAAAGATACACACTCTGGTAAAAAGTACATTTACAAGTTGAGAAACAAAGATAAACTAACACGCCTTGCCTGGCTGTTTACTTACAAGTTTGAAATATGAGAGACTTGTTCAGAAAGATTTGGAGAACCTGGATTGATGTCTGGTCCCTCTTAGTCCCAAGAGCGAACCCTCCCCCAAAACAAAGAGCACAAACAAAAGCCTCCCCCCCCCAAGATTTGAAAGTATCTTGTCCCCTTATTGGTCCTTTGGGTCAGGTGTCAGCCAGGTTACCTGAGCTTCTTAACCCTTTACAGGTAAAAGGATTTTGGAGTCTCTGGCCAGGAGGGATTTTACAGTATTGTACACAGGAGGGCTGTTGCCCTTCCCTTTATAGTTATGACAGGTGGTCTATAGCAGATTCTCACCACGACATCACCCTTGTTGCTCACACTTCTAAACTTAATCCAGAGACTCTCAGGTTTTTCTGCAGTTTTATACTGGAGCTCTGATCCGGCCCGAAGGGCACAGACTCCTCTATGCCCAGGACTGAGCCACCTAATAACTAGCTACTATCTCAGCTTTCACATTACATGGAACAAGTTTGAAGATCTCAGCTCAGGGACTCCCATCAGTCACTTGGGATCAATCCTTGCTGCTGTTGGGCTGGATGTGAAACTTGTTGTTTGCCCACAAGAAAATGCCCCGTTACGTGGTTGAAGCCATTGAGCCCGGCGCACGTTTCTGTAGCCCAGGGGCCCTGTCTGAGTAGCTTAAATTGACCATGTCATTCCAGTGACAATCCAGACACGTGCAGGGTGGTGCTGGATGTGACTTGGCCAGCTCTCAGTCCAACAGGCTGTGAGAACTTGGTGTCATGACTGCAGCCTTCTCTAGTAACCAATGGACTGAAGCAGCAAGGCCGTTAAAGAACGTGGCCGTTTTCAAACGGGTTGTTACTAGTAGGAGGGCTTCCCCGGTGGCCAGTCAGGCTCCCGAGCTATCTCTCTGTCCAGATGTTCTGTGGCTTAGGGGAAGGAAGCAAGTCACAGTGTATCCGGTGTTGAGGGGTGTATCCTGCTTGTTCTACCTCCTCCCAGACAAGGTCCTTGGAGCAGTAGCATAGATTCCACCTAGCATATTGCCTGTTTCTGGGATTTCCTTTCTGGACACTCTCACCAGTCAAAAGGCCCCATCCCTGGAACTCACTCCAGTAGTTCTGGCTCAGGGCCAGACCTCACAGCATTAGCTAATCTAGGTCATCTGAACCGGTTGTATATTTGTACATTTTTGCTCTTACCCTGCCCTTCTGCTGCCTAGAAGACGTGCCCAGCTGCGCATGGCCACATAGCGCATTAAAACAAGGCTTGTGTCTGGACCCACCGAGGGCAGGGTTCTCCTGGCTCTAATCAGCCGCACAGATCTCTGCTGTATGATTGGGGTGCAAATGGCGCCAGTGCAGATGTTGCACTGGAAATCCTTGGGGTGGAGGTCCCCAAACTGTGGGGCATGGTCCCCTAGAGGGGCACTGAGCAATATCTTTGGGGGCACAGAGGGGCCTGGGCCAGCCCCCACGGGGGGTGGGGAGGGAGCGCCACCCAGTCCCTCCCTGGCCCCAGCTCTGCTCCTGTCCTTCCCCAAGCCATGTTCCTGACCCCCAACCCCGCACCTGGCCCTATCCCCGGCCTTGGCACAGCTACGCTCCTGGCCCGACCTCCGCCCCCAGCCTTGGCTGCTGGCTGCAGCTCCATTCCCAGCCTCAGACCCACCCCACCTGCAGCCCCAGCCTTGGCCCCTTTACCCCCCCACCCCGAGCCGCGGCCTGGCTCCGGCGGGGCACGGACAGGGATAAGGAGGGGCACGACCCTCAAACGTTTGGGGATCTCTGCTGTGGGGCATCAGGGGGGTATTTCGCCCTTGGCACAGACATTAGGGGATCTGGTAAAGCACCAGGTACAAGTTCTGGGGTGATGAGGCACATGCAGAGCATCACAGCATGAGCTGGCGTCCAGCCGTCAAAGACAGCGTTTGTCGTTTGTGCGCTTCTCCTTGGTCTTAGCGCGCTGAGACCTGTCTAAGCCACCACCTGAGGGACCGGCAAAAATGGTTTGATCGGTAGAAGTAGGTCAAACAAATTGATCCCGTCGATGTACAGTGCCCCGGAAATGCAGCCAGCTGTGGGTGGAGGTGAGCACCGGGGGCAGCTGGCCCACAGCAGAGCTCTCTGGGGCTCTGTTTATTAGCGAACGGCCGAGTTCAGAGCTCCGAGGCGCTCTACCCCCGCTCAGTGCGCCGGCCTCTCATTGGTTCCATGTGGTTTATCACCCGTCTCCCGTTACAGAGCCCGGCTTCAGGGGCAGACGGAGGAGAACACTAGCACTGCCCACCCCCACCAGCCTCGGGGAGCCGCCGCCTCCAGCCATTCACCCGGGTCTGGGTTGTTCCTTCCTCCTGGCACCTTGCGATGGGAGCAGGTTGGCAGCAGCTTTTCGCCCAATTGCAGCGAACGCGCACGGCACCCTAGAGAGCAGGGGCTGCAGGGAGCCTGCAGGGCCTTCCTCGGCAGCAGCGTCCCGGGGCATCCACTGGAATCTCTCCCGGCACGTGGGAGGCCGTTCCCGCTGACGCAGCCATTGTCATGTAGGCCGGATTGTCCGTCTGCTCGCTGCCCGGACACACGCCGTCAGCATGCAGCGGGGCTACGCGCCCTTCCTCTGTGAGTACGACGGGGCGCTCGCTCCCCCATCACATCCAGGGCGGGGGGAGGGATGCGCCTGTGGCCCTGTTCTGGTTCGGAGAGCGCCAGGAACAATACCCTCCCAATCCCAACAGCACCAGGCCAAGCCCCTTTCCCCACGCAGCCCATGGCTGTGCCAGCCCACGGCTGTGCCTCCCACTGGCTGGCGCGCTCGGACCTGCTGTGGGCCCCGCGGGGGCTGTCCCAGAGAGGCCGGGATGGCCAGAGGGCCCACGCAGGGATGCAAGGGAGGATCTGGATAACAGCCACCCAGGGCCGAAGTCCCAGCGCTGGTCCATGCGCTCAGCGGGTGGGACCCAACGCGCTGTTCAGGGACGCAGCCAGGCGGGGGAATGTTCTCCGCTCTCCCCTTCGTTCAAATGACCCTGAGCCGTGGGGCCAGTTGTCTCGCCCTCCCCTCCCCAGGCTGCTGCTTTGAAACCCTGACCGATTTCCCTCCTCTTCCGAGCCCTGCTCTGCAGCCTAAGCCTGTTCCTCCTGGCCTCCAGCGTGTGATGGGAGCCAGCTGGTGCATGGCCTTACACCTCTTGTTCGCCCTCGGGTGTGGGGGCGGTGATTTGCAGATTTCGTGGCTGTCCTGGGGTTGGAGGCTGCAATGCAGAAGGAATGCAGGATTATTGAGGCTCTCCAGAACAAACTGACGTATCAGCAACGGCTCCAGTACATGGTAATTCTTCCCCCCTAGGCTCAGGCTACGTTACTGCTTGATGTGTGACTCCCTTTCCAAAGGCCCAGACGTGTCTCTGGCAGTAGTGCGGCCTCTGCCTTTCTGCCCATAGCGCGTTGAATGCTTGGTGGGGGCCATGGAATCGGAACCGTCTCCTGTTTCATCCCCCTTCGGCTTCTCCGGGGCCAAGATTTTCCAAACGAGCAGCCCGACGCCAACCTGCTAACTGCCCATCTTGGACGCCAACTCGAAGCCCTGGTTTTCTAAAGTGCTGAGCCCCCAGCAGTTCCTGCTGACGTTTGCCCTGCCTAGCAGGGTCCCTCCTGGGGCTGCTGGTGGGTTAATTTCCAAGCCCTGATTTAGGTGCATGACCAGGTACCCAAGTGCAAACTATTTGGCGCTCATTTTCAAATATCCAAGAAGGTGCTGCAGGCCCCGAGGAGGGCAAACTGACTTGTGCAATGCTGCCTTGAGTCAGAAGTGCCCAGCTGTGTGTCACAGGCCCTAGACTGCAGGCAGCTCCTGACGATTCTCCTTTAGCTCAAGTGGTTGGGACTTTTGGAGCAGGAAGGTCCCCGTGGCGTATAGTGACAGTGTCACGGCATTAGGTGGCTGCACCCCTGTTCCAGGCGTTACAGCCCAAATTAGTTTTCAGTATTTGTTTACTCACAAGGAAACGTGCCCCAGGTGCCTAGCAGGGTACGCGCTTCCCCGTCAAGGCAGGGGGAGAGGACAGGAGCAGTTGCTGATGGGGGCACAGCCCAGGAGGATCCGGGGAAGAGAGAAGCTTTTAGTTCGCTGCTAGGATTTTATTTTTCTTGCCTTTGCAGAAACACTATTTCCCCATCAACTACACCGTGAATGTCCAGTTCGAAGAGGTTCTCAGGGTGGCCAACATTACCAGGCTGGTAAGGTGTCCGGTGCTCACTGTCCATCCTCAGGCTGTTTACCATCCCGGTGTCCCAGCTCACCTGGGAACAGCTCTGCTGTCAGCGCCGCGGTCTTTCTACGGGCGCTCTGAATAACTGCTCCCTTAGCTGGCCGAGACCCCGGTTCTCAGCCTCAAGGCCCATGCGTTCTAGAAATCCCTCACTGCCTCTGGGCTGGCGGAGGTACCGCAAGGGTCAGGAAAATCTGTGCCAGGCTTGGATGGCATCTGACACCTGGCCTGGGCATTGGGGCTTTTCATCCAGGACACTTCGGCAATTAGCCGTGGCTATCCCTGGTTCTCACTGGGCCCCAAGCAGGAATCGAACAGTCCCATAGCAGCGTGAACTTCTAGGGTGATGCCATCTAGGGCTCAGCTCTCCCCAGTTTCCAGCTAGGGAGCAGCTGCGAAGGTTAAATGCTGGGTTGAGAGGGAGGGATGCTTTGAGGAGGAATCAAACTTCGCAGAGGCCAGGGGTGTTGGGTTCTGAATGTTGCTCACGCCTGGGGGTCAGGATCTGGGGGCAGCTGCCAAGTCTGGGTCTGGCTTTCCCCAGGGCTTAGGGATGATCTGATCCCAGGAGCAAGCTGGCAAGCAGGGCCACTGAATCCGGATAGTGCAGAGAACAAGGCACATGCCAGCTGGGGGCACTTGCAGACGCGCTTGGAGGCTGCAGTGGAAAAGGCAAAGCAGCCGGGGGCAGGACTGGGTGTGGGCTCAGGTGCTCTCCAGGGCAGCAGTCCCTCAGGAGGCTCCCCCAGAGGGCGGCCGTGCGTGACCCTTGTCCCCTCGTGCTCCCCAGCGGGATCGGAACGTCGGCGAGCTGTCCCTGCGCTTCCTGTGGCTCAGTGTGAACTCCCAGGTGCTGCTGAAGATCCGGGCTGTGCTGCTGGAGAAGCACCCGGCCTGGGAGTACACCCGAGATCTCTGCCTCCTCTTTGATCAGCTGGCTGAGGAGTACGAGAACTGCAACCAGGTGGGGAACCTCCTGGGGCCCCAGGACCCCCCCCTTTGGGTTCGATTCCCATGTCTCGTGCAGTGCTCAGCGAATACCCGCCCGGGGGCCAAACAGCAGGGCGGGGTGAAGTGGGGAGCCAGGGCAGACCCCGGGGCCAGCCCCAGGTGAGGAGCTGCCCTGGGGTGACTCTTGCTGTGACCGGGCAGCCTGGAAAGGGGCAGGCCTGCCCCAGCCCACCTGTGGCTGTGTCCTCCTGGGGTGGCTGGCGGGTTGGGAGGCCCCCGGTGAGGTTATTCGTTGGGGCTCCTGGCCCCTCAGTTCCTCCTCACCCCATTCCCTTGGCTCCTGTCAGAGGGGAGCCGGGCTTCCCGACACCCCAGATAGCAGATCCCACGTTACCCCTCCCTCCCGCACGGGGCTGCAGGCGGGTTTTAATCACTGCACTGGGCTCCAGACACAGAGCAGCCCCTGGCAAAGGGAGCTCAACTCCTCCCACCCTTCCCCCCATGGGGCCCCAGCACCAGGGCTGTGCCCGGGGAGGCCGTGGGCGATGGGGGAGCTGAGATGCTGTTTATGGGCCAGACACACCCTGCGCACTTGGCACCCGCATGGGCTGCATGCACACGCTGTGCTGTGGATATGGCAGCTGGCCCACATGAGCACCCCCCCCCCGCCCGACACACACACACTCCGTGTGTCTGGCTGCTCTTCAGGGCAGGGGGTTTCTATTGCTCTGTTTGTACAGCGCCTAGCACGACAGGGCCCCGATCTCAGCCCGGTCTCCAGGTACTACTGCAGCCAACACCATTAATGACACACCCACAGCAGGAACATCTCGGGGGGGCTGGTGGTCTCCCCAGCAAATGGGTGCTGGGCGGCTGGTGGGGAGGGGGCAGCGCTGTTGAAGTCAGGCCCTGGGGCGGGGGCAGCCTTGAAATCCGTGAGAGCTGCATGGGAGAGAGCCAGGCCTGAGGAGGGAGCCTGCAGCCACACGCTGCTCACTGCTGGGCTTTACCCTTCCCTGCGGCCCTAACCCCGGCGGCGGCTTTACGGCCCAGCCTGCAACCTTCTAGCGTGCAGCTGCTGGGGGGTGCAGTGAACTGGAGCACCCTCTAGTGTCTGTACGGTCTGGAAGGAGCCTGACCCTGGCCCTGGGCTGCAGGGCACATGCTGGGCGGGGCCAGCGCCCTCCAAAGGGGCCTGGCCTGATAGTGGGCTTGCTGCCTGGGGGGGCTAGGGTGACCAGACAGCAAGTGTGAAAAATCAGGACGGGGGGTGGGGGGTAATAGGAACCTATATAAGAAAAAGCCCCAAATATCGGGACTGTCCCTATAAAATCAGGACATCTGGTCACCCTAGGGGGGGCTGATTTCCCCACTGCAGGAGCCCCCCCCCCCGAGTTCTCTGCCAGTGAGAGGCGCTCAGGGGAGCAGCGAGCTGGTTCCCGGTACAGCCTGGTGGATTCCCCTCCGCTCCTTGTGGGGCGGCTCAGGGTGGAGCCAGCGGCCAGCCCGAGGGGCAGATTGCAGTCTCTGCAGTGCTGTCCTGGGCCGTGAGCTGCTGTTGCTCTCTCTGGGCCAGTTGCTGGTGCCCTGAGGGCGGCTCACTGCGGTCTCGTGGCACAGCCGGCCCCTTGTTGCCGGTGCAGCAATGCACTCGCTGTATGGGGAGATGCAGGTGGGGTTTCCAGCACCACTTCCGGGAGGGTTCAGCCAGCTGGGAGGAGGCTCTGGGCAGGCAGAGCATTGGTGGTTCAGTGGTAGAATTCTCGCCTGCCACGCGGGAGGCCCGGGTTCGATTCCCGGCCAATGCAGCTGTGTCTTTTTCTTTTTGCCTTCTCTTTTGCAGCCCTGTTGAACTGCAGTCGGGAAGGGAACTGCAATCTTTTAAAATAAAGGTCCCTCTTTAGGGATATTTCTCCCCTGTAGAAATCTCACAGGAGTTTTAAGGGCTGTTGACATCACATGCTGTTATCCTGTAACTTGGCTCTGTTCCATCACGGGCTGGGAGCCTAGGCTTGCCCAGAGCTTTGGGCTATTTTAGCCCCTAAGGAAAGGCAGGTTCTGTGCTCACTGGCATGGCTGATTGAGTAGGTTCCCCATCGTATTCACATGGCAGCGTGCTGCTCTGCTCTGCTCTGCGGCCTTCAGCTAAATGAAAACCCTGAACATTTGTCATTAAAAATCCCAGGGACTTTCCCAGGCAATTATTCCTGGCCAAATCCCCTCGCAAACATTCCCCACCGTTGCTGTCCCTGGTCTAGATCCAATCGTAGAGCTGTTGCTATGGTTTATAGGAGAAGAGTGGCCAGACCAGGACTGGGGCCCAGGACACGGGATAAACTGAAAATCAACAGTCCCTGCTTCCAAGTTGTACAGGGATCCGCTTTCTCTGCACTGTCTCCAGTGTGGGAGATGCTGGGCCTCCCACAAGCAAGAGAGAAATGTACTCCTAGCTCATGTCTGCGAGCCCTCGGGTGGGGTCTGGTCAAGCTGGTGGCTCAGCAGTAGAACTCTTGCTCTGTTCCTTGGCAGGCCTCAGTTTGATTCCTAGCTGATACAAGTGGCTTTTTATTAACGTCTGTGTCTCTGTACAACCCCGCTGCAGGACCACAATGGAGCTGGCTGACAAGATACAAGCATTGTCTTTGCGTTCGGCAAACGCCCATTGTTCAGGGACCTGCCTTGGTTGTCACTGACAGAGTCCAGAAGAGCTGACTTGCAAAGAGAAACGGTGCCGCACCCATTTGTCCTGTTAACACGTTGGTGTCACCACCTGGCAGCTGTGATCCTCTCGGATCGACAGTGTGGGGAGGGCTGGAGCTGGTCTGTACCAGGGACCAGTCAGGGCGAGGCAGGACAGCCTAATGCTCAGGGCAGGGGTTGGGAGAGGGGAAATGGGGGTGCTGACCAATTGTGCTCATTAAAGATCACAGCCTGTTTCACAAGCATAGCTGTGGGAACCTCAGTGTCGTGGCTAAATTCCAGTGTGGGTGAGTGCCTCCGGCAGCCTAGGAATTTCCTCCTGCACATTCAGTGGGTTGAGGTCCTGTTTTCCTCGTGGCATTGCTGCTGCTGTTGTTAGCTAGCAGCTGCATTCCACTCCAGAAGTGGCTGCGTATTAGTGCTGGGTGAAGTGGTTTGTAATTTTGAGATCCTCCTGCGTGACCGTTAAGCAGTTGGGGACATCAGTCATGGCACAGTGACAGGCCCTCTAACACTTCTCAGCGATGTGTGAACTGTGCCTAGTCATCACAATGCATTGTTAACGCTGAAGCCTAATGATGACAATCAGGAGTCAGTGCTAATCTCACTGCCGATCATTTTAGTAGAAATCCTCAGCTTTTGTGAGCTGAGCACCCTGGTTTAGACAAATCTGTTATTGTCCTTAACGCCTTTGGGTGTGTGTCTATACAGATGAGAGGTATGGAGGATGCCTCTCTAATCAGGATATCATCATTCAGGAATGCTGTACCCAATTCACTTCTACTGTGGTAGAAAAATTCTCTCCTAGTACCTAAGCTAAGCTGTGAAGTTTGAGTCTGTTTTGGTTTGTTTTTTAATGGCTTTTATGGGAGATGTTGAGGTTTAATAGCCATTCCCATCTCGCAGGGCTCTGTGTGCAACCCAGGGGCCAACTTTTGCATTGTTCAGGAACAGGGCCAGCCTTAGGGGAAATGGCACCCTGGGAGAACTTGCATTTTGGTGTCCTGGCCCCTGTGAGCATGGCACCCCCCCAATGCCCCTGGCCCCCGTGGGCTCCCCAGACTCCCCACCCTCCCTTCCCCCCAACCCCTGCACTGTGCCCCTTTGCCCCTAATGCCTGTTCCCCCTCCTGCACCCCTAATCCCTACACCCCGTTCTCTGCCCCTTCCTGCACCCCAACAGCTGCCCCCTCCTGTGCCCCTAACCCCTGCACTGTGCCCCCTTCACCCCAAACCCTGCATCCCCCTCCTGCACCCACGTGGGGAACCTGACCTGCATGCACAAAGCAGCTGGCACTGCTGCTCGCTCCCCCACTGCACTGCTGCGCCTCCGCCCCGCGCAGCCCTGGGGGGCTGGGAGGGGGAGCAAGGAGCCGTCAGGGCTCCCTGCATCCAGGGCACTTTCCCTGCCGGCTGCGTAAGGGGAGGGCAGGAGAGCACAGCCCAGGTGGGGAAAGGGACCTGGATGCAGGGAGCCCTGGTGTGTGTGTTGAGGGCAGTGTGTGACAGTGTGTTTTGTGTTGAGGGCAGTGTGTGTGTGTGCCTGAGTGAGTGACTGCGCTGTCTCTTTAAGAAATCACTCTGGGTCAGGAGCCTGAACTAGGCTCGTTCAGACACAAGCAGCCGCCCGCAGCTCGGGCCCCAGAGAGGCAGCAGCACAGAAACCCCCCGTCCCGTCCCCCCAGCTTAGGGGAAATCGGGTACATGGGTGGAGGGAGGGGGTCACCCTGCCATCACCCCCCGCAGAGCAGACAGGCGGCGCTCTCAGTGCGGAGTGGCCAGGGCGACTCCAGGGACGAACGGAGGGCAGGCGGGACAGGAATCAAACACGGGTCTTGGGTACTGGAGGTACAAATTTGGCCACTGAACCACCAACGCACCCTCTGTGTTGTGTCTGTTGACTTCCCTGCAACCACACCGTGCCTGGTTCTGTCACCCAGGGCTCCTCACCGAGATGGAAAAGGGGACCCGCAAACACTACAGCTAGCACCTGCTGCCAGTGCCACAGGCCTGGGCCATCCCCTAGAGGGGATCTGGAAGCAGGGCCGGCTCCAGGCACCAGCCGACCAAGCACGTGCTTGGGGCGGCACCTTAGAAGGGGCGGCCAACGTTGGGGTGGCGGGGGGCGCTCGCGGTGTTTTTTTGGTTTTTTTGTTTGTTTTGGCCGGGCAGCACGGGGGGTGTTTCGGTGGGGCGGCGCGGCGCTCGGGGGGGGTTTGGCCGGGCCGGCCCAACGCTCGGGGGTTTCGGCGGCCCGGCGCTGGGGGAGGGAGGTTCAGCAGCACGGTGCAGCGCTCGGTGGGGCGGGGGTTTGAGCGGCCCGGCGCTCCAGGGGTTTGGCCGCCCCGGCCCGGCGCTTGGGGGGGTGGGAGTTTGGCCAGCCTGGCGCTGGGGGAGTTCGGTGGCCCAACCCAGCGCTCGGGGGGCATTTGAGTGGTGCAGGACATATGCAGCCTCCAACAGGACATGTATTCACGCTAATTAATGTCTCCTATCTGGTGATTTACGCAGTCACAGAGGCTCACAATGCAGCTGCTCAGATATTACCTTATAATATGGGCTACAGATGTTATAAGGGAGATGAAAGCAGATATCAGTTCACAAGCATTCAATAAAGTCTAAGCACTAAGCACATTTTTTATAACTCTTAACAATACTAACACGCAGGCGAGCCGGACGGATCCCAGCCAGGTATCTGTCAGCATTCACGTGAGGTGTGGGGGCCTTGGCATGAGCCAGTACCTGGTTTGCAGTGTCACACACAGCTGGTCAAAACCATTTAAAATACGCAATTTCAGTGACATTTTTCATCAACGTTTCAAACGTTGTCATAAAAGGGTGACCTTCCTGATGGAAGTTATAGTGAATATTTTGCCCCATTGTTTGATCAGCTCAAGAGATGATAAAATTCTGACTCACGTGTTCATTGAAATTTTGACCCAATTAAAAAACAAACAACTCATGTAATTGTCATGAAAATTTCTGCCCAAATTGTGCTCTGGTTTTTAGTAAGCGCCACTGTTTTTTTAATGTAAAGAAGAAGGGAAAAGGAAAATGTTCATTGCCAGCCCTCCTTTATCCATCAGCCAGAAGCAAAGAAGGGCAGAAAGCCCGTCTTGTTTGGAGTTTTTGGCAGGTCATCTTTGACATTCTAGATGATGGTGACTCATGTGAGTGAAACATCAAATCACAAGTGAAAGAAACTTCCCAGCTGCAGCATTGGTTCTTCTGTGGCAATACTGTCCCCTGCTACATAGGAGGCCTCAGTTTGATTCTCAGCTGATGCAGATGACTTTGTTTAGTGTCCTTTCTCTCTACAATCCTGCTGCAGGACCATGGTGGACCTGACTGGCGAAGATACAAGCATTGTCTTTGCATTCGGGAAATGCCTGTTGTTCAGGGACCTGCCTTTGCTGTCACTGACCCTCCAGCAGAACTGACTTTCAAAGAGAAACGGTGCTTCACCTACAAGTCCTACTAGCACCAGAATTGGTGTCACCACCAATGTAGCCCCTTGAGCTGTCATCCTGTCAGATCCCCCTTCGGGTGGGCTGGGACCAGCCAGGGCGGGGCAGGATCAGCCGGCAGTCTCCCCTTTGAGTCAGCCCTGAGCCAGTGCCACAGCCTAGTGCTCAGGGGCCAGGTTCTGGCCATTGGGAGAGGGGAAATGGGGGTGCTGATTAAAGATCCCACAGCCCATTTCACAAGTGTGGAACCTCGGTGTCCTGGCTGAATTACAGTGTGGGTGAGCGCCTCCTGCTGCCCGGGCCTTCCTCTTGCATTTCCTGTGTGGCAGGGGAGAATTCTCCCACACACCCTCCTGCTGGGCACCCTTAAGCTGCTCTTTTCCTGCTACACATACCCGGTCTGTTTCGGACTCTACCATTCAGTGGTGGATTCATGATTCCCTCTCTTCAGGATTGTCTAGGTTAGGAACAGAGACCGAGGTTAGCCCAGGGTAAACTAGAACAGGAGCTCACCCAAATGCCTAAACTAGAAAACTCCAACGGGCCTGGGGGCTTCACAGTCACTGAGGTTAGCGTCACTTTCAAGATGACTTCTAAGGCGAGATCTATCAGCTGACATGTTCCCTTCATTGTGTGTCTATAGAGAAAGACCAAGAGGGGACTTGTGTTCCTTAGAGGGTTTTCGTGTCTTAGTATCGTGAATCTCATATCTGGTGTCTCCTGGTTCTGTAGGAGGCCTTGGATGAGAACTGACGTGGCAGCTATCTTTGCCCTAAACTGTAGGGGTATTATCTGTGTGTGGGAAGTGAGGGGACACTCAGAATTGTCATTCAGGAGCCATGTATCTAACGTGGTAGAAAAATGCCGGAGCAAAGCCAGCAAAGACCTAGATGTGAACAAAAAGAAGCTGAAAACAAGGAGTTTGAAACAAGCCGATTAAGCAACACTTTCCCCTCCCTCCATCTTCAAATGTGGTGGAAAAATTCGGTCAGCCTGACCTGAAGTCCTGCTGTTTTGGCCAGTCTGTCTGTGTGGGTGTTTGTTTTAGTGGCTGAGGATTGTGATGAAAGCTCCAGGCCTGTTGTTCGGGCGAGTTTCTCTGCCGATGTCTGAGCGTGAGGTGACTTTGGAATGACAAGGAGCCTGGGCGGAGAGTTGAAGCAATGCTGCTGGCTTGTGTGGCTAAGCCGCCAAAGTATGTCTGAAAGCGTCGGCTCACAGCTGGAGCGCTGGTGGTTCTCTGTTGCTCTTTCAGGCTGGGACTAGATTAGGGCTTGGTCTACACAGAGTTTGTCTTGGTATAACTGTGTCGGTGGTGGGCGCGGGGGGTGATGTATGACTGGTGTAGTTATATCAGTATAACCCATGGGGTAGGTGCCTTGTCCCAGTATGGCTCCCCTCTCCATACAGGAATAATCTACACACTGTAGACACCGGTGTACCTACAGCTGCAGCCACACTAGGGGTTGTACTGTGTTGCCTAGCACAGTACAGGTAAAGTGGCACAACTTGTGTATAGACAGCTGCTAGGCTAGGATGGTCTCACCTTTTCAGTGACACGCATAGTTGGGCGACGCCTCCATAGGCAACATACAGAAACGAAATGGCGTCTCCCACGCAGTGTGACCTCGCTTGTACCATGCGTGTGAGGTCACGCCGTGTGGAGGACGCCATTCGATAGAGCAGAATGGCATGGGGCCAAATGCCTTCGTGGGGGAGGGGGTGGACGGATCGTCCGAGGGTGGGATCTAGCCCCCCAGTGCTGTTCTCAGTTGGGTTAGCTCAGTTGACCCAACCGAACGGCCTGCCCAGACATGAAGTCACTCCGCAGGAGCTCTCCCCCGCCTCATTCCGGAAAAGCTTTCACATGGAGCCGTGTCCGGAGTTGTCTGGAAACCCCACTTAGCACCAGCGCGACTTGGGTTAACACCGTACGCTCCCTCCTAGGCTTCAGCTCCGTTTAGCATGTGCCAAAGTGCCATTGCCCGGCCTTGACTAGAGCTGGGGAAGGTGCTAACGAGATGGAGCTGGGTGACTCCATCCAACAGCCCACCTTTAAATCCCCTCGAGGTTTGGGAGCTGTGCAGTTCAGGCCCGTGAGGGAGGGGGGGTGTGGAGAGCCAGGCAGCAGGGGAGGGGCGGAAGGTGTCCGGGGAGCAGGCCATTTACTGCCCCGCGTGTGTGGTGTTTCTGCAGGGGAACGTGGACACAAACGTTTGGGACGTGGTAGAGCAGGTTCTCAGCGGTGACGCAGGGAGCAGCCGGAAGGCCGTGCGCCCCAAAGCCCTGCTGGATAACTGCGCCAAGGTCATGTGGATGCTGTACAGCGAATCGTGTGAGTAGAGATCCCTTCCAGGGCAGCCTGGAGGGAGGACTAATCTTAGCCAGAGCGGAGACAGCTCCCAGCTCACGGGGGTGCTATCTGGGGGGGGAGGAGTCCGCGCTCGGGAGGGGAAATCCCAGCCTGCAGATTGCTCTGGCGATGCTCCCAGGCCATGGGCGAGGGCAGTGGAAACGCCCTAAACGTGGGGGGCCACAGGTGCCTGAACTGTGGCCCCACCCCCAGTGCCATGCTGCCCCAAGGCACCACCCCTTCCCCTGGAGGCTCTGCCCCCCACTGCTCGCCCTTACGGCCGGTAAAAGTGGGAGGGCCCTGGCCCCCCTGTCCTGGCGCCCTGGCCATGAGCAGTGCGGTCAGCAGAGAGGCTGTGAACGCACCAGGAGAGCAGATCTGCAGGGTACCAAAGGCCCTTTGCATGCTGGGATAGCTGCCCACCCCTCATGTTCCCTGTCCCGTGAGCTGGGCACAGAGCCGTGTGGAAAATGGGTCTAGCCCAGGCATTCTGAGCGGCTGCATGGGGGGCCGTGTTAGTGACGGACGCCTCGGCTCTCTCCTGCCTCAGGTAAATAGGATTCTGCCTATGATCAGGAAGGGAGCGTGGCCATTTCGTCCCTCTCTCCGTGCCCTCTGCGCCGCTTCGGCATGTGGTCTCTGTTGTGGTGCTGCCTGTCTGCTTGTGCTCCACAATCCCCGCTTCCGTGTTGCGTTGTGCCTGCCATCTCCCCGGGACCCAGAGGAAGCCAGTGCCCTACGAAGCATCTTCCAAGGTGCCCGGCAGCGGGAGCTTTGCCTTGCTCTCCCAGGGAAGAATGAGAGCAAAGGTGGAGGATGGAGAGCGCAGAGGAGTGGATTTTCTCTACCGGTGCCATAGGACAAGCTCAGGAAATCTTTCGGGCACGGGGAATCCAAGGAAGGTGGTGGCTCCTCCTGCCATGAACAGGCTGCATGTCTGTCGCTCTGAGGGTGCGGCTCTGGGTTGCTCCCCACCAGAGTAGATGCCCGAGGGCCCGCTCTGCCGCAGCAATGGAGACTTGCCTCACATTCGAGCCTGCCCCAGCGGGGGGATTTTCTCACCAGGGTTGTCGGGGAGAGAGCACGATGTGACCTGGCCTGGGGTGTGTTGCCTGAGTCAGAAACGCCGCCCGCTGTCTCCCGCCCCAGGACGCCCAGCTGGTGCACGGCAGCCCCCGCAGAGGAGAGCCGCTGGAGGGATTCTGGTGGATGGTCCCTGGACACTGCTGTGACTGGGCTGGCAGCTTCGCGGCAGGGACGTTCCAACCCCTGAACGTTTAACACAAAGCCGCTGTCACTGGAACATCCCCGCTCGGCCTGGCCTCACCTGGGGACCAAAGAGGAAAGGAGCATCAGGCCACGGAGCGAGTGGGACAAGGGGCTTTGGAGCCTCCTACAGGGACGCTTTCCATCCTGCCCCAGCGCTGGTGCATGTGAGAGCAGGGCCAGGCCTGCGGAGCCAGAGGCTCTGAGAGCGCCAACAGCAATCTGTCCTCGGACTCTTCCTAGAGCTTGTTGTATCGCGGGTCCCCTCCTGAGTGAGCTGACAGATGCTGGAGCCGTGCACCTGCAATATATGTTAATGAGCCATTGCCCATTGATCTAAAATGCCTCCCGCCATTGTCACCCAGCACCGTAGCACTCACGACCAGGCCCCTGGGCTGCCTTGTCTGTTCATTCGCTGGCTCCAACATAGGGCAAGGGCACCCGGAGACACGCATCTCCCTGCCCTTTTAGAAGACGTTCTCTGCTCCTGTTTTCAGTGCTCCAACACGTGTGCTTTGATCACAAATCTTATGACATTTGGTGTTTTCTTTAAAGCCCTGTGCCCTAGAATCACCATATAACTGCACCTTGTCAGCTTGTGTTAACAAAAAAAGCTGGTCTGTAGCTCTCCTGGCCGCTTGTAAACGTGTCCCCTAAAGACTCCAATGCCAATAAACGCAATAAATAGCAAGTGAACCCAACTCTAAATGTAAAGTCTCATGATTCGGTGGGGTCTGGGAACCCCTTGGATGTCATGTGTCCTCCCTCCCGCCCCCTGGGAGACTCGTTGCCCATGTGCTGGGGCTGAACGGTTTCTGTGCAGGCTAAGCGACAAGGGATGCCCTGATCCCCCCCCGTCACACACAGCTGTTTTGTGTCCAGAAGCTGAAGTGCTTTTCAAAGGGAAATCTGTAGATGCGGGAGGACTGGGCTGTGTCTGCTCCAGCCGACTTTGTAGCTGGAATTCTCCACCAACTGGAGCAACAGTGGAAGCTGCCGTGTAGCTGGCGCAGGGGTGCTTTGCACTCTGTGCTGTCTAACTCCACCTTGAGCATGGATAGAGGACACCGTGATAGACATGCCCAAGTCCTCTCTGTACTGCAGCTTTCACCGTAGGTACCACTGGTGGAGAATGATGTCAACGTTTGCCTTTGAAGGAGCCAGAAGTTCAGGAAGCGCTGACCACACCCTGATCTCTTTAAGACATCTCCATCAGTCCCCCAAAGGGTGGGTCACCCCACACTAGTCAGGAGTGAAACTTGACGCCTTGACTTCTCGTCTCTCTCCCAAATCCAGGGACTTCCCACGGCCCCCGTCTCACCATGGAGCCACGCTGGGGCTCACGTTGCTCGTGGAGAAGCGAACGGATTCAACAATGGATGGGGCTGGGCGGGGGAATTTTTCAAGTTGTTGTTGAACATAAAGAGTAAGATGCAGCCCGTTGCCAAAGAATTACGTAGCAATAAATGGTTCAGGAGAGCATCTGGAGCTGCAATGCTAGACAGCCTCCGCTGCTGGAGAATCAGAGCACCTGTCAATCTGGAATGTATTTATCGCCCCCCCCCTCCCCCAGGCAGAGCAACGGGGAACTAAGGCACAGGGAGACTAAAGCACTTACCCAAGGTCACGCCAGGAGTCTGTGGCAGAGCAGGGAATTCCATTCATTTCTCTTGCATGACGAGCTGGCACCCAGACCACTGGGCCATCCTGGAATGACCCTGTAGCATGATTCAGCTGCCACTGTTCATTACCTAGGTGATCTCTCCCTGGGTTGTGACCCCCAGTGGAGTCTCACACAGGCGTCGGGGTCACAACCTCCCTGTTACTCCGTAATGCAAACGAGGAGGCAGGTCCCAGCTGGTGAAGGTTGAGACACAAACAGAGGAATGATGCTTTCCCGTTACCCTTTCTCTAGAGAAGCAAATAGGTTACACGGCAAATAACTCCAGAGTAGAGCCCCTGGGCCAAGTCCAGACGCCATGTGTGTAGTGGATGTAAGTTACACATGGAAGAGCAGGTGGGGAGGAGGGGAACAAAGCGGGTCTAAGGTCTGGTCTACATGACAGTCAGGTTGACGGAAGGCAGCTTACATCAACCACGCTCCAGCCTTGCCCCTGCCAATGCAAGTGCCGCTACACCAACGTCCTAACGCCTCCAGGAGAGGCGTGGGGCCTGTGTCGGTGCTGTTAGGTGACGCAGTGTCCGAGTAGACACCGCCGTTACTTACATCAGCTGTTGGGGTCGCTCTTGTTGATTGACAAGAAAGGCTGGTTGGCTCCCTGCTGTGAACCGCGCGCCCGACTCACCACATAGGCTGTCACCCTGGGGGGGGGGCTCCAGCCAGAAATCGGCTGTCCCCCAGGTTTCCGGCTGCCCTCTCCCAGCCAGGCTGCTGCCTGGGCCGTGCTCCGAGCTGGGCTGGCTCTCCGCGGGGAGCACTGCTGCCCCCAGGCTCCCCGCTTCAAGCGGGCAGGCAGCCGACTCACAGCTGAGATTTGGGAGCCCCGTGGGTAGCCGGGCTCCCACTGGGGAGCAGGGAGCCAAGATCCACGGGGGGCAGCAGCCCAGCTCCTGGCGGGGAGCTCCATGCGGAGCTGAGAGCCCAGACTCTCAGCCCCCCCCACTGCCTCTCTTCAGTGAGTGGAAGCTCCTGGTGAGGACGTGCACCCCTGACAGGAGGGTAGTGTAGACATGAGAAACCAGCAAGTACTGTGGTGGCTGCACGTGGACCTAACATAGGTCGACATAAGTTTGTAGTGTAGACATGCCCTAAGTGAGGGCAGGGCAGGGCTGGGATGTCCTTATGGGCGCTTGAGGTTTGAACAGATTTCATTGATTTCCAATTAACTCAAAGCAGTTTGCACCTTGGTAAAGGCAAGTCTGTGCACACCCCGGTTATTTCTTCCAAGCTAGGAATGTTTGTGGTTCACTTTTTAAACTCTACTCAGAAAACCCTTTCCCGCACAGGACCCAGCCACCGCTTTCACTGGTACAGGTACAGGGCATCAGAAATAGGTGGTTCATGAGATCCTGGACTCTTAATTTAAATGGGGCAGGCTCTGGTAGTCTCTGCTTGGCATCCCCCATGGGTGTTCTCAGGCTGCCTCAGGCCATGCAAGTCTTTAAACCACCACCTCACTGGGCCATCAGGCGCATGGACAGCAAGAGGGATCTGGGTGAAGGAAACAATTCTCATCCCTCTGGGGTGTCCCCCACCACCATCCATCCTGGTTGAGGTGGGTCATGATGGATGGCACATGGAGTGGTTAGCAGCACCTGCGAGCTGGCTACGTGTGCCTTGGGTGCTCTGATGAACCACTGCCATGGCCTCGCCATCTCCCAGGGGTCCAGGGTTTCCCTTTTTCCCGGCTTGCCTGGGAGGCAGACATGGGACAGGGCCACCTCACAACCAGCTCCTGTGCACCATCACGGCTGCTACCTGCATTGAGTGTTTCTGACCCATGGTCAGATGCCTGCCAACCCCCTCCCATCCTGGCCCAAGCACTCATGCTTGCCGAAGCATCGTGCAGTTGGGGACGATGGTCCTGGTGACAGGAACGGACAGAAGCGCAGTGGCGGTTCAGGGGGCAGCTCAGATACGTGCATGGAGGAAGGGATTCAGGTGGACCAGCACTGATGGAAGAAAACCCCTCGAATAGCCTCACTCTTCTCCCCCCCCCCCCACCATGGGGGTGGGGAGGACAGGACAAGCATAGAGGGGGCTGCCCAAAAATCTGCATGCCTGGCACCCCACCTTGCACATGGGGAGGCATCCCAGGCATCAGTGTAGCTCCACCACTGCTGTGCTGCTGTCAGGGGGGCTGAGCTAGCACATGCAGCCCCATGAATGAGCCTTCTCCAGCTTCACCTGTGGAAAAATTTTAAGGACTTTTACGTTCTCTAGATAGTCACGTTCGACCGTCTTCTCGGCACTCTGCCAGGGCCATTGACCAACGCCAGCAGGGCCGATCCAAGGCCCTCACTAAACTGTTCAATCAGTGGTAGTGACAAGTGGTGTGTACAGGGAGCAGGGACTTAACGCGAGCTTATCAATCATAGAATACCAGGGTTGGAAGGGACCTCGGGAGGTATCTAGTCCAACTCCCTGCTCAAAGCAGGACCAATCCACAGACAGATTTTTACCCCAGTTCCCTAAATGGCCCCCTCAAGGATTGAACTCACAACCCTGGGTTTATCAAGCCACTGCTCAAGCCACTGAGCTATCCCTCCCTCCCTGCACTTACCGGGAATTCCTCATTCATGGGGAATATTTGCAATCCCCGATCCCCATCACGAATGGAGTTCAGTAGGTACCCACCCCTGTCAGCCTAGGGTAGACACACACTGCACTAGCCTCTGTAGTGCGCATGCAACCGGACAGCTCAGGGTATCCCAGACCTGATATCGCTCAGTCTCGGGTGGCTGAAGGCCACTTGTCCCACGCAGAAGTTGGAAGCTGACTGCTCAGAGATCACATAACTAGTTAGCATGCCAGAGTCTTGTTCATTATCCAAATTAACCAGACTCGTTACTCCACCAGCTAAGAACGACCATCCACCAGCACCTGCTGGAACAAGAAAGAGCTATTAATCTGACAATCCTTTCCACCTCTGGATTGGGCGAGATTTCCTGTGATGAGTCAAATTAAGCTGTAGGCTTCTGTCCTGGTTGTGCCCTTCGATCAGTTACTTTAAGTTTTAGCTTTGCAACCATCCTTTCCCCGGAACCCAAAGACTCTGGCTTCCCATAAGCTGCCCGGTAGGTCATTGGAATAATGCCACTGGAGTGCCAGTCAGAACTACAATGGTATTTTAACATCTCCGTCCTCTGACTTTTGTTCTTGATTAATTAAAACATCCTTGGCAAATGTTTTCTCTTTGGTTTGTGTCACCTCCATTGTCACAAGATGATTGCCCCAGGCCATCTCCCTTAATCATGGCCTTAGTCCAAACCCTAACAGTAGAACTGAAGTCCTATTCTGTTATTCCTAGCTGGAGTATTCCGGCTACTGGCTTGCTCTGAACGCTGTAATTTTTTCAAAGTCAATGCTTCAGAGCCCCAGGACACTCAGGTAAGAGTATCGAGGAAGCGCTGAGAGGTAGGGGCTGGCACAAGCAGTAGCTTGCCTCACTGCAGACTGCAAGGTCGATCCCAAGATCCATAGGTGCTGATTCCGTGGGCTGGAGCACCCACAAAAAAAATTAGTGGGTGCTTAGCATACGTAGCACCCACCAGCAGCCAAGCTTCCCCCCTCCCCCCAATGCCACCTGGTCGCCGGCGGCCCTGCTGATCAACTCCTCACCCTCCCTCCCAGCTCCTCCATGCTGCAGAACAGCCATTCAGCGGCATGCAGGAGACTCTGGGAGGGAGGGAGGGAGAGGAGCGGGGACATGGCGCGCTCAGGGGAGGGAAGAGGCAGGGAGGGGACAGAGCAGGGGTGGGAATAGGTGGGGCAGAGATGGGGTCATGGGGGAAGGGGTGGAGAGGGGTGAGGTCTGGGGCAGAGGGTGGGAGCTTGGAAGAAGGGGTGAAGTGGGAGCAGGCATGGGGGCGAGTCGAGCACCCCCTGGGTAGAGAGGAAGTTGACGTCTATGCCAATATCCAATTACAAGCTTTTTAACTGCAGCAATTTCAATAGACACTATTAGAGCTGGAATTACCACAGCTGCTGGCACCAGACTTGCCTTCCAATGGAGTCTCGTTAAAGGATTTTAAGTGTACTCACTCCAATCACTGGCCTCCAAAGAGTCCCGTATTGCTATTTTTCATCACTCCCTCCCCGGGCTGAGAGGGGGTCATGTGGATGCCTGCTGCCGTCCTCAGCTGCGGTAGCCGTTTCCCAGGCTCTGTCTCTGGAATCGAACCCTGATTCCCTGTGGTCACGGTGGTAGGTACACGAAATACCATCAAACGTTGCTAGGACAGACATTCAGTTGCACCATCTCAGCACAGGGGCGGGTGCTTGGCCCAAGGTTAGCTAGAATCACGAAAGCAGATGGGTGGGTTGGTTTTGGTCTGATAAATGGAAAAAAATTGGTGAGTGCTCAGCACCCACCAGCAGCTCCCTGTGGCCCCGCCCTGCCCCCTGCTCCGCCTCCTCCGTGATTGTGCCGCCATGTCCTGCTTCTCCCCCCTCCCTCCCAGCACTTGCGCCGCAAAACAGCTGATTCACGGGGCAGGGAGGGAGGGGGAGGAGGGGAACACGGCATGCTGGGGGAAGAGGCGGGGCCGGGGCAGGGATTTGGGGAAGGGATCCAATAGGGGCAGGGAGGGGGCGGAGTTAGGACGGGGACTTTGGGGATGGGGTTGGAATGGGGGCGGGGATGGGATGGGGTGGAGTTGGGGCGCGGGGGCGGGCACCCACCAGCGCCGGAGAAAGTTGGCGCCTATGGTACTGGCATGGCTTAATCTTTGAGACAAGCATATGCTATTGGCAGGATCAGCCAGGTAGCAACGCTTAGGAAGGAGAGCACAGGCTGCACCTTAAGGACAGGGGGGACCCCTGGCAGGCCCCGCCAGGCTTCCCCAGGAGGAAGGAGAAGGGTCTGCAGAGCAACACGTGGACTGACAGGGATGGCGATCCCCCAAGATTGACCTGGGTCACAGCAGGGTAGGATGGCAGAAGAGAGGGACGGCCAACAAGACCCCCTTCTTCCCATTTCCCCCAGCTCCCTGGGTCACACCAGCAAAGGACAGTGGAATATAGGGTGGGCTATGGAGACCCCCTTCTCCCTGCTTTCCCAGAGGCCTTTTGAGACAACATGGCTACGTGGCATGGGGCCCATGCATGCCTTCAAGGCAACTGCTAGAGAACACAGCAGCAACACAGACAGGGCTGGAGCTCCAGCAAGAGGGGGCTATGAGGGTCCCGCCAAGAGGGGAGTGGCCACCCCGGCATGCACAAGGGTGAGCCATCGAGTGTGGTGGGCTCCACAGCGGGCCCCTACTCACTTTTGCAACTGCTTTGCCCTGCCAACACTCACATCTCTGGGTCTTCAGTCTAGCAACCCAAAAGTCTCTGCAAAAAGAACAGGAGTACTTTTTGCACCTTAGGCCTGGTCTACACTAACACCCCAATTCGATCTAAGGTACGCAACTTCAGCTACGTGAATAACGTAGCTGAAGTCGACATACCTTAGTTCGAATTTACCGCGGTTCAGACGCGGTCCACACACGGCAGGCAGGCTCCCCCGTCGACTCCGCGGTACTCCTCTCGCTGACGTGGAGTACCGCAGTCGACGGCGAGCACTTCCTGGTTCGAATTATCGCGTCCACACCAGACGCGATAAATCGAACCCGGAAGTTCGATTGCCAGCCGTCGAACTACCGCGGTAGTGTAGACAAGCCCTTAGAGACTAACAAATTTATTAGAGCATAAGCTTTCGTGGGCTACAGCCCACTTCTTCGGATGCATATAGAGTGGAACATATATTGAGGAGATATATACACACACATACAGAGAGCATGAACAGGTGGGAGTTGTCTTACCAACTCTGAGAGGCCAATTAAGTAAGTGAAAAAAACTTTTGAAGTGATAATCAAGATAGCCCAGTACAGACAGTTTGATAAGAAGTGTGAGAATACTTACAAGGGGAGATAGATTCAATGTTTGTAATGGCTCAGCCATTCCCAATCCTTATTCAGTCCTGAGTTAATTGTATCTAGTTTGCATATCAATTCCAGCTCAGCAGTCTCTCGTTGGAGTCTGTTTTTGAAGTTTTTCTGTTGTAAGATAGCCACCCGCAGGTCTGTCATTGAATGGCCAGACAGGTTAAAGTTTTCTCCCACTGGTTTTTGAGTATTATGATTCCTGATGTCAGATTTGTGCCCATTAATTCTCCTCAATATATGTTTCACTCTATATGCATCCGAAGAAGTGGGCTGTAGCCCACGAAAGCTTATGCTCTAATCAATTTGTTAGTCTCTAAGGTGCCACAAGGACTCCTGTTCTTTTTGCGGATACAGACTAACACGGCTGCTACTCTGAAAGGGGTGGTATGTAGTTGTCCCAGGTCACTGGGTGGGGGCTCGAGCCGGTTTTGCGTTGCGTTATTGAAACGGAACCCCTAGATACTGAACCCGGCCCTTGTTGCTGCCAACTCAGATGGGCAGAAGGGTTACAATAGGAATGGCACAGTGGGGCTGTGCAGGGGGACGAATCTGCCTGTGTGGGTTGAACAAGTGACAAACAGTATTTGAGTGGCCTCCTGTGGACAGCTATGATATTACCAGCCGTTACGTCAACCAGACGACTGGAATGGGGTTGACCTGTTGGCCAGTCGGACATAGAAAATGTTTTCCACTTTTTCTGCAGTTGACCTGTTGGCTGGCGGGACTTGGCCTGATGGTGGGGGGAGGAGCCAGTCCAAACTGCTGAACCAGCCAGGGGAGCCCCAGAACTCAAAGGGGAAAAAGGTCAAGCCCCCTGGGACAGGCTGCCTGCCACCCAACAAGCTGTCTAGGGCTCTCCCTCCCCAGCAGCAGCAACGGGGAGCCTCCCTCTCAGCCAGGATCGGGCCCCTGGAAGTCTGTGTTTTCTCCCACAGCCTGGCTCCCCGGGGAGAACGGGATTTGAACAGCCGAAGGGGGCGCCAATCCCACCCTCCCAGCCTGGCAGGGTGTGTGGGGTTTGGTTTAGTTTGGGTTTTTGCAGGCTTGTGTGTCAGTACAGGGAAGCTGGTGAGGAGGGAGGGAGTCAGGTGCCTACAGCTATACCAGGCTGAATGCGCTCGGTCTTGTCTGATGTCGGAAGCTGAACTCTCGTGGCCCTGCCTAGTACTTGGTTGGGAGACCATCTGGGAATCCCAGGAGGTATAGGCAGATTTTCTTTATCATTTTTTCTTCCTGTTGCAATTGTTCTTTTTGCTTTTTCCTTCCCCCCGTCCTCCCCTTGCCTGGGGACTACAGTAATTTTTGGATGAATTGATGAGTTAGTCAAAGGGAACCATGCTTCCATCTACCTCAGCTTGAGCTGCTAGCAGACTGGATACAAGTGAGAACTGGAAATCTAGAAAGGTGCAGTGAAAGTCTCCTAATGGCTGGTGGGAGATAACGTAAGAACACCTGCCCCCTCCTGTGCCCCTAACCCAGGGGCGGCTCCAGGCACCAGTGCAGCAAGCGTGTCCCTGGTTCGGCCAGCTGTGGGGGGGCGGCCTGCCAGTCGCTGTGAGGGCAGCAGTCAGGCTGCCTTCGGCGGCATTCCTGTGGGAGGTCCGCCAGTCCCGCGGCTTTGGTGGCAATTCGGCACCGGCAGACCTCCCACAGGCATGCCACCGAATCCACATGACCAGTGGACCGCCCGCAGGCGTGCTGCCGAAAGCTGCCTGACTGCTGTGCTTGGGGCAGCAAAAAACAGAGCCGCCCCTGCCCTAACCCCTGCACTGTGCCCCCTTCACCCCAGTCCCTGCCCCTCCTTCCCCTGCCCCGATCCCTGTACCCCTTCACTCCTACCCCCTGTTCCTCCCTCCTGAGCCCCAAACCCCTGCACTGTGCCCCCTTTACCCCAGTCCCTGCATCCCCCTCCTGCACCCGCGTGGGGAACCTGACCTGGATGCACAAAGCAGCTGGCAGTGCTGCTCGCTCCCCCACTGGGCTGCTGCTCCTCCGCCCCGCGCAGCCCTAGGGGGGAAGAGAGGGGCACCCGTGCTCGGAGGAGTCACCGGCTGTTCCTCCAACAGCCCCCTGCAGCTCCGGTCTCTCCCCCCCGCTGCTGCTCACCCACCTGCCTGCCCTGCCGCCCCTGCCAGCCCCACTGGAATCCAAACCCTGCGCACGGCACCCCCTAGGGCGGGCTGCCCTGGGCTGGGGCCCATACGGCCCACCCCAAAGACGGGCCCTGCAGCAGAGCCCAGTAGAATTTCTGGGTCGTGGTTCCCACGTTTGCCTCACACGCGGCACAGCCTCCGAGCGAAACCGGCACAAACACGGCATCCCGCTGTCCTGGAGGCACTTCTCCTTCTGCCACTGCCCGTGCCTGGCATTCCCTCCGCCCACCCACCAGCACTGGGAAAAGTTGGCACCTGTGCCAGAGAGAACCGCTGCTTCTTTCTGGCTGTCCCGGGGACCCTATTGATGGCTTGGGAGAGGGCAGCGGGACTGGCTGTGAGTGAATGGGCTCCAGGAAGCCCCAGCCTGCCCCTCGGGGGCCCAAGTCTTCTGCTTCTCCCCTGCCTTGGGGCACCAAGTGTTAACCCCGCCCAGCATGTGCTGTGGCTCGAGTATTAAACCTTCCTGTGCGGCGCTGCTGCTGGACAGCCTGGCCCTGAGTTCTTCTGGAGGGAAATCCTGGACGGAAAGAATTCTGGCCACCAGGTCAACCCATTGGGTCGAAATGGGGCGAGCTGGTGGCCTGGCGACTTGTGACCACGGGTCCAGCGGGTCAAGCCAATTGTCCCGCAAGCAGGAGCAGCAACCCCCGAGGCTCGTCTTCCCCGCCCTGTGCCCCAGTATCCCTGTCTGGCAGCAGGTCAAGCTGAAAGCCCAGAGAGGGGCAGCAAGGAGGCGGCCAGAGCCTCCTCCCATGAGGGTGGCCCTGCCCAACTCCTTCCGCCCCACTGCTGGTCCCCAAGTCCTTGGCGGCCAGCAGGTCAAGCCAGGACCCCGGGGCCAAGCAGCCAGGAAGCAGCCGGACCCTCTTGCTACCTGGGTCTTGCTGCCCACCTTCTTCCCTGCTTCCAGCAGGCTGCAGTCCCCTTCGGCCACCAGGTCAACCCGGGTACTAAGGCAGGAATGGGGCGAAGAAGCAAGTCAAGCTGAGGGAAGCAGGCAAAACTAATCTTGCCTTGATGGGCCTCTTGCAATAGCTTCCTTCTTGTGCGCTATGGCTGACGAAAACATCCTCAGTAGAGATGCGGCGGCCCCGGTGGGCATTCAGCAGCTGCTGAAGTAGCTCAGTTGGGAGAGCATTAGCCTGAAGATCTGAGCTTTAGCAGGGCCCTTTGTCACTGGGGGTTTTTTGTGGGGAGGGTAAATCTGTGCCCCATGTCTTCTGAGTTGGAGAGAATTCCTCATCTTCAGTTCCTCCATGAAAGGACGTTGCCTGACTCTCTGCTGTGCCAAGATGCCCTTCCTTTCTTCTCTTGCCCTTCCTCAGGAAGGGGTGGAAAAAGAAGCTCGCCTTCGAGCCACAGGCAAACCAGCCTCCTAAGGATATCTTGCTGAGCGCCCGCTGTCCTCCGCTCTACCAGCTGAGCTATCGAAGGGCAGCTATTGGCCGCTGCGGCCGCCACTCTCTCCAGGTTGGCCCATCTGTGCGTGTCAGAGCAAGTGCCACCCAAGTGGATGGCATTTCAGGGGAATGGCAGAAGAGCTCAGTAGAGTTTCTGTGTTGTAGTGGTTATCACGTTTGCCTGGCACGCAAAAGGGCCCCCATCGAAACTGGGCAGAAACAGGGTCTCATTTTTTGCGGCTCCCCTTGATGTCCTGGAAGGCGGTTTTCCTTCTACCACTGACCTATGCCTAGCCCCCCCCAATGACAGAGGGTGGTGACAGAATGCTCTTTTGCATCAGCCTGGGCAAGCTCGAGGCGTTAGGCCAGTCACCTCTTAGAGGCTTGTGCCTTGGCCTCCTCTGCCCTTGGAATTTTGCATGCAGAGCCATGATTTGCCAAGCAGTTCCTTAGCCAGTGACTTTGGGACATCTGGTAACATTACGTGGGAGCTTGTTGGGACCCTTCATGGATCAGGCTACCCTGTCTGTGTTGACCGGTATTTTACCAGTGTAAGCAGAGTCGGAATGAGCTCTCCCCTGACATCTAGTGGTGAGCTGTGGAAAAAGACTTCAGAAGCTGATCTCGTTTGCATGGACACCCCCCCCCGTCTGGGTGCTCAGCATGATGGGATTGGTTGCCCAAATGATCGCTTGTGGCTGGTGTTGGATCCCCAGTCTCCTTGTTATTGGGGCAGGAGTAATAAAGAGTTGTTAGCCTTCTTGTTTGAACCGAGGGCAGCAGAACTGTACCTGGCATACCCCAATGGAGGGACTCACCCTCAACTGAATGGCACGTACTAGGCAGGGGACATAGGTTCCAAAGTCCAGTGAGTTGAAAGAGTGTGGGGGAGAGGTATTTATACCTGGTGGAGTGGGCCTGGTTTAAGGGTCCTAGTCACTGTGTGATCCTCATTTCCTATCCCTACCTTTAGACTCAATAGAGAGCTGAAATCACTGATATCTAGGTCTAAGTATTGGTGCTACTTTGGGATAGTGTCTATTACAAGAGCCTCCCCCATTAATAGCTGGAATTGCTGAGAGCTGGGGGGGGGCCCTGACACTGCCCAACTTACTCAGGGGTGGGTCTTTTGCTCATGGTGTGTGTTTATGAACCCTAGATTCATAGATTCTAGGACTGGAAGGGACCTCGAGAGGTCATCGAGTCCAGTCCCCTGCCCGCATGGCAGGACCAAATACTGTCTAGACCATCCCTGATAGACATTTATCTAACCTACTCTTAAATATCTCCAGAGATGGAGATTCCACAACCTCCCTAGGCAATCTATTCCAGTGTTTAACCACCCTGACAGTTAGGAACTTTTTCCTAATGTCCAACCTAGACCTCCCTTGCTGCAGTTTAAGCCCATTGCTTCTTGTTCTATCCTTAGAGGCTAAGGTGAACAAGTTTTCTCCCTCCTCCTTATGACACCCTTTTAGATACCTGAAAACTGCTATCATGTCCCCTCTCAGTCTTCTCTTTTCCAAACTAAACAAACCCAATTCTTTCAGCCTTCCTTCATAGGTCATGTTCTCAAGACCTTTAATCATTCTTGTTGCTCTTCTCTGGACCCTCTCCAATTTCTCCACATCTTTCTTGAAATGCGGTGCCCAGAACTGGACACAATACTCCAGCTGAGGCCTAACCAGCGCAGAGTAGAGCGGAAGAATGACTTCTCGTGTCTTGCTCACAACACACCTGTTAATGCATCCCAGAATCACGTTTGCTTTTTTTGCAACAGCATCACACTGTTGACTCATATTTAGCTTGTGGTCCACTATAACCCCTAGATCCCTTTCTGCCCGTACTCCTTCCTAGACAGTCTCTTCCCATTCTGTATGTGTGAAACTGATTTTTTCTTCCTAAGTGGAGCACTTTGCATTTGTCTTTGTTAAACTTCATCCTGTTTAACTCAGACCATTTCTCCAATTTGTCCAGATCATTTTGAATTATGACCCTGTCCTCCAAAGCAGTTGCAATCCCTCCCAGTTTGGTATCATCCGCAAACTTAATAAGCGTACTTTCTATGCCAATATCTAAGTCGTTAATGAAGATATTGAACAGAGCCGGTCCCAAAACAGACCCCTGCGGAACCCCACTCGTTATGCCTTTCCAGCAGGATTGGGAACCATTAATAACAACTCTCTGAGTACGGTTATCCAGCCAGTTATGCACCCACCTTATAGTAGCCCCATCTAAATTGTATTTGCCTAGTTTATCGATAAGAATATCATGCGAGACCGTATCAAATGCCTTACTAAAGTCTAGGTATACCACATCCACAGCTTCTCCCTTATCCACAAGACTCGTTATCCTATTGAAGAAAGCTATCAGATTGGTTTGACATGATTTGTTCTTTACAAATCCATGCTGGCTGTTCCCTATCACCTTACCACCTTCCAAGTGTTTGCAGATGATTTCCTTAATTACTTGCTCCATTATCTTCCCTGGCACAGAAGTTAAACTAACTGGTCTGTAGTTTCCTGGGTTGTTTTTATTTCCCTTTTTATAGATGGGCACTATATTTGCCCTTTTCCAGTCTTCTGGAATCTCTCCCGTCTCCCATGATTTTCCAAAGATAATAGCTAGAGGCTCAGATACCTCCTCTATTAGCTCCTTGAGTATTCTAGGAGGCATTTCATCAGGCCCTGGTGACTTGCAGGCATCTAACTTTTCTAAGTGATTTTTAACTTGTTCTTTTTTTATTTTATCTGCTAAACCTACCCCCTTCCCATTAGCATTCACTATGTTAGGCATTCCTTCAGACTTCTCGGTGAAGACCGAAACAAAGAAGTCATTAAGCATCTCTGCCATTTCCAAGTTTCCTGTTACTGTTTCTCCCTCTTCACTAAGCAGTGGGCCTACCCTAGTTGTGGTGTTTTCTCAAATTAATGCTGAGTTAATTCCCTCCTTTATTAAAAGGTTTTACTACACTCACGAGACGGTTTTGTGTTGTATTGTTGAGAAGGAACCTCTAGATACTGAACCCGGCCCTTGATGCTGCTGGCTCCACCTGGCAGAAGGGTGACATTTTGGGAGAAGACACATCCAGTGGTTCCTTACCCAGTGACTTTGGAGCATCTGGTAACATTATGTGGGAGCTTGTTGGGACCCTTCATGGATCTGGTTACCCTGTCCGTGTCGACTGGTATATTACCAGCATCCCTTCATTCGTATCTCTTTCCCCAGGAGGAAGGGAGCCTGTGGTAGAATCAGGAAAAACAGGAGAGGTTTCCCTGAGAGACTCATCAGGTAAACCTTAGGCGCTGGTGCGACGGGTGCCCCTTCATTACCCTTGCAGAAAGTCCTACTTCTTGCCTACCGTGCACGTGTAAGAACCATTAAAGGCTCAGTGCCAGGAGAAAGGAGATCCCGCACTAGGCGAGAAAGGGTTAATTCCACACTATGGCTGGAGGAAGTCCCGCCCCTCAGACTCTGCTGGGCATGCTCCAACTGCTGTGTAAGTATAAAGGAGAACAGCTCAGGCTGGGCTGGCCACAGAGGAAGAAGCACACTTGGTGGAGGCTCCAGGCCAGGAGCTGCTACAGCCCCTGACTGTGGGAACTGAGATTCCCAGGGACCAGACCGGAGACCTGCTACCTACAGTCAATTGGCAGGAGTCAAAGTTCCATGGAGCAGCTAGTGCCAGGGAACTCGGAGACCCCGACGATAGATGGACGACAGATTCAGGAAACAAGGTAGGAAGTGGTCCAGGGAGGCGGAGTGAGTGGTATCTCATACCTGTGTAAGGTCAGCATGTTGCGGTAGGATCCTAGCTGGCTGGGTGGCGAACGCACTCAACCTGAGAGGGCCTTGGGCTGGGACCCAGTGGAGTCAGGTGGGCCCAGGTCCCCTTACTCCGGCCGCTACTCCCCCTTTGGAAGCAGCCCCCGGATCTGGCCATTAGGCCTTGCAGCCCAAAGGGTGGCCATAATGACTCAGGCCATTAGGCCACGCTGTCCTGAACCCAAGGACCGCCATGTTGACTCTGGATTTAGTGCGCCTAAATCTTGAGTTGAAGGACAGCCTGGTAGACTGCAACTGCAGTGCCCTCGCAGCCCTGGTCCACCCCCAAAAGGGGTGGAGTGAGCATACACTGCAACACCGCCATATAACGGTGACCGAAACACCCCTCTATTCACACCCTACACACGATTGTAATAATCTTTGTACACAATGTGGCTCATGAAGTATCATTTAAAAACCAACAGCTCTCTGGTCAATAATATCATGTTGACATGTATGTAGCAACATTATATATAGTTACGAAATCCCCTCTATGCTGTTATTAGCACATGTTCAGAATCACACAACCCTGCCTAGGCACAAATGATTAAACAGGCCTATCCTGAACAAAGGAGTATGCGTTTACCAGACAAGTTTGGGGAGGGGGGAAATGGCTTTCCCAAACACAAAGCACAAGCTGATGCCTTCAGCCAGGTGTCATCAAAGTTGACTGGCAATGACCTGTCAAGTGACCATTTTTGGCCAGGAAGGGGAGCAGGTGCAGATTGATTTACATTTTAGCAAGCACTGCATGGAACCTCCTTCACCACAAGGCTCCATGTCACCTTCTTTACTCTTTGAATAAACGTTGCTTGAGGGGTAATCATTAGATGAATCCACTTCAAAGGGTGACTGGACTATAAAAGAGAGGGGCAAAAACACCCCAGGTCACCTCTCTCTCTAGTTCTCTCTCTCGTACCTCAGAAGACAAAAGAACCAGCCCTTTGTCTTTAGGGGCAGGTCATGACTTGTGAACATGGTAACTTTGTTGCTGGTATCATGTAGGAAGGATTTCACCTCGAACCAAGTCCTGCTTGTTCAGTTAACTTTACAAGGGCAACAGACCTATAATATTTGAACTGTCCAGGAATGGGGCCTGTGATGGGGTGTTCACTCCACACTAGCAAGGAAGGGGTTAAAAGCAGCCAAGGGAGGCTGCGTAGGGAGCAGTCAATTAGAGCCCAGCAGCTTCACATCAAAGGGAGCCGCAGGGCAGAAAAGGGTCTGTTGCTGCAGGGAGAGGACTGAGTTCCTAGAGGGCTGCAGGGAAGTAGCACCTGTGACGGGTTACCCCCCGCTCCGGGGTGCCACCAGATGTACTGGGGTCCCACTGAGCCTGCCTGTTCCACCATCCTGGGGCCCCACATCCTGTCCTGTTGAGGCAGGTCCTCAAGCCTCCTCCAGTGCGCGCACGCGCGCACACACACACACACACACACATAGGGACACACCCAGCGGCAGAAAGACACAGACACTGAGATCAGCTCTGCCTGGGAAGAATCAGATTGGGGATTGCCCCGCACTCAAGTGCACACCGCCTCTTGGGAGCAAACCCAAAATTATATTTTCTTGCACCGCACAGAGATCTGTACAGCGCAAGCTCATGGAAATCACCCCCTCCCTCAATGTGGAGGAAGATATGCACAGCTTTTTGCCCCACCCCCCCAGTTATTAATTCCACAAACTGGATTTTAATAAACAAAACAAGATTATTAACTGCAAAGGATAGGTTTTAAGTGATTAATAAGGGTTAGCAAACTGACCAAAGCAGATTACTGAGCAAATAAAACAAACACTTCCCTTCGTTTATTGTTTAGCCCTGTGACCTCACTCCCGTTCCTGTTATCTCATTAGTTGTCCCCTGCAATTATTTGGTATCATGGACCTGTGGATCCTCCCCTTAGGCTGGGGGGAGGTCCTTTAGCAACAGGACACCAACAGGACCACTGGGGAAAAGGCTGGATTGGGAGATACTCCCCCGCCGCCTTTCTGGTGCCCTGGAAAGGAGGAGCATAGATCATGGCACAGCCGGATGGCCGAGTCATAAAGAGGACGCTGCAGTACGTGAACTGAGGCAGGTCTGCAAACGGTGATGGTGGAGGCACCACCAGGAGAGGGAACACCAGCTGAGCCACCTAATCCCTGAGACAAACAGCAGGAGGCACCACCCTGGTGAGTGAATCCCATTACAGGGCCTGAATGCATGCCCTCCCCTTCCTGGGGGTCTGTTGAATCTCTGCCAAGTGAGCTGAGCTGCTCTGTGAGCCCATGCAGGGATCTGATATTACCCAGACATATGAGGGTCCACACAACAACGCAGTTGCAAAAGTGAGTAGGGGTATGCTGCAGCACACACCACACTTGCTGGCTCAGCCTTGTGCATGCTGGGGTGGCCACCTCCCTGTTGGTGAGATCTGGTACCACCATCTTGCTGGAGCTCCTGTCTGCCCTGCTGCCCTTCTTGTCTGTGTTGCTGTTGTTCTCTCCAGCAGTTGACTGGCAGGTGCGCATAGGCCCTGTCAAGGCTGACTCCCAACTCTGGCACTTCAAGTGCAGAAGGTGGGGGCCTGCAAGGATTCTAAAAATTAATACTGGCCACTCCAGGCTTGTATTAAACTCGCAAGGTTACAGCTTTTCTCTGACCTTGGATGGGTAGGTGCTGCCACCACCCAAGTGCAAAAAACCCCTTTGGACCCAGGAAGGCACCCTTGGGAATTCCTCCCTGCGGGGTACACTCAAGCCCTTCGCCTCCCCCCCCGGGGAAGAGCTGAAAAAGAAAACAAAGGAAATCTGCTATTGCCACCAGCTAATTAAACAATATGTGCACAAACCTCTTAGAACACAAAAATCCAATCCTGTTCTTAAAAAATAAATGTTATTAAAAACAACAAAGAAGAAAATACAATTGGACCTTAGGCTTTTTGCTAGATTTGAAAAAAAAACATACGAATTAAGCATCAAGATATCTCTTTTGAGGTCCAGCTTAAAGGTTACAAGCAAAACAAAAGCACCTTGGGTTAGCACGGAGGAGTCCACAAGCCAGAAAGAAATAAAAGAGATAAACCTAATTGCGTCTTCCTAGACATTCCTGATCTACTTACATATCTGGGGTTCAATGAGTAGTTCTAGGGATGATTTGATGATTTTTCATACCTGGTTTAAAGCTTTTTACAGCATAGCTCCAGCCCTGTGCCCTCTCTCCAGAGAACAACAACAGACAGAGAAAGAGAAATTTTTTCCCCAATTTTAAAAAGTTCTAGCCCTCCCATTGGCTCTTTTGGTCAGGTGCCCACTCCCTTTCTTTTACCTATGGGCTTTTTAAACCCTTTACAGGTAAAGCAAGTAGAGAACAGCTACTAACAGGGATTTTGTAGCTAACTGGCTGGCTGGGTGTCCATAAAAGGGAGCTCCCCCCGCCATTCATTTATCACAGGCCCCATGCCATGTAGCCATATAGTCTCAGAAGGGGAAAGCAGGAAGAATGGTGTCTTCATAGCCCACCCTATATTCCATAACATAATTAAGGAAAATATTTCTCAATGAACTCCCAGGAAAAGGTCAGAAACAGACAGTGTCTGCATCTTGCTAAGGGCACTGGTATTTTCTTTAAATTTGCCAGACCAACCTAACACCTAATGCATACACCTCTACCCCGATATAACGCTGTGCTCGGGAGCCAAAAAATCTTACTGCATTATAGGTGAAAACATGTTATATTGAACTTGCTTTCATCCGCTGGAGTGTGCAGCCCCGCCCCCCGGAGCACTGCTTTACCGCGTTCTATCTGAATTTGTGTTGTATCGGGGTAGCGGTGTATTTGAACCTCTTTTTTTCACACCCTTGCTCATTCTCAGGGGCTGCTTTGTCTCCAGATAGATCCGTTCTCTCTCTGAAGGGCCTTGCTCTTTCCGGCTGATTCACCCATTGATGTTTCTGAGTAAACACTCCCCTTCACTCTATTCTCAGACAAACACTACTATTAACTGTTATGCTACTGATGGGTCTAGAAAGCTCTCATGTGGAAGATGACATTTCTGGGGGATTGTTCCCAAGATCCAGTACTTTGTGTTCAAACATCCCTCAGCTTTCTTGGTGAAAATAAGGCCAAGGGTTCTTTGCAATATATGGGAAGAAAGTAGCTCTTTACCCCAGGTGGGACTTGAACCCACAATCCCTGGCTTAGGAGGCCAATGCCTTATCCATTAGGCCACTGGGGCCCCACAGGGCAACAAATGGAGGGAGGGAAATTCTCTCTCACAAATGCACCTTACAGAAATGTCTGAATCCGCTGTCAGCGAGGCAACCGGGCAGGGCGCTGACAGAGCTAAGCACCCCCTTTCTGCCAGCCATTTTAGAGAAGCCCCCATCCTACCGTCACACCTCCCTCCTTCAGCACCTCCATGTCTGTGCCTCTGGGTGGCAGTAGGACGATTAGGGGGTGAATGTGGGGCTGGTAGTGGGGTAAGGTCAGCCTGTAAGGAATAACCAGGTGGGGCGTAACCAGGGTGAGGCTGTGGGCTGCTGAGATCAGAGCTGCACAGCGACCTGACACCCAGGGTTATAGGGCAGAGTGACCCCCTTCCTGGCCTTGGTGAACCCCAAACCCTTGTTACTAAGGGCATTGAGGAGTCTCTGTCCCTTAACAACTTCTGGGAGCTCCCCAGCAGGCTGCTGGCGTCAGCTGCCTCCTGCCTTAGGATCTTAGCGCGGTGCTAGCCGCCCCCTCGCTTGACGGCCCAGTGTAAGAAGAAGAAGCCCAGTGCGAGCAGAACAGGGTTTTGATCCATCGGGCTACGGGCCCAGCATGCTTCCACTGTGCCACACTGCAGTCTCCTCTTAAGCAGCAGCTAGTGGCCCTGGCTCCAGGCTAGTGCCTTGCGAGCTCTGGCACTGGCAGGAAGCGGTGTAGGCTGCTGGGCAGCGGCCCTGGCAAACCAGCTGCTGGTAGGTGTCAATGTGGCATCATGGGTGAGTGCATTCAGCTGTTAATTGAAAGGAGGGTGGTTTATGCTCCCCCAGGGATGCTGTTGAAGGCGTGCTCCTCGTGGGCGCCTCAAAGTCCACTGGGAGCCGTGAAGTCCCCTTTTCCTGCCTCGAAGGCGTCCCTCTTGGACACAGTGGGTTGACCTGCTGCCTGGAAGTCTGCGGGGGCCGTGCCGCAAAAGCCCATCTCCGAGCAGCCATGCCAGGGGCTCGGGCTTAATCCTCAAGCCCACGTGCAAAACCTTCACCCAGGCACGAGTCGCTACCCGAACACCTATGCCCCAGCGGGAAGGGAGAAACGCCGGCTCTAAGCCTGCCTCCCTCCCACTTTCCCATTGCCTGCGCAAACTTCTAGGCCTGCCTCGTGCCTCACCAGGGAAGCGTGGCCATGCTGCCCGAGCCTGAGTCACGTCCGCAGCCTGGCCTGCCCCAGCTGACGGAGCACAGAGCCACGCGAGCCAATGGCAGGTCGAGTCGGGAGCCTCGGCTCTTTCCCCTGACAGCCACACACAGCTGCCTAGTGTCCCGAGAGCCTCCCTTGTGCGCTCCCGCAGCAGTCGCCTGCCCGTGTGGGCGGGAAAAGGGGACGAGGAAGCACTGCTGCCTCAGGCCGGGACAGGAGGCCCTCACCTCGCGCAGGCCTGCCTCACGCCTTCAGCCCAGGCAGCCAGAGGTGCTGGGGAGCTCCCTGGCAGGCCACCGCCTCTTGCCTCATGGCCTATGTTCTTGGTGCTCTGCCGGTCGCTGCCGCGCTTGAAGGCCCAGAGTCATAAGAAACAGGCCCATCTTTTACAAAGGAGAGTTCTGATCCACCCACCTGTGAGTTATGGGGCCAGTACGTGTGTGCGGCACCACTTTGCTAGCTCGGCTCAGAGAACACCCAGCATCCAGACTAGCGCCTTGCGAGCTCTGGCACGCAGACACATGGGCCAGGCAGGCGTCCACTGTGCCACTGTGCTGGGTGTTTGGGTTTAGTCGCCAGGCTCCATCCTCGCGCCTTGCGAGCTCTGGGGCTAGCAGGAAGCCACGCAGGCTGCTAGTCAGCGGCCCTGGCAGGACAGTGTAGGGTGTTTCTGTCACATGATTGGTCAGCAATTTCAGCCGTTAACCAGGACTTTCCCCCTTTCTGCCATTTAGAGAGAGAGCTGATTAGACTCAAATGATAATTTTTTTTGAGTGGTCGCTAGAGCTGAAATGAGGGAGTACGATCTCTAAGTGCTAAGCGTTAGATGAGCTATTGTGGGACCGCGTTGCACATGGGTGGTGGGTATCATAGGCTGGGGGAGGCAGTGCCTCCCCAAACAGCCAGGCAGGGCCCCACCCGCGCTCTGCCCCCAGGCTCCCCTCTCCTGCTTCCACTCCGCGCAGCTCAGGTCTCCCAGGGTGGCCCAGGCTTGGGCTGCACCGCCCGCCCTCCGGGGCTGGGGAGGCTGGGGCCACGCCGCATGTCCTCCTGGTGCTCCAGGGCTGGGGAGGCTGGGGCCACGCCGCATGTCCTCTTGGTGCTCCGGGGCTGCAAGGGCCGTTACATTTCCAACCCTTTCTTGGCCTATTGTGCCGCTCCAGAGTTGGAAATCCCATCTGACTCTGGCATTGAAATCGCCCAGAGGGGATGTGTTTGTCTGCCTTAGGCGTGGCTGTGAGAACTGCATCAAGGGTTCTATAAAACTGCTCCTGATTGTCTTCCTCATCATCGAGTGTGGGGCGTGTGTGCTGATGACTGTGGCATATTGGGTGTTGCTAAGCTTGAGCCGAGGAGTCATGAGATGCTCGTTGATCCCCATGGGAAGCTCCACAAGCTGACTGGGTCTTATTTTTCATGGCAAAGCCAGTCCCGTGACCGCGTCTCTCTTTGGTGGCTTTCCTGTCCAAAAGAAGGTGTAGCCACCTCCATCCTTTTACCTGGCCCTCATTGGCCCGGCGGGTCTCACTAAGAGCTGCAATGTCAATGTCGAGTCTTGCCCGTTCTCTGGCAATTATGGCAGTTCTTCTTCCTGGGCATTCGCCGCGCTGAGAGTGCATGGGGGTGCGGACATTCCAGGTGACGAAATTCATTGTCTTCTGTCTCCTGTTTCGGCAGCGGAGTTGAGCGATCCCACTGGAGGCAGCCATTCCATTGGAAGAATGTGGGACGGCCGATGTTTGGGGCACCTTTTCTAGGCCCCTCCCCATTTGGGGTGAGCAGAGGGGATCCCGAAGAGGCCCTGCTCATTCACAGCCACTGCTGCCGAAATGCACTTCTGTCTCATCCAAGCACAAAACGACCATCACACAGCTGCCGCCTGCATGCAGATTTGTGACTAAAGACTCCCAGAGATCACTGCTCCTGTCTTCCCCGCCACTCATCCGTCACCACAGGACTTTGTGTGGGTCTGAGCCCTTTGGCAGAGGCCTGTGTGTGAAATCTTTTAACGTGGGGAAACCAGTGTGCAGGCGGTAACCACGCCAAACTTGACAGGAGGAAAACCCTGACCCAGTGGCAAGGAGATCCAAGACAACCAGGGGCCTCCTTCCTGCTGCAGCCTTCATCCGCCTTCACTGCCACAGAGTACCAGAAGGTCCTCTATATGCGCCTGATCCACCGTTGGGGTCTTGTGAAGTTTGTACCATGGTTAGTCAGGAGCCTCGCCTCAGGCCTGCTCACCAAGGGGGACCCGACGAGGAGTATAAAAGCTCCGGATGATGTAGCTCTGAGGGTCTTTAGCCCACGCAAGCCTCTCCACCACCACAAGGTTGTGGTCCATCAGAGAGGTACCAATAAGGAGAACAACATTTCATTACCCCTGCACTCAATACTACAGTGAACTGTGACCCAGAACCAGCCAAAACTGATCATTTTGGCAAAGCAGCGGCGTTTGCTGAGCACCCAGGCAGCGTAGGCAGCTCTATGCAAATACAGTTTGCTCCTGAAGTCCTTGTGTGATGAACTGGGACTGTTCTTAATGTGGTCTTTGAATGCTGAGTGGGGAGTGTTGGCTGGGAAGGCAGGGGAGGTTGGCTAGGACGGTCTGCATTGGGGGATGGGAGACTGGCCTTGAGGGAAGATACCTGAGCATGTAACATGAGAACCCAGGAAGGGGTTAGAGGCCAGGTGACACCTTTGCCTGGGAAACTGAACAAAGGCTGTGGGAGGGGTCGCTGAAGGGAGAGTTTCAGGAGCTGGCTGGTGGAATGGCTGGGAGGCAGACAGGGCTCTGACCTCCCAAGGGGGCTGTGGAGCCCTGGGACCCCAAGATGGACCTAACTGGGGGGGGGGATCCTGTTGTCTGTGCTTGCAAGACCTGTCTTGGACTGTGTTCCTGTCGTCTAAATAAACTTTCTGCTTTACTGGCTGGCTGAGAGTCATGGTGAATCGCAGGAAGCCGGGGGTGCAGGGCCTTGTGTCCCCCCACACTCCGTGATACCTTGTCCCCCAGTTTGGCACTAGATGTCAGGTCTCCTCCCACATCTGAAGAAGTGAGGTTTTTACCCACAAAAGCTTATGCCCAAATAAATCTGTTAGTCTTTAAGGTGCCACCAGACTCCTTGTTGTTTTTGTAGATACAGACTAACACGGCTACCCCCTGCTACTGGTCTCCTCCCAATAATACTAATCAACATTAAATTGCCCTTTACCATAATGATATTTCCGTCATCTTATTAGCTCTTAACATCACCTATTATTTAAATTAACATCTGGGCCAATGTCCTTCCCAGACTATCAACGGAGAAGCATTTGAATAAAATATTCGCAATTCTCGAATACACTCCTTATAAACCCCGCTCCAACCAGTTATAACCACAACTGAATGGGACATAACCCTGGGCCATGTCCTTGCTAGCTCTGACTTTCCCACATCACTTTGTCTCCAACTTCTCTCTAACTTCTCTCAGTAGCAACTTCTCATACTCCTCGACACTTAGGCCCCAAATTTAACTTCAATTTATTTCTTAACCTGAACCGGCCTATAGGCCAGAATCTACTGGCTTCCCCACTTGCTGCGTCACTTCTTTTCTGGGGCCAGTTGCTGCCTTGCTCACTGCTAGCCTCTCTCCCACCCCGGGCAGCCTCCCTCCAGGTTTTCCCGGATTACTGGGTGGAGGCTGGAGCCAGTTCTGTTTTGAATTGCACAAACCACCCATTAGCGGGGAGCTGCAATAACCATTTATTTGCCACAGGGCCATAGGCGCCGACTTCTGCTCCTGCTGGTCGGTGCTCGACCTACCTCTGCCCCCAGCCCCACCTTGACTCCACCCCTGCCCCACCCCCATTCCAACCCCTTCCCCAAAGTCCCCGCCCCAACTCCGCCTCTTCCCCGCCTCCTCCCCTGAGCACGCCATGTTCCCGCTCCTCCTCCTCCCTCCAAGCACGCCATCAAACAGCTCTTTTGGCGGCAGCAAGGCGGGAAGTGCTGAGAGGTAGGTGGAGGAGGAGGTGGGATGCAGTGGGGGAGCTTGGCTGCCGGTGGGTGCAGAGCACCTACTAATTTTTCCCTGTGGGTGCTCCAGCCCCGGAGCACTCACAGGGTCGGCGCCTATGCGCGGGGCAGGTTAATGGCCGGACGGTTTGAAGGCGGCACCCTCTGTTACCGCGCTGGGGCCAGCGATGCTGACACTTGCCCGGTCCCTGACACAACACACTCAGGAGGGCCACAATCTGCCAAACCACTATCACCGTGCTGCCCTGGCTGGGATGAACCGAGCCTATTAGTCTGCTGGGGCTTAGCCACGCAGCCCACATTGACTTTAATGGATAAAACCCTCCCCTCAGCACACTGCCGGAAGGGATGTGAGGAGAGCCACGATCAGCTGACCTTATACCCCTGCATTTCAACGGTGGCCCCTCAGGAGCAAAACACGTTTAACACATTCACTGTGTGCACTCAGGTCTCCTTTCTCCCGCCACAGAAATGCAGCCACCTCTGGGGCACAGCATGGCCACTGTTAACTCCCATGCAGTGACTTCACACAAAAGCCTAGGCCAGAAAATGAAGGAGAACCCTGTCTCCAGGCGCAGCTGCGTGGGGCTGGGGATCTAAGTCCCCAAGATGGGATTTTGCCAAGGTGCTGGGGCTAGCGCCCAATGTAGGAAAAATGCCACGAGGCAGCAGAGCCTCCAGCGGCACAGGGCATTGCTGGGCATTGGGCTTGGCACCGGCTCGGAAGGGACAGTGCCCCCTGCTGGAGACAGGGCGAGCTGGGCTTCCAAGGATTTCCCTGGTGCCAGAGGGAGGCTGCCAGCCTTGGGGTTGTGAGTGGCCAGTCTGGGGAAGGGGCGCTTTCTCTGACTCGTGTATTCGCAGCAGAGTAACAGAGTGTCCCCAAGCGATGGGGCTGAGGTGCGCAGCCCTCTCGTCAGGCGCCGCAGGCAGAACAGCAGACACCCTCAATCTGCAGCAGCTGCCTGTGCGGGGTGGGGGGGAGGATCCCCCCCAGGGCTTTCTAGTCTGAGCCATGCTGCAGCTGGCGGCTGGATAGATGTGATAAGGTTCTCTGGCGTCTGCCAAGGTGGAGTCGCTTTGTAGCCAGGGCCTAGCACTGAGCTGTCTGCCCCTGAGGTCCGGGCCACACTGGGCTGAGCCCTCTGGCCCTTGGTAACAGGGGCTCTGTGCACTGCAGCAAGTCCCTGCCTTTCTGGGCCAGTTCCCTGAAGTGCATGGAGGTGCCAACCTGCCCTGGGAGACTCCAGCCTGGGCTCCCCCTCCGGCCCCAGCCCCGTTCTCCCCTCTCGGCATGGTGGGGGTGTTCCTATGGAGCTGCCTGGCCTGGCTCACTCCTCCCATGCCTGAGATTATCACTGCAGCAGCTGGGCCCCACCCCAGACACAGGCGCTGGAGGGCAGCGCTGGCGAGGGAGGGAGGAGAGGCCACAAGACAGACGTGTCCCCCCCAGCCACATGTGGGGAAAGTGTGGGGCAGAGAGACAGCAAAGGCTTGAACATTCCCAAAGCCCCCAGCCTCATGCTCAAGGGCAGCAACACCCCCCGTCCCCGCAGGCAGCAACGGGCCCATCTGGCCCCAGGAGCAGGGGAGTGCCGGGCGAACGGACCCTCCACAGCGCAGGAGCAGACGGAGCCAGTGGCAGCGTAGGGCACTGAGGCTGAGGAGGTGGAACCAGGATGGGCAGTGTCCCAGAATCCTTTGCACTAGGACTCAGGGCCCCAGCCATGCCCGTCTCCAGGGCCTGGGCCGGGGGAGGGTACACGTTGACCTGGCTTTAGTGGGGGGTGTCAGGTTGGATGCAGAAGATCCCCATTTCCTCGGGCCAATGTAGCCCCAGCTCCCTGTATCTGCCATTCCTGGCCTTGAAGGCCGTTGAAGCCAGGAGATGCGTGAAGGACCAAGGAGATTGGGGCCTTCTCCAGCCAAAAGCATCGTTCCCTGTGGCACTGGCCAACTGCTGTCCCCAGCCCCGTCCATTCGCAGGGGCCAGAGCCCTGGCTAGCCCCAGGAACAGTGCTTTGAGTTAGCCAGTCTCGCAAGGGGGCTGCATTCCTGCAAGCATGGCTGGAGAGTCAAGGCGCTCTTCCCGCCCATGTTGTGCTGAGTGCAGTTTCCCAGCCTGCCACTAGGGGCGCGGTCTCTTTGACGAGAAGAGGCTTCTGGGCCACTTGTGCTCATGGGCAGAGTCTTTCCAGAACAGCGGGAGCATCAGCCACTGGGTCCTGGCTATGGGTCCAGCTCAGCCAATTACATTCAGCCTCCACAACCAGCTTCCTGGGATTCCCCTTCCTCCTCTGTTCTAACTTGCCGTGCTGTGGTGCCATGCGCTGGGAAGCAGCTGCTGTCTTCTACCCCAGAGGTGGTTACATTGCAGGAGTGGGTGAAATGATTTCTTTGTACCGGGTGTCCTAGGCAGCACTTTATATCACCTGGCAGATCCCCAAACCCTCGGCCTCTCCCCCGCGGTTTGACAGTAGATTTGGTTTCTTTTGCGCTGCCCCCAAGTGGCCCAGAGCTGGGTGGGGTGGGTATCCTTGTTATGGGGTTGCAGTAGCACAACCGGGCCCCACACAGGGGTCAGGGCCCCGTTGGGCCGGGCACTAGATGCACGACACAACTGAGGGGCAGCTGCCTTGTAGGAGCTATGGCGGGGGGCGGGGGGGGGGGAGCTGGGAGCTGGGCACTGGGGGAAGGGCAGCTGGGGTTTGCAGCACCAGGGAAGGCTGTTCCAGCAGCCAGAGGCAGTGGAGGCTCTGGGGAGGAGATTCACCTCCCCTTCAGCCCTTCCTGGGGCGGAGAGTCAGGCCCGACCCTTTGGTATTTGCCCTAATTAGCCCCGTACCAAAGGGGCACCACAGATCCCTGAATTATCCAGCTCTATTGAACCTAAACCAGAGCCGCAGGATCCACGGCCTCCCAACGCATCCCTGGTTCCCAACACAGGATTTGACTCCGGTCGCAGTTGAATGGTCCAGAACGAATGACTGTCAGGAGATGGAAAGCAGTTTAATAGATGAGGTCTTTGTTATCATGGAGGGAGGAGCTGCGGGTCAGGATTGAGGGGCACCGGCAGGGCTGGCATAACAAGGGGGCTGCAGGTTGGAATTGAGGGGCACCGGCAGGTCTAGGTGCGTTCAGCTCACTCAGGTCCTGTCTGCCCTGTGCCCGGCCCAGCCAGCTCTGTGTGTCACTGGCTCCCTGCCACGTGAAGCCTGCTCTGCCATTTCTTGATTTCAGGCCTGAGGGCAGGGATGAGGAATGGTTGTCCATCATCCTGTGCCATGGAGATTGAGAGGGCCCTGTGCCCATTTGCACGAGGCCAGCGAGCAGCAGCACAGACCAGTGCCCTACAGAAATGGGGCTGTGGTAGCCTGCCCAGATGGGACTGTGGAAGCCCCACAGGAGGGTGGGGGCTGAGCCCAGGGACCCAACCCTCTGTAACCCACAAGCTCTTACCCTGAGGCAAATGGATCCAGTAGCGTTTGACCCCCCTGACCCGCCGGGTGCAGGGGTGGAGCTCCGGTCCCAGGTTGTAATGGGGAGCTCAATCAGACAGTGCCAGAGAGAACCCTGGTGCCAGCGCCGCCTACCAGGCCAAGACACAAGATCAGGGATGCTGCATCAGCCAGGCAGTTCCGCTGTAAACTGTCACCCCTGGGCAATGAACCGAGACCCGGTTATTGATCCATGTCAATCGCAGCGTGGCCCTTTACAAATATTCACCAGAAAATCACCACAGCCCACCCACAGGGCAAGGACCTCCAGAGGGGGGAGACCAAGACAAAGCGCGGGGGAGAGGCAGAATTGGGACTAGATTGCAGGTCTCGGCTCCCAACCCTGTCTTCAGACCAGGAGAACCCCCCACCCCTATGGCTCCCAGAGTGCTTTGCACCATTCTGCCAGGGTGTGTCTATGGGGAGCCCAGCAGCGGGGCAATGCTGGGAGCGTGGGTCCAATGAGTTGCTCTGTGTCACTGGAAACAAAGCAGCAAGGAGTTCCCAGCATACTCCAGCCAGCACCTGAGATTCCATCTCCTGCCCTCTGGGATTTTGCATTGGCGTACCATCCCCTCCCCAGTGTGGGTACAGGGGAGTGGGGTCAGCACAAGGGTCCTGTCCCTCCCCTGGTGTCAGTACAGGGGGGTCCCCCAGTGGTAGTACAGGGGGCAGGGTCTGCATGGGGGATCCCCCCAGGGTCAGGAGCAGGGAGACACTCACAAGGGCTGTGTTGTCCCATGCTGTATGAATTTCTGAGCCACGTGCTGTGATGGGAGCGCAGTGCAATTCCCCCTCCCGTTCCCCCAAGGGCCGCAGTGCCAGGGGCAGGAGACAGCAGCTGCTTCAGAGCTGGAGAGATGGCCTCACCCAGGGAACGGTGGGCACCCGCCCTGGCCTGCCTACACTGGCAGCGCCATGGGCAGCAGACTGTCCACTGGGTGCAGGAGAGCTCTCCCAGACAGACAGCCCCCCATGATCCCTGGCAGCGACAGAACTCACCCTGCTCTCAGCCGGCCCCTCCAGAGGGAGCTCATGGGGGCATGATAAGGAGCAGGCGTGTGGGGAAAATCTGCCCCCACCCTCATGTGCAGGGAGCTCAGGGGCAGGGCCCTGCCCCCCGGCTCTCACAGCTCCAGGCCCAGGCAAACAGTGGCTTGGCCTTTCCTTGGCGAAAGCGCTGCACAGCCCAGACACTGGGGCCCCGCTGCCAAGTCCAGCCTGGAAATGGGCTGCAGAGCCCAGAGCAGGGCAGGGACTTGGCTAAGCCCCCAGCAACTCCCTGCCCCTCGGGCCTGTGCTCGGACCCCAGCACACACGGCCCCTTGTGCTGCTCCAGGGCTGCTGAGGCCAGAGACGCTGGACAGGGCCTGGGGGAAGCCTGTTCTCAACTCCAGGACTCAGCAGCAGCCTTGTGTTCAGATCAAGTGCAGATGAGATCTCACAGGGCCCCAGCTCGCCCAGTGAGTCAATGGGGCCAGATCCCCGCTGGTGTCAATGGGCCGTGGTTCCAATGGAGTCAATGGATCCAGATCCCAAGTGGTGTCAATGGGCTGTGGCTCCAATGGAGTCGATGGGGCCAGATCCCAACTGGTGTCA
>NW_020664516.1:1213471-1257887 GCF_002925995.2 Terrapene triunguis | reverse complement strand
ATCCCTGCTGGTGTCAATGGGCCGTGGCTCCATTGGAGTCGATGGGGCCAGATCCCCAGCAATAGAAGGGCTGCTGTACCCATCTGCCAAGGGGCTACATTACTCGGGAGGTAGAGAAAAGGTTGTGACCACATTGTAGGCGGGGGGTTGATCAAACATAGTTTAAAGGTAGGAGGGAGCATTTAAACACACACACACTCACCCCGTCCAGCCTGACAAACAGAGCTTTTGTGTATGTGTTTATTGGCTTACAAACACCAGCTGTCTCATTCACACCCACACCCACACACCTAGCGATAGACCGAGCATCCAGCTCCTGTTTCCAAATACGTTGCCAAATGCACATGCCTGCAGCCCGTCTCTCTCGGGACACCAGCCACCAAGTGTTTGGTCTAGGAGGTTTCATTCAGGCTCAGGTGAGCGGAGCTAGCTAAGCCCAACCTAAACCCTCTCCCTGATGGAGATGTCAGAGTAACATCTCTAGCTTGATTGTAGCTGATCGTGTCCTAGCCCAGGCAGGAGCCCAGCTGCAGCTCGACCAGCTAAATCAGGTGACGAGGTGTTACTCTGCGTCTCGACTCGGAAACAGGTTGAGTAGAGGCCAGGCTTGGCTAGGACAGGGAAGCTGAGCCTGCCCTAAGCTCCACCACTTCCCCAAATCCGGACAAAGCCGCTGGGAGCAGAACAGTGCTCGCTGCAAGTGTGCTGCGAAGGGGCTCTCCAGCCCAGCGCCAGCTGGACACCAGACAACTAGACAACGCTTGAGGGCAGCATGGGCCTCCTCGTTCCAGGGCCATGGCACATGTTCCCGTTTGCACCACAGTTACAGAGTGTGGGGGACCAAACTGCACGACAGCTGAGTCCTGGTTTCCCGTTTTCTTTTGGGCTCCCAAATGCTGCCAACACCTCAGGCGTGTCTTGTGATCCCAACCATGTGTGATGCCTGGCAAAGGGCGGGTGGGTGAACAGAGCGTGTCTGGTACCACGGACTGCAAGGCCCTGAGGGATGCCATGACAGCCGAACCCTGCAATGCAGCCACAGTTTGGCAGGCCCAGCCACACAGCGGCAACACCCTGTCAGACCTTGGGTACAACTGACAATCACACTGCAGCCCAGCTGATGGGCAAAGACAATATCGATGTCAGCACTGACATCTGTTTCACTATAGATAATTTCAGTAGAACTAGCAAGCTCATTTTCTCACCCCAAATTGCCTCCCCCACTTTCCCTGATGCTATAAGCCCTGACTGTTCCTTCCCCTGCTGCCCAGACCTCCAGCTTTCCCCTAACACAGCGGTTCTCAAACCATTTTAATGGGGTCACCAGGGCTGAGATAGACTTGCTGGGGCCCGGGGCCAAAGCCCAAGTCTGAGGGCTTCAACCCTGGGTGGCAGGGCTCAGGTTACAGGTCCCCCCACACCCGCATGGGGTAGTGGGACTTGGGCTTTGCCCCCACACACACACCCTGGGCCACGGGGCTCGGGCGGGCTCAGGCTTCGTTCCCCCCTACTGGGGTCGTGCAGTAATTTCTGTTGTCAGAAGGGAGTCGCGCTGCAATGAAGTTTGAGAACCCCGGCCCTAGCTGATATGAAGTGAGGCACTTATGTGTTGTCAATAAAAAACTCTATGATGTATTGAAACTAACCGTGTGGGGCCTTGTGAAACGAACAGAGATGAACATCACCGTAACTAACTGGAGCGGCTGGGCTGGCTGCACTGTTCATGCTCCCAATATCTCCATGCCCACAAGCTGCTGCAGAATGCCCGCCCTGCTGCACTGGAGCCTGGCACGGAACTTAGGGCCAGCTTGGTCAATCTCCATGCATCTGCAGAGTAGCAGTACCTGTCCCAGTCAGCAGACTCCTAAAGCAGAGACCCTTCCGGAGAGCCATCCTCATCACATTGAGCCTCACTCATCCCCAAACGGACCAGCTTCATCCCCCACCCTCCCAACACACCCCCAAGCCACCCTCATCCTCCTCCCCTCCCCTGGGGCATGGCCTGGCCCTAACTCCATCTCCTGCCCCCTGGGGCATAGCCTGGCCCTAACCCCATGTCCTGCCCCCAGGGCGTGGCGTGGCCCTAACCCCTGCACTCCTGGGGCATGGCCCCTTCCATCTCCTGTGGCAGGGGCGGCAGGTTTGTATAATTTTTGGTGGTGCCCAGAACAGGTCTAAGTCCCGCCCCCCCCGCCTTGTAAGCCAATATATATATTTTTAAATAATGTAAAAATGTGAGGGCTCTGGGTGGGGCTGGGGATGAGGGGTTTGGGTTGGAAGGGGCTCAGGAAGAGGGTTGGGGTGCAGGGGTGAGGGCTGTGGGGTGGGGCTGGGGATGAGGGGTTTGGGGTGTGGGAGGGGCTCGGGGCTAAGGCAGAGGGTTAGGATGAGGGATGGGCTGCCCCTTGCCCAGCGTGGGGCAGGAGCGGTGACTGCGGGCGGGGGAGGGCGATGTGCTGGTGGAGGGTCCCGCCGGAAAAGGGAAGGGTCCGAGGCAGAAGGGCAGGGTAAGGACAGCCTGGCCTGGCACTAGTGATGGGGGCGCTAGGACCCTGCGGCGGCAGTTAATGCCCGGAGCAAGCGGAGCGAAGGCAGCGGGGAGCTGTAGGGTTGAGACCGGGTTGCTCCGGGGCCCGGGGAGGTGCGCGGGGGCACCAAGTGGGGCCGGGAGAGACCTGGCCCCAAACATTGGTGGAGCCGGACCCCGGGGCCCTGAATATTGCTGGAGTCTGGGCACCATGGGCCAATACTACTCGCCGCCCCGGCCCTGTGCCTCCTGGGTCACGGGCCCCCCGACACGCTCCTGCCCCTGCGCCCCTGGGGGCACGGCCCCCCCCGGGACACGCTCCTGCCCCTGCGCCCCTGGGACACGCTCCTGCCCCTGCGCCCCCGGGACACGCTCCTGCCCCTGCGCCCCCGGGACACGCTCCTCCCCTGCGCCCCGCCGCCTCGGACCCTGACACTACACCTTGGAGAGCTCCCACCCCCGTTACCTAGGCGACGTTGTCAGCAATCTTCCATCCAGACGCAGGGGACGTTCTGAGCCCGCCCCCGGGCCCGGCCTCCGCCAATCCCGTGGCGGCCCCTAACCTGCTCGGGATGACGTCATGGCCGGTGAAAACCCCCCGTGGCCGCAGGAGCCGCAGCCAGTGCGGGGCGGGCAGGCGGCGGGAGCAGCAGCCGGGCCCGGCCCGGCCCAGCGCGGCCCAGCATGGCCAAGCACCACCGCACCCCGGCGCGGAGCCCGGAGCCCGTCATCGAGGTGAAGAGCAAGGTAAGCGCCTGCCCGCGGCGCCGCCCGCCCCGCCCCGCCCCGCAGCCCCGCGAGCAGCCTCCGGGGCAGGCCCCGGGTCCCTGTTGCAGGGGGTCCCGCGCGGCCCGGGGCTGCAGCCGGGGCAGGACGGGCGCGCTCCGCCTGCCGCCAACTCAGCCCGCGTCTCCACGGCTCTGGCGGATGCGGGGTGGAGCGGGTTATTCCCTGCGCGGGGCTGCAGCCCGGCGGGCTCAAATCGCCCTTCAGTGCCGGGGCTGGACCGGCCCGAGTCCGTCCCGCTCCCGCAGGAGGCAGGGGCTGGCTCGGGTGCCCTGTGCGGCGCGAAGCCCTCGCAGTAGCCGGCAGGTTATGCAACGATGCCAGGGACCCGCGTTGCCGGCTGACCGCTCTAGCCTCGGTCCCCGGGACACCCGGGGGCTGCGCGGGGAAGGGCCCTCGCCTGTGGAGCTCTGCCCGGCTTGTGCCAGCCGGGAACTTTGCCTCCCTGGCCTGGGGGAGAGAAAAGCAGGTTCCTGGCCGTGTTCCCCCTGGAATCCACCTGGCTTCCCCTCCGGCGTCTGGCGAGCGGCTGCAGGACAGCGCCTTGCGCCGGCTGTTCGGATCGGCTTCCCTTTGTCTCTCCGCTGGGTGATTGATTTTCTGAGGGGAGCAGTAATGAGGGAGGTTGCGGGAGGCAGCGCCTGGGTTGTCTGAGGAGAGATGAGGGGCTGTGTGTGCAGCTTCCCTCTTCCCGTGCCTGGCCTAGGGCAGAGACGTTCCCTTGCACCCTGTCCGTCCCCCCCAATTAACCCTTTATTCTGCCAGCCCGGACTGAGTGCCACAGCTCTGAGTGCCACAGCAGTGCGGGTCGGCCCAGGGTTCACGCCAGCGCAGCTGAAGTTGCCGTGTAGATTAGTTTTTCTAATGTCGCCTCTGGTGCGGGGCTCCGCAGGAGGGCGCGTGGGACAGAGGGCACACCCGAGGGCTTGGCTCTCCTGGCAGGCGTCTCCCCGGATGGATTTTAACCGTGCTGCTCGGAGGCTCTAGTAGGCAGCAGCTCCTCGTGGAAATGGGACTGTGGAATTGCCTCCTGGCACCAGTGCCTTGCCCTGCTGCTTGCATGTGCCAGGCTTACAGTTGGTCAGGGAGGCCTCCGCAAACCCAGCGGTGGAAGTGGAGCACTGGCTACCGGGTCTCCTGAAGCTTGGCTTACAGGGGAGTGAGGGGACGTAGAGGAGGCTCTTGTGTCCCTTCCTGCGCGGCAGCCTAGCTAGAGGTGACCAGGATCTGCTTTCTCTGCCTTGCAAAGTAATGCTGGGCAAGGGACTTTCCATAGCCCCCTGCAATGGCAAACACACGGTGGCCAGAAGTGGCTGAGTGCAGGGGCAGTGCTTCCGGTGAGACCTGGGTGTGTGACCCTGTTCAGGCCTCCTCGCACCTGGGAGCTTCCCTCTGCTCTGCGGTGCCACCTCTCTTCCCACTGGCCTGACTCCTCAGCCCACATGCTAGGTCCAGGCAGACCCCATATGGGCCAGAGGGTGCCTCGATGCAGCCATGAGTCAGTCAGTGTGGGATGGGACGGAGCCCCAGGGAGGGTGCTGGGATGAAGCTCAGGGCTCCTGAGGGAGGAGTTGGTGTGGGGGACCCAGTGTAGTCTGACCTCATTCCATGTGTGTGCAGGCACCAAGCCCTGGCCATCTCAGCTGGTGAGAGCCCCTGACTGATCCCCTATGGTCTGGACGTGAAGCGAATCGTGGGGCAGAGCTGAGACTGAGCCCCCTGGCTACCATGCTGGTCTCTGGCCCTGACCTCTCTTCTCTGCCCCCAGTTTGACGCCGAGTTCCGCCGCTTTGCTATGAAACGCTCCAGTGTGGGCGGCTTCCAGGAGTTCTACCAGCTGATCCAGACGGTCCACCAGATCCCCTGCGTGGATGTGTTGTTGGGGTACACGGACGTTCACGGGGACTTGCTGCCCATCAACAATGACGATAACTACCACAAGGCGCTCTCCTCCGCCAACCCGCTGCTCAGGATCATCATCCAGAAGAGGGGTAAGTCTGGGGCAGTGCGGGGCACCGTCGACTGCCCACGTTGGCCTCGGGTTCCTTACCTGGCTGAGAGCTTCCTCCAAGGGGAAAGTGGGGAGTGGATTGCATTGACCTGCTATTCCAGAGCACTAAACATCAGACCAGCTGCAGCCTGTGTTTTGTGATAACTTTGCGGTATGTTGGTGCCCAGGCACTTCAGCTGTGTGTTACAGCCTCCGGTACACAACAGTGTTGGGACCTCTTGCTGCACAGGGGAGCATAGCCAGCTGGCACATGTGATCAACCAGTACATTTTATATCCTGGCTCTGGTGGGAACTGTTAGCTGTGATGGTTCATTTGCTTTGATGGTGACTTGTGGTCCAGTGGGAGTAGGGTGACCAGACAGCAAGTGTGAAAAATCAGGACAGGGGGTGGGGGGGTAATAGGAGCCTGTATAAGAAAAAGCTCCAAATATCGGGACTGTCCCTATAAACGCGAGACCTCTAGTCACCCTACTCTCTCCCCAGGACTTGAGCAGGGCCTGGCGACCTAGGGCAGGGAGGCGTGGAGGAATCATTAACAAAATGCAGAAGTTGTCGCCCATCTCACAAACTGCATTGATGCATCATTCCCATCAATCAAAAGGGCAACAGCGAAATGTCTGAGGGGGCTCTGCCTGTGCTCTCCCTCCTGCGCTGGGCCTCGTTTAATGGTTGTGTGCTCTGGTGTGTGAGGCCACCGATTAAAGCCCTTGCAGTGTATTGCGGGACCGGCTGAGTCCTCTGGGGAATGGGTGAAACTAGTTACGTTTCAACAGAAGAAATAGCAGAGAGTTAAACTCCTGCAGCCTTAAAGCCCCACTGCCCTGCAGGGTGAATTCAATTAAAGAACACGTTGTTCCTGGAAAGTAGCTCGTCTCTTCCACAGGGGGCAGGTGAAACTCTAAGCCACCGGGCCTGGAATTTATCTCCTCCCAGCATTCTTCACTTGTCGTGAGGTGCAGTGATGCTGCGCGCTGCTGAGCAGTGATGATGTTCCACCCCAGAGATGGGTGAATGTTCCCTGGGTAGGGAAACGTCTTTCATTACCCATATATGCAGATCATAAGAACAAAAATGAAAATACATGTGAACCTATGGGAATCTGCTGCGTGCCTGTAACTCCTTTCATCTGGAAGGATCTCAGAGTGCTTCCAGTGATCTAATGCATGCAGGCGCTAGGGTGACTTCAGTCGCTGCTGAAATGCAGCTTCCTCTGGGGTGGAACAAGCTGTACTTCAATGTACACAGCAGCTTAGGACAGGAAGTGGAGGCTACCGTCTCCGATCGCCACTGCAGGGAGGATTAGTCAGCAGATTGTGAGGCGGAGTGTAAACTAGATCATGAGTCTGGCTAAAGAACCAGTGGGTCTAAGAGACCAGATGTGGCCAGTAGCGGTATCGGCTGCCCGCTCTGAGGGGCAGCACAGCGCCCTCTAGGGCTGTGCCACAGCACTGCGTTGAGTACCGCTCTCCCAAAGTGTTGCCTATTGAACTGCCAAACATCATCCCTGCTGATGCCTACGGCGTGCTCTGCTGGTGCCCTGTGGAGCCCCAAACCAACTGGAGGGCTGGGGATTCCCCTGCTGTCACGTACAGGGCACCCGAAGCCCCGAGTTTCTAAATGGCTTGGAGTAGCCAGTCATCTGCCTCTGGCATCGGTGCTCTCAAAGCCGCTGCCCGGAGCGCTGGCTTGGGAGCAGGCCATGGGCTGATACCATCTTGCCCATTGGGGCAAGGAGGGGAGAGCAAGCTGGCCTGCCGCCATGGGGCTCTGCCGTGCACGGCACTGCCAGGCCCTGCTCCCCACGCTGCTGCCCCCCCAGCCAGCACTATCGCTCGAGCTGAATCCGGGAGGCCTGAGCCCGCTGCTCTGGGAAAGCCCTTGAGCGCAGCCAGCGTGAAGGCGTGGGAGACTCTGCCCAGATCTAGAGCACGGCCCAGCAGTCTGTCTGCCTGCAGGGTGCTGGCTGCGTCGGCCGGGTGCTCAGAGCAGCCAATATAAAAGGTGTGTGGTGGGGGGGGGGAGTCTGGCTGGACTCCCCAGTGAAAACAAACTGCTCCGTGGGGTTTCCAGGCTGGCGTTCCCACAGCAGGCTGCTGGCCAGTGAGGGGAGAGATGTCTGGGAGCCGCTGATGTGAGGGTTCGCCTCCAGGCTGGGCGGGAGCTAAAGCTGGCCCAGATGAAGGCAGCGTCCTCTGGGCCCTCCCTTCCCAGACGGGCTCATGCCAAGGTCCCACCAGCGAGGCTCTCGGCAGATGGAGGGCTGAGGCTCTGGCACTAGCCAACTGGAGGGCAGGCCCCCAAGGGACAACGTCCTGGGAGGGGAAAAGGAGACGGGCTTGGGTCTGCCCCACAGTAAGCAGGGCCTGTGTGTGCGCATCCCCCGCCCCGGGGAGAGGTTGGGCCCGGGGTGCTGCCCTCGAGCCGGGGGGCTGGGCTCTGGGAGCGCCCCAGAAGTCCTGGAGGATCTGGTTCCAGGGCCCCCCCAGTTCGGGGCACCTCTGCTGAGGCTGGAATGGCGGTGGGACTCCCAAGTCCCAGGGGGCTAGATGGGAGGGGCCCTTGCGTAACCACTCCTCTCCTCCACACATGCCCATCCTCAAGCACTGGCTGGAAAGGGGTCACAGCTCCCCTGCGCTGGCGGGGCGGGGGGCACTGCCAGAAGCTACCCCCGACTCCAAAGCTGTGTCTGCTCTGCCTCTGCTCTTCCCACTTCCTCCTGGGAGCTAGTGTGAGAGTGGGGGCTGGGGGCTGCCAAGGCTCTGGCTCTGACCTGCTTGGGGAGAGCAGTGCCGCTTCCCGGCAGCCGTCTCACCTGCTGGGCTCTGGGCAGGCCTGGAGGAAGAGTCCAGCTCTCATGCAGCCCCGCCCTTGGCACAGCCAGACTGTGCTGGGAGCAGAGCATGGGATGGGCATGCAAGGCACCCCTGCCTCAGGCCCCTCGCTGGGCAAACCTGCAGCTGGGCCCGCACGGCCTGTGATTCTGCAGAGCAGCAGGGCCCGGCCAGTGGCTGGAAGGGAGACAGGGCGAGTGTGGGGTTGCCTGTGCGTGTGTGTCAGGCCTGAGCGTGTTCCCAGGGGGCGGGACAGATTTAAAACAGAGCCTCGGAGATCCACAGCACAGTCCTTAAATCGCAGCCTGTCCTGAGTTCTCCTGGCTGGATCCCAGCCTGGGTAGCCGCCTCCTACCCGCCGAGACTCCCCCTGCGGCTCCGGTAGGGTGCGGGACTCCCCTGTCCACACTGCTGCTTTGTGCTGCGAAGCAGCTGTCGCGTCCCACCCCAGAGCGGGCTGCGTTTCGGGAGTGGGGGAGCAAGGCGCCGTAGAGGTGTAGGATAACGAACCGGGATGCCCAGGCTGGGGAGGGATGGAGCCAGACCTGCTTGATCTGGGGTCGCTCCCCTTCCCCCCTGGCCTGGGGTCTGGCTTATGCTGAGGACTCTGTGTGTGAGCCAGGCCACTAATGGGAAGTGACTGTTGGGAATTAGTGCAGTAACGAAGGCCTGGAGGGCGCTGAACCTTGGAAAGGGAAGTGTTGGGGGAGGGGGTTTCCTTCTGGGGCTGTGCTTCTCCGCCCCCCCTGTGCTGCTCCATTCATGGGGGGAGGGGGCGCTGTGCTGGCAGCTAGTGAGTGATTTATTGTGACCACCTGAGCGTGGGGAGATTCCCAAATCTCTGACTGTACATCCAGGGCCAGGTGCTGGATGGGCTGGCCTAGACTAGAGACTGCCCAGCAAGGACAGGGCGGCCCAGAGGGAGGGGCCAAGTGAGGCAATTTGCCCCGGGCCCCACAGGGGCCTCCATGAGAATATAGTATTCTATAGCATTGCAACTTTTTTTATGGAAGGGTCCCCCAAAATTGCTTTGCCCCAGGCCCCCTGAATCCTCTGGGCGGCCCTGGTCTGGAGAAGAGAAGACTGAGGGGGGACTTGATAACAACCTTTTATGTGCTTGAAAACGGTTACAAGGAGGAGGGAGAAGAATTGTTCTCTCTAACCTCTGAGGACAGGACAAGAAGCAATGGGCTTAAATTGCAGCAAGGGCGGTTTAGGTTGGACATTAGGAAAAACTTTGCAACTGTCAGGGTGGCTAAGCACTGGGATAAATTGCCCAGGGAGGTGGTGGAATCTCCATCATTGGAGGTTTTTAAGAGCAGGTTGGACAAACCCCTGTCAAGGTTGCTCTAGGGTTGCTCGGCCCTGCCTCAGCGCAGGGGCTGGACTAGGTGACCTCTCGGGGACACTTCTGCGATTCTACATCTGCTGCCGTGACAGGAAGCCAGGAGAGAACACAGCGGGTTCCTCCTCCGTGCAGCAGCTGCCCCTGCACGACTCCTTGGAGGGTTAAAGGAACAGATGGGACAGATGCAGAGTCAGCTCCGCCCCACACCTGGGATAATGCAGGGAGTCGCTGAGGGCAGTGTGTGCACACGTTTGGGGGGGCTGGAAGGGGGGAAGCTCCAGGACTGTGGGTTCAGGAGGACCCAGCTCATCTCAGATCCCGGCAGGAAAAAAAAAACCCAACCCCTTGGCTCACGGGAGCCCATGGTGCCACCTCCCCACAGCGAGGTGCCATTGCCCAAGATGGCCAGAGCCTGCCCCTGGCCTCCCGGGGGTAAGCGCATCCCGCTTCCAACAGCCACCGTGCAGCGTGCACACGAGCCACTTTACAGCCGGGCTCGCACCTGGGAGTGCGGAAGTACATAGCACTCGGCAGCAGGCCTGGGACGGGGCTTTGCAGAACACTGCGCTGTGTGATGGCATATGTCACCCTGCGCAATGCACCCCCCAGCCCCAGCGATACCCAGGGCACCGGCCCTGCTGAGCGGGAGGGGACCGGGGCGAGTGGAGAACTCGGAGTCTCACCTTCCTTGCCCTGGACTCCAACATGTCTCGGCAGGGCCTCTCTCCAAGGGTTGCCAGGGAAGGTCTGTATGGCTGGTGTCCCGTCCTGGCCCCAGACGGCAGGGGCCCACCCCACGCTCAGAGGCCCAGCACCGATCAGCCCCTCGTTGGCAACCAAGGGTGTCAGAGACAGAACCCGAAGCTCCTTGCTCAGGGCCGCCCGGAGGATTCAGGGGGCCTGGGGCAAAGCAATTTTGGGGGCCCCTTCCATAAAAAAAAGTTGCAATGCTATAGAATACTATATTCTCGTGGGGGCCCCGGCGGGGCCTGGGGCAACTTCCCCCCCGCCCCCCGGGTGGCCCTGCTCCAGACTAACCAAACCCATTTTTTAAAAATCTCCCTTCACAGGTCATGTTTTCTAGACCTTTAATCATTTCTGTTGCTCTCCTCTGGACTCTCCAATTTGTCCACATCTTTCCTGAAATGTGGTGCCCAATACAGCCCAGAATGACATTAGCCTGTTGCAACTACATCACATTGATGACTGTATTCAGTTTGCAGTCTGCTATGAGCCACAGATCCTTTTCAGCAGTACTACCACCTAGCCAGTTATTTCCCACTTATTGTATCGGTGCATTGGAGTTTTTTCCCTCCCTACGTGTAATACGTGGCACTTGTCTCTAGTGAATTTCATCTTGTTGCTTTCAGACCAATTCTCCAATTTGTCAAGGTCGTTTTGAATTCTAACCCTGTCCTCCAAAGTGCACGTGACCCTCCCAGCTTGGTGTCATCTGCAGATTTTGTAGGCAGGCCCTGCACTCCATTAGCCAAGTCATTAAGGAAAATACTAACTAGCACTGGACCTAGGAGAGAACCCCGCGGGATCCCACTCGATACGCCCTCCCAGTTTGACAGTGAACCATCGAGATCGACTCTGAGTATGGCCTTTCAACCAGTTGTGCACCCACCTAGCTTGTTTATGAGAATGTCATGTGGGACTGTGCCAAAAGCCTCACTAAAGTAAAGATCGATCACATCTACTGCTTCCCCCCATCCAGTGAGGTCAGTAGTCCTGTCAAAGAAGGAAATTAGCTTGGGTTGACATGATTGGTTCTTGATAAATCCATGCTGGCTATTCCTTGTAACCCTATTATCCTCTAGGGCAGTGGTTCTCAAACTTTTGTACCGGTGACCCCTTTCACATCGCAAGCCTCTGAGTGCCCCCCCCCCCCAATAATTAAAAACACCTTTTTATATATTTAACACCATTATAAGTGCTGGATGCAAAGCAGGGTTTGGGGTCGAGGTTGACAGCTTGCAACCCCCCGCCCCATGTAATAACCTCGCGACCCCCTGAGGGGTCCCAACCCCCAGTTTGAGAACCCTGCTCTAGGTGCTTACAAACTGACTGAGTGCTAACTTATTCTGATATCTCTCCTGGTATCAAAATCGGCCTGACTGGTCTATAATTCCCCGGATCCTCTTTGTTCCCCCTTTTGAAGACCGCTCTGACCGATACGGCAATTTCCTGCAGTATCACTGGGAGATCTCACTGTATTACGTTTGTGTCAGCATGGTGGGCCGGGGATTGCCTGTAGTTCCATGGGGGAGAGTGGCCACAGCTCACCCCACGAACTAACAGTGCAGAGTGATGAGGTGAACTCTCCCCCCCCGCGCCCCCCCCGATCTACCACCATCTGGAGAAGTTCACGTGCACTGGTTCAAACTGGATTCTCCAGAGGCCACCAGACAAGGAAAGGACTTTTGGATCAATAGCCTGAGTTTAAACTGACTCAGGGCCTGCTTCTGATCCAGCAGCTGGACAGGCCCTTCTGTTCAAGGGGGCCCCAATCCTTCCTGGGAAGGGCTGGGGGCTTTGGCCTCCGGAGGCCCCATAAGACTGTTGCGTGACCGCTGGTACGTTTCTAGGATGTTTGTAGGAATTATGATGATTTTCTCTGTAGTGCTTTCATCTTAAGAATAAATGTGCTAGCTTACAAAGGACTGCATGGTGACTTGTCACTGTGGGCAATTTACAGCTGTTTGGAGCTTCTGACGAGAGATCAAAGGCCTGTTTAGACAGTCTGGCTTGCTGGGAGTAGCGCTGTCGGCAGAGAACTGTGCAGCCTGGAAAAACCCTGGTTGGGGGTGGTGACAGCCGAGGAGCTGGGAGCCAGGAGCGGGTGCCTCTGCTGGACCCACAAAGGGGGAATACTGGCGTGTTGCCTGAAGTGTGACATAGGTACTATCTTTGCCTAGTCCTCTGGTGGAGCTAGGCAGGGCGGGAGCGGAGGGGGGTGGCAAAGGGCTGGGCAGGCAGCTCTGCTTCTGGGGAGCATCGGAGCCACCGGGTCCCTGACAGCGTTACCAGGGGCCCAGGTGCTCCCCAGCACTTCTCCCCCCCCCCCGCCTCAGCTGGGACTCTCCAGTGGCGAAGGAGGGCAGTGTGGCTATCGCCACCTCACAAAGGGGAAACTGAGGCACCAAGGGGGCAGTGACTTTCCCAGGCTTGCCCAGCCCAGCTCTCCTGAGTCCCAGTCCTGTGCTCTGCCCGCTCAGCCTCGCTTCTCTGGGCACTGCCCCCGTAAACGGCAGGGAGCGAAGCCCCGAGCCCATGTTGCTGTGTGAGCCTGCCTCCGCAGCAGAGACCTGGCCCCAGTTCCCAGGCCCAGCCCTCTGCCCCCGCGGCTCGGCTCACTGACGCTTGCACTGCTCTGCAGCAGCCCCCGGGCTCACACTGGGGGCGGTAATGATGGGATGGGGGCAGAGACTCCGCTGTGGCCAAGGAAGGCTTTTGTGATGTGGGGGCCCCTGCCACCTCCCCCTTGTAGGCCAGGTGCCCTGCGGGCAGCTGCTGGGCAGGGGGGGGTCCCGGGGGAGTTCTCGGGATTGGGGGAGCTTGCAGAAGGAAAAGCGCAGCCTGATAAGAAATGGCCCTGGCTGTGTCCTGGGCATGTGGATTCTGGCTCCATCATCGGCCTCTTCCTCAGGCTGGTGTGGGCCGGGGCAGCCAGGCAGCCCCGCGGTGGGGTCGGCAGAGGCAGCTGCCCCGGAGGAGGTGGTGCTGAGCTGCTCGCATCCCTCGCTCACAGAAATAGCTGGGAAAGCCCTTGCCGAGTCTCCTGGGCTAAAAATACAGCGTGGTGTGTGCACGGCGAGATATTTATAGCCACCAGCCCCTGCAGGCGGGCATGCGCCGGGAGAGGCGCTCGCTGCTCAGCCAGGCGGCAGGGCTCACAGGCTGGGTCTGGGCGGCCCCGGGGTCTGACCCTTCACAGCTCGGCCTAGGCTCTCGCCTCCCCCCCTCTCCCCCCCCCGTCCGTAAACTCCACATCAAAAGCTTCGCGACGCTCGGGAAAGAAAGCTGTGGGCTGGCGGGGCCATGCTCTGCTCGCTGCCCCAGCTAGGCAGCCCCGGGCTCTGGCAATCTCCAAGGAGCAGCCAGGCGCTGCAGGGGGCAGGGGTCTCCATACTGGCTGCGATGCCCCAGGGAGGTGCTAGGGGGCTCTGTGGTGTCAGTGACTGGGGGGTGGGGGGGTGTCTCTCACTGCCAGGTGCAGGCAGGGTCGTGAGTGACTGTAGGGGGCGCTCTTCTGACCCCGTTGTGGTGCTAGGGGCTGGATGAGCCTGACGGCTCCTGGCTCCATGAACCCATGGGCGCTCTGCCAGAGTTGAAGCCTGGGGTGTCATTAGCTGGGGGTGGGCTGCCCCCCTGGGCTCAATTCCACCCCCATTCACTTCCCCCCCCCAGATCAGCCCTGCCCCACCCCCTTCCCAGGGGAAGGTTGGGGCGCACTGTGGCCAGAGACCGAGCCTGTGGAGGGACCTCCTGGCCCTTGCCCCAGGGACTTGGGACATGCTGCCACAGGGGGAGGCTGTCTGCTCGGCTTGGCTCTTGGGCCCCAAACCTTGGCACCTTGAGCTGCTCCGAGCTGGAGTCAGTTGGCGTGGCCGGCGGATCCCAGCATGCCCTGCTCCTTGCCGTGGGTTCTCTGCTTGGGGGGACTGTGTCTGGAGTCTCCCTGGCCTCAGTGGCAGCAGCTGGGACTGGGGCGCTGGCCCTGCCAGGGGTCTGGGGTCGTGGGGAAGCTGTGCGCAGATGGGCGTCTGTGGAACCAGCTGCCTGGGCTGGGGGCACCAGGGGCCTATCCGTAGCTGTGGCCAGCTGGGGAGAGGAGGGCTGGCTGGGAGCTACCAGTCCCATGGGCCCCCCTCTATATGCAGAGGGGTTGGGGGTGGGCTGGGAGCCCATCTCTCCCAGGCTTCTCGTGGGGCATGGCTGCTGCTCCCCGCTGCCGAGAGCTGGTAGTCTGCCTGGCCTGGCATAGAGACGTCCCCCTTCTGGTGATCCACCCCAAGGGGTGGGCTCCCTGTCTCTGCTGTGGGTGCCCTCAAAGCGCTGGGTGGTGCTGCCCTGAGCATCATGGGACACGCACGGGGGGAGCGACCAGCGGAGCTAGGGAAGGTGCCTGCGGGCTCCTGCATGCCAGCCAGCCCTGGCTCTCTGCCCCAGCGGGAAAAGGCCAAGCTGGCGTGCAGGTGACCTGAGCTGCTGCTTGTGGGAGCTGGCAGCTCCAGGGTTAACTCCATGGGGCATGACTCACACTACGATTAAAGCAGAGTTATTCAGATTCCTCTAATCCCAGCCCGGCACATGCCATGTAATCCCCCAGGCCCAGCTCGACTGGCGGGTACAGCCCCACCCCTGCTCTCACCCACCGCTGTGCCAGCACCTGCCCGGCAGCAGCAGGCCAGGGCAGAGCGGGGTGTCCTCGGCGTGGGCCCCAATCAGCGGCTGCATTGCTCCCCCGGGCTGGGCTAGTGGCAGGAAGGGAGGGGAATTGGCCAACGCCAGCTCCTCTGGGACCAGGCCGAGCAGAGAGCGTCCTGAGCTCCCCCTCCCAGAGCCACGGCATCACGTGCCAGACAGCCTGCGGAGGGGGACTGGGCTGTCCCAGGGAGACCCCCCCCCCCACACCCCGCAGGATGGCGGGAGTCAGCAGCTACAGTGTGGCCAGCTCCTGTGTGAGGGAGGGGAACGATGGGGGGGTGTGGGCAGGGGAGGGGGTGTGTCCAGCGCGGTAACACCCTCAGCCACGGGCTGCCTGCTCTGGGCCTGGCTGCATGGGCCTGGCGTCTCTGAGCGGCCCTGACCTGGCGTGGCGCTCGGCGTGGCCTGGGGGTCTCGACTCGTGGCTTCCGTCACCAGCGCGAAGGGCGTAACCTGGGTGAGGGCAGCCGAGGCTGCAGAGCGTGATGTGATCCATGGGTACAGGCTGCTCTGTGGGGCAGGGCATGAGGAGGGGCAGCTGGAGTGGGAGGGGGCAGTGGTCTCTCAGGCAAGGGGTCTGAGGGCTGCCCCAGCGGAAGCAGCCCCTCCCCCCCCGGTGGGGCAGAGGGCAGTCGGCAGTCTGGTGTTGAAGGGGAGCAGGGGATGGGCTGGAGCCCAGGGGCGAGGGTGCATCCCAGAGTGTGAGCCAAGGGGGCCCGTGGCAGAGATCTGGGTCTGGCACCTCTGTGCCCATCGGCGGGTGGGCTGAGCTGGGGGGAAGGATTGGGGAGATGGGGTGTGCGGGGGGAGGTGTTGTGGGGTGGCACTGTGGCCTTGGGGGAGCGGAAGAGAAGCAGGGAGGGTTTGGGGTTTGGTGGAGGTGGCGAATGAGTTGGGGTCCTGCAGCTGGCTGGCGTGATGCTCGTGTGGGCAGCGCCAGCCTGGCTGGTGCCCAGCAGGAGCGAGTGGTGCCCCGGGGCTGTGCTGAGCGAGGCCACAATGCTCTCGGCAGCCAGCCGGGGGCACTGCTGGGGCACATGGCTCTGGAGCTGGGGCAGGCATAGCCCAGCGGGAGGCTCCCATTGGCCCTATGGGCCAGGCAGGTGCCTTGGGGAGAGGCCCTGGGGCTACACAGACAGTCCCTGGGATCCACCGAGTGGGGAGGGACTTGCCCAGAGCGATGGACCCAGGAGTCCTGGCCCCTGCTGTGCCTAGGTGCCCTCTACTGCTCCCGGGCAGGCCGTGCGCCAGGTCAACATGGTCCTCTGTGTGCCCTGCACAGCACGGCCTGCCCGGAGCCGATACCGGCCAAGGGCCCCGCAGCCGGGGCCTGGCTCTAGGCAGGGGCAATGGAATTTCCCCAGGACGCCGGGGTTCCCACCGTGCCCTGGAGGGGGGTTGTGGGACATAACAAGCACAGCTGCCTCCACTCTGCTCCCTTGGGGCTGGGACAGCTGGATGCCTGCCTGACCCTCCCCTACCCCCCCACTCTCCAGCCACCCACAGGCCAGTGAGCTGGGATCCCAAGGGGGACAGGGCGTGAGATCCCAGAGAGGGAGGGGCCCAGCCCAGTCCTTCCCCTCCCCCCACCGTTGCTCTGCCCTTATCAGAGGGCTCCAGGCCTGCCTGGGGAGGGGCTCTTGCTGGGTGGGTTTGGTGGGGGAGGGGCTCTTCCAGGTAGGCTGGCGGGTGGAGATCATGGGCTATTGCGGGGGTTGGAGGGGGGGGTCCAGCTGGAGGGGTGGGGGCTGGGACACTGGTTCTAGGGCTGAGCAGAAGCAGCTGCCTGGTCCCTGTGGGGCTGGTGCGGTTGGCAGAAACCAGAGGGTTTCCCACCCAATTCAGCCCAGGGATGGCACCGTGGAGTCTCTCTGCCGCGCTGCTGACCCCTCCTGCCCGGCCGCGAGGAGCTGCCAGTGAAGCCGTAGCCCTGGGCTGGTCAGCCATGCCAGCCGCTGCCTGGGCTAGCGAGGACAGCGCCATGCTCCAGAGTAGCTGCCAAGGTCTGCAGGGGGCTCCTGGCGCAGTCGGCAGCACCCAGGGGCTGGAGCAGGGCAGAGCCAAGAGGATGAATTCAGGCGTCTTGTCCTCGTTGGTGGCTGTGATACCTGGAGAAACATCCAGATGCCTCAGGGGGGACTTGGGTCTCCATTCAGGGAGAGCCCAGACCCCAAGTCAGGAGGGGTGGCAGGGGGCAGGGGAAGCCCAGGGCTGGGCTAGCAGGGGGCTGCGGGTCGGGAGTGAGGGGCACCGGCAGGGCCGGGGGAGCCCAGGGATGGGATAGCAGGGGCTGCGGGTCGGGAGTGAGGGGCACCGGCAGGGCCGGGGGAGCCCAGGGCTGGGCTAGCAGGGGGCTGGGGGTGGGGCGGGGCTGGGGGCCGGGTTCCTGATCGCGGCTGCATTGGGGCAGCTGGCTGGGGGGCCTGGCGGGGGCGCTGTCTCCAGGAGGGGCCGGGGCTGGCTGCTGGGGCCAGTGGGTTCCTGTCTGACCCAGGCACTCTTCTTGCTCCCTGCAGCAGAAGCCGACTCCAGCGTCTTTGCCTCCAACTCCCTGCAGCGGAAGAAGAAGGGGCTGCTGCGGCCGGCGCACCACCGGTCCAAGCCGCAGCTGCTGATCGGCCTGCCCCAGGACTTCCGGCAGATCTCCTCCGTCATCGACGTGGACATCCTGCCCGAGACGCACCGGCGCGTCCGGCTGCACAAGCACGGCTCCGACAAGCCGCTGGGCTTCTACATCCGCGACGGCGTCAGCGTGCGCGTGGCCCCCCAGGGCGTCGAGAAGGTGCCCGGCATCTTCATCTCCCGCCTGGTGAAGGGCGGGCTGGCCGAGAGCACGGGGCTGCTGGCCGTCAGCGACGAGATCCTGGAGGTGAACGGCATCGACGTGGCCGGCAAGTCGCTGGACCAGGTGACTGACATGATGGTGGCCAACAGCCACAACCTCATCGTCACCGTCAAGCCGGCCAACCAGCGCAACAACGTCATCCGCAGCAGCAAGGCCTCGGGCAGCTCGGGCGTCTCGACGGACAGCACGCCCAGCCCCGCCTCCCACTACCTGAGCCACTACAGCACGGCCGAGGGCGAGAGCGACGAGGAGGGGGACCTGGTCATCGAGAGCGACGGCGCCGCCCGCTGCCCCAACGGCAGCCTCCTGGACAAGAGCTGCCAGCAGAGCCTGGCGCTGCCCGGCTCCCTGCACGTGCTGGGCAGTGCCAATGGCAGCCGCGGGGGCAGCCTGCAGGAGGACGGCACGCTCCTCACCCTATAGAGCGGCGCCCCATCCCCTCGCTGGCATGGGGGCGGCGGGCAGTACGGAAGTCCTGCCCCAGCCAGTCTCCTCCTCTCCGGCAGGGCCAGGACGCTGGGCGCCCCGTGCCCACCACAGGAAGGGTAGCAGCCGGGAGCGGAGACGTGAACGCCGAGCTCTGCCCCTCCCCCGTCTGTGGGGTTCCCCACCCTTGGGGGGGAACCAAATGACTAGACACTGCCCCTCTCAGGCCTCACCCCCTGGGCCAGACCCACCCCCCCTCACCCCTTTCCTTCCAATCAAGTGGGTTTTTTAAATTGTTTTATGAAAATATGCATCATAAATTAATATATTGCGATGGGCCATTAAACCTTTTTTAGAAAGCGCTTGCTCATCTCTTGTGCTCGCCCAGGGGGCAGGTCCCAAGAGGGGCCAAGGCTCAGGGGTCGCCCCACCCCCAAGGCTGGGTAACGAGGGGCAGGGCAGGGTGGGCAGAAATGCCAATGACTCCAGCCCTGAGTGCTCCTGGCCTGTTAACACACCTGGCAGGGAGGGGCTAGTGCCTGCCTGGCCCCTTGGGGATCTCTGCTCCCTGGGGCCCGTGCTGACGCTCACCCCCATGAGGGAAATGGCTCCTGCCCAGCCCGCTTTCGTGCAGTACCATGAGGAGCAGCCCCCGGTGCCCCTGCCACGGGCCAGAACCAGGAACGGGGTCAATGTGCCCTGGAGAATCCTCAGCCCAGGAACTAACTCCTGCCAGGGCCGTGCACCGGACGGGGGCGCCACCTCCTCCGCCGGCAGAGAGCTGGGGCCCCCCCATCCTGCACTGGTGCTGCCCCGGCCCGCCCCCTGCTGGCAGGACATGGATTAGCTCAGCCTGGTCCCCGGGCCAGCAGCATTTCCTTGAGGCAAAGCTCAGCTGGGCACCAGCCCGGGCAAGCAGGCCCCTGGGCCCCCCGTGGGGGCTCTGTGCCCCCAGCTGCCTGCAGGGCCAGGGGGGCACGGTGCCTGCTGCCGCTGTTCTCTCTGCCTGGCCTGTGGGGCCGTGGGGTGAGCCCCCAACTGTGGCTCTGTCCTAACGGGCCCTGGGGGACCTCAGCTCCCAGGGACTCCGCAAGAGCCATGGGGGGGGGGCTAATGCTGCCCGTGTGGGCTCCCCTTCCTTGCTGCCCCCTCCCTGCACCACAGAAATGCCCGGGGGCCCACGGGGCAGGCCCAGCTGTGTGGTGCCGGGGGCGGGGGGGTCCTGCCCCATCTCTGCTGCAGGAGGAAACTAAAACCGCTCGGGACAAAGGCTTGGCTGTGCCCAGGCTCTGCTACCTGCCCCACCCCCACCCCCCGCTCACGGGTGACAGCAAGTTGTGGTGCCCAGCTGGGGCGAGGGGCGAGGCTGGTCTGGCTGCAGGGAGCCGGGCAGGAGGACATGGCTGCAGTGACCCCCCCAGGTGTCTGCCCTGAGCACCGCAGAGAGCAATGTGCCCCTGTTGCACACCCCCCAGGAGCTCAGAGCACAGCAGTGCCACATCCCCCAGCCTGACACTAACCCAGAGACCGTCCAGGGGGTCAGGTGGAGCAGGGCGTGCATAGAACTAACCCACCATGCCATGGGGGCATCAGCTCCCCGGTACCCCCAAACCACCCCTCCAGGAGCAGCCTGCATCTCCCTCCCCCCCCATCCCCTCTTCTCTGCCAGCCCCCACGGGCTGCCCCTGGTATTGCTAACGGTGCTGCCCAATGAGTGCTGGCTGGAGGGCGGCCCAGGAATTAAGCATGCCCCCGGGTGGCCAGGCAGGGGGAGGTTCTGGGCCAAGCGCTGGCTACGGGACAGGGGGGCGCCAGATGGGATTCCCAGGCAGTGGTGCAGCATGGGACCGTGAGCACCCAGCGCTGGCCCCCGGGGGTGGAGCCAAGGGCTCTGCAGGCCTCAGCACAGCTGTATTCAACAGGGCCCCCTCGCTGCTCCGGGGCTGAGCCGGGCCCCACTCTGGGCCCAGGCCCCCTCGCTGCTCCGGGGCTGAGCCGGGCCCCACTCTGGGCCCAGGCCCCTGCTGTGCCTGGGCAGCTCGTTTTACCTCCCTGGCCGCCGGCCATGGGGGCAATGCACCCGCAGGTCCCCACCCCCCCACGGCCAGACCCTGGGGCCACCCTCCTGGTGAGGCCAGGGGGCCCAGCTGGCACTGGGGCTGGGAGAGGGAGCCTGCCTCTGCAACAGGTCACAGCTACCAATGAGCAGGGCCTGGCCTGCCCCACTCTGGCCCTAGGGTTACTACCTGGGACATGCAAAAATAAATAAATGCCCCCCCCCCCATCCCTCCAAATCACACACACAGGGCAAGCCCACCACACGGCAACATGGCGCACGCACACACACACCCTTCAACAGCCACTTACAGTAGCTAGAGCGCACACACGTCTAGCTGAGCTCGCTAACGGCGCCCGTCCACTCACACCCGGGGCGCTTGTGTGGTGGTGGGCACTACAGCTGCTGGATTGGCACCAGTTTTAGTGTGTAAACGGAGGCAGTGGGACCGCGTTAGTGGCCACTGAAACATTTCCCAGTAGCTAGCCCCGTGTACTGGGCTGGGAATGCAAAGCTTTAGCCCCACATTAAAAACAAAACCCACCTGGCAGAGGAAATGAGTTTTCTGACAACGCACATCCATTAGAAAAAGGGCCAGGCCAGTCAGATATTGGCCAGGTGGTAAGCCGGGCTGGCACTGCCATGGGCCAGCCCTCCCTGAGCCCCAGAGCCCTCCGCCTGTCACCCCAAACACGCAGGGCTGCCTGGCTCCACCGTTAGCCGGGCCTCTCTCTGCCTGCCGGGGTGGTCTGGCACGGGCACCATGACACACTGCGTCCCTGGGGGCCGGGGGCAGCAGGGGTGCAGGCGCTGGCCTGGACACAGCAGGGTGGCCCCAGAGGGCTGGGACTGGCTTGTTGTGTGTCCGTACAGCCCCTGGTGCAATAGGGCCCTGGCCAGACCAGGGAGCACCTGCGTAATGCAGCTGATTGCTAATAAGGGCGGGGTGCTCCCTGCCGGCGCTGGGGAAGCAGCTCCAGCCCCCATGTAGCTGTGCCAGCCAGAGGGGCCTGCCTGGCCGCTCTCCTCGCTACAGCAGGAAGTGCAGCAGGCGCCAGCGTGTGTGCATGTGTAGCCAGTGTCCAAGGGCCCTGCCTGGGCTTCCCGCAGCGCCTGTCCCAGCAGCCAGCCCTGCACATGCCGGTGGGGAACGGGCAGCAGGATGCACAGCCCTGGCAAGACAGCAACTCCCCTGCAGGAGCCGGCGACTCAGTCGGGTTGAGCCGGGGGCAGGCCCGCGGCTGGGTTCAGTGGCTCATGGGCTGGGGGCTGCCCCCGGCCTTTCAGCGCTAAGGCTCAGCCCTGCCCCTGGACGCGGTTTGGCATGTCCCAGCCTCTCCCCCAGCACTGGAGCCTGGGACGTGCTCCTGCTGCTCGAGGGGTGTGCGGTACTGCAGCAGTCAGGAGCGCCCGTGGGCCCGGAGCAGTGCCGGGTCTGGGTACAGGCCTGGACAAGCAGTGGGGCTGCAGGGCAGGATGCAGGGGTCTCAGCAAAGCTAGGTCGGGCCCCAGCATTGACTAGGGGGGGAGAACTGGACCAATGCTGGCTGTGGGGCAGCAGTGCAGGGAGCTCGCCCAGGCTCCTACCCCTACCCCAGGCCTGTTCTAACCGTGCCTCGCTCATACAAACATGGCTCCACCGCCAGGAGAGCCCCTGCCTTTGCACGGGACAGGTGCAGTAGCGTAGCTAGTGGGGTGCAAGGGAAGCAGTCGCTTCCCCTCAGCACATTTCCCAAAAGCGGCGCCTGCCGGGCCGGCACTGGGGGCAGCACGGCCAGAGGAGCCATGGGGGAGGGGGGACACGGCCAGAGGAGCGAGGGGGCCGGCTCCTCGGCCATCGCACCCCACGTGGCCCCAACATCGCCACAGGCGCAGCCACCTCCTGCGGCGGCTCAGGGCTCGGCGGCCAAGCGCTCCCCGCCCCGAGCCGGAGCTGGGATCCGCCCGCAGTGTGGGGCCGGGATCGGCCGGGGACAGGCGGCGGCACAGGACAGAAGGTGAGCGGCGGGGGTCCGGTGCCTTGCACTGGGGGGTCCCCGCCGGGCGAGGGGCTCCCTGGGGCCGGGCCCGCAGGGCAGGGGCGCAGGCCGCGCTGTCTGGACGGGGGGCCCTGGCGCGGCGCAGGAGCCTGGGGCCTGGGGCGGGGGGACAGGGCCCCACGAGTGGGGCCGGGCATCGCAGCCCGGCGGGGGACACCTGCAGCGCGGGCTGGGCCGGAGAGTCTCTCCCGGGACCGCGGGGGGACGGGGGTATCCGCACCCCCGGGAAGCCCGCAGGAGTCCTGAGCCGGGCCCCGGGGTTAATCTGGGAGGGGGGGGAAACGGGAGGAGCCAAGGGGGGGCATGGTCACAGGAGGAACCAAGGGGTGGAGGCTTTTTTATGTTTGCTCCCCCTACACTTAGACCCTGGCTACGCCACTGGACAGGTGCCAATATGGGGGGGGTGTCTGGGAGAAGCATGGGGCTCTCACACGCCTGGGGCTAGAAGACACAAGCCAGGTTGTCCCCAGCCTCCTGCTGGGTTAGCACCTGTGTGCGCTGAGGCAGCTGAGTTGGAGAGAGCTGACGTCAGAGAGGAGAGGCTACATGGCTAGGGCTAGACAAGGGTGGGCTGCCGGGGGCTGCCACCAAGGAGTCCCGGAAGCACAGCTGGGCATTTCCAATCAATACCAGGTCCTCAATGGGGCCACTAGGGCAGATACCGCTCAAGCTCCAGCAGGCCCAAGGGACCAGCACAATGTCCGGGCCCACCCGTGGCTGGCAGCTCAGCCCACCCGGTAAGAAAAATGAAGCTTATCCACAAAGAGTTCTCCAGCCGTCCAAGCCGCGCTAGGCCTCAGTGCGCAGGAGCATGAACAGGACAGCGCGCTGCCTTCCTGGAGCCACGGCGGGTGGCACCATGAGAGGAGCCATTGGGGATGGCGTCGCCCTGCCCGGCAGGGGCTCCAGAGCACTGACATCAGGGCAGGCTGTTACGAACCAGGGCACAAGCCCCCAACTGGCTGCGAGCTCTAGACTTAGATTTCCCCACGTGTGAACTCCTCAGGCACTAACAGAGTCACAGCAGTCCCCTTAGGCACCCAGGAGAGTATCTCGGTGATAGATGGTCCCTTATACCAAGACTCACAGCAATATTCAGGTTACCTCCAGGCCCAAAGGACTAGTCACTTACCGCACGTCAATTGCACCTTAGATCTCACACCAAAGACAATGCTTGTAGCCAATCCTATAATAAACGATCTTCAGCTTTATTAACAGGCAAAGGAAATGAGAGTTATTGACCAGGTTAAAGCAGGTAATGAGTTCCAATCGTCAGTTTCCAAAGGTAATAGACATTTCCGTAATAAGCAAGTTCTGTATGTCCTTTAGGCCTAACTCAGGCTAAGCACTGGGAATCTTTTGCTTATGCCTAGAAACCTTGCCCCCCACTGTCCAAGCAACATGGAGAACCAGTTCCTCCTTGTTAGGAGTTTTTAATGCCTGCCCCACTTCTGCTTTGAGCTGCAACTTCAGCTGATGGGAGGAATTCACTTGCAAGACTACTCTTTATGGGGGGTGGGAGTCAACCCCAGTGTTCCACTGTTGTCAGCTGGTGCTGATGGGCCCTCCTTGGCGGGCAGGCCGGAACACCTCCTGTTGGAGACCAGCACTTCACACTCATTAATGGCGCGCTCCTGGCTGGTGGATTTACACTGTTACAGAGGTTCATAATACAACTGCTCAAACATGACCTTGCAGTGCGGGAGGCAGCTGTTATCAGTGAGCTTAACGCAGGCAGCAACTCACAAGCATTCAATAACTGCTAACCCCTGAACATGCCAATACCTATTTTAACAATACCAACACGCAGGGGCCAGACTGATCCCAGCGAGGTATTTGTCCATGTTCAATGGAGGCATGAGCTGGCACCTGGTCTGCCAGCATCACAGATGGTTCAGATTGACACTGTCACGAGAGAGCTCACAGCTAGTAGGTGACTTCAGGGAACACGGAAGCAGAATGGCCACGTGATTGCCTCTAAGAGCCTCCCTGTTCCGCAAGCAAAGGCAGGCAGAAGATGCTGGAGGTGACCCGCTGGCTAGGGAAATGGTGTAGCATGGAGGGGATGGGTTTAGTGGCACCTACAGGGAGAGGAAGCTGTATAGTTTGGATGACCTCCACTTCAGGAGACAGGGAACCAAGCAGTTCAGGGATAGGCTGACTAGAGTAGTCTGGAGGGCGTTAAAGAGGGAGGGTAAAAGAAGGGACGATCTGAGCACTCGTTTAGCACATTGAGATGTTGAGAATAAAATTAACCAAGGAACTGAAGGACACGAAGAGAAGAAATGCTTTAATTCCCTACGCACTAATGCCAGGAGCCTGGGTAACAAACGAGGAATTGAAAGTGTTCATATGAGCCTAAATTTCATCTCCCGGGTATTACTGAAACCCGGTGGCATGGGGCCCATGAGTGGAATGTTAAAATCAATGGTTCTAACCTATTTAGGAAGGATCGAGTGGGGCTATTAATTGGTATCTGCTACAGCCCACCAAATCACAGTAGGGAACAGCATGAGTGGTTCCCTATGCACCTAGCTCTAATGCAGGAAAAGATGCTGTGTGGTCATGGGGGACGTCAACCTGAGTGACATGCTGGAAGTCTCACGTTGCCCATACTTAAACATTCTTGGTACTTCTAACTATAAATGACAATTTCCGAACTCAAACAATGTTGCTTCTAACACAGGGGAATTCTATATTAGACCTTGTCCGAATAGCTAAAGAGGAACTGATCACAGAACTAAAAACTTAATGGTAGAAGGACTCATGATTTGATCACATTTATAGTGTGCAAACAGAATAAAGTCTACAACAAAGAGAGAGAGAGAGAGACAGACAGAGAGACAGACTTGGTGCTTCCAAAGGGCCAATTTCACAAAGCTAAAAACAGCTAGGAGCCAAATCAGCTGGGAGAACGAATTTAATCAGAACAATGTGAATAATAATTGGGAATTGTTTAAGAACACTTTACTAGATGCCCAAAAAGCCATACTTGAGGGAAAAGGCGATATTGGTCAAATCAACCTGGCTTAGAGGGCAAATGAGGGCAGCTATAAAAAATAACCATGGAAAACAGGGGAACTTGCTAGTAATTAATATAAAGTTAGAAGCTAGGAATTGTAGAAAATTGATAAGGGAAGCAAAGGGACACAAGGAGAAATCTATGGCCAGCAGAGTTAAGGACAATAAGGAGGAGTTTTTTTACGGTATATTAGGAACAAAAAGAAGCCATATTGTACAATTACCCGGCTGGAATTGCTTCTTTTCCAAATGTAGCACCAGTTGGCTGATGTATTGGCCAGGGCCTTTGAGCATCAGACTGGGACACAGCAGGGTGGATGTCCCCCAGCCTGCCCCTGGGCCCAGTGAGGGGGAAATGCTGCCATCCTGAGGGAGCAGCAGGTCATGCTTCCCTTGCACAGGGGTAATGATGGACTGTGGAGAATCCAGTCTCGAGAGCCCAGCACTCACCCATGCGGCAGTCTCCTCCCGACACGTGCGGAGCTGTGAGATTCCTAAGCCAGGGGGCATTCCCCTGCCCGTTTCCCCCAGCAGCACAGGGCAGCATGAGCTGGTGTTTGATTTGCCTAGGTGGGGAGGAGCGGGTGTAGGACCTGCTCAGAGCAGGCTGGGAGCTCGACCGCCTTGCCCTGGCCCCATCAGTTACAGCTCCTCTGCATTCAGCTCCTTTACACAACTGTGGTTTTGCTGCTGCTTTTGCAACCAGTGCACCAGCTCTTCTGCCATTTCCCTTTCCTGAAGCCACCACCCCAGCCCCCCAGCAGCTGAAAATTGTAACAGAGCCCCCTCCACCACATGCCTCAGCAGCTACATTCTCCATTTAGGGGTCATCTCCCCCACACACACACACTTTCTGCCCGCCGGCACAGGGCCCTGCCCGCTCCCATTCTCAGGGCACAAGACTGGAGATTTACAAAAACCCAGGGGGCAGATTGCAATCCCGCACCTACCCCTGGGCTGCTTGCCCTGCAGGCTGGGCAGCTCTGCCAGTGCAGCAGGAACCACTCACACGCCGCGCCCGGCTAGTTTATTAAGCTGTGGGGCAGTTTGGTGCTGTGGAAGGGATTCGCATTGACTGTGCGGCAGCACCCCCACCAAGTCAGCTTGGGGGCTGTGTGGCTGACATGCTGGTGCCTTAGCACTGCCTGCAATGGGGAGTCACCCATGGGGCAGGGGAACGAAACGGCCACACACCCAGCGCAAAGGCCACCAGCCATCACAGCTGAGAGGGGCTGGACTCTGCCACTGGGAAGGGAAAGTCTCCATCTCACACCCATCTCCTGCAGCCTCTAGTGGAGCTCACGGGTTCCTGCACTGCCTGAAGCCTTCTTCCCCATCGTTACCAGCTAGCCCCAGTGGGAGCCCGCCTAGGGCACTGTGGTCCAGGGCTTGCACGTCACGCTCCCCCCGCCTCCAGCAGCAAGACTGGTCTAGCTTCAGCAGACCGCGCATGCCCACAAAGGCCTGGCCCGGCTTTCCCCAGACTTACAGGCTTTTAGCTGCTCCTCCGCCGCCAGGAGTTTCTTCTTTCCTCCATGGCCCATTGCAAGGCAGCAGCAGCACCAGCAACCATGGACAGTCCCAGACAGGAGGTCAAATCCTCAGCTGTGGGGACGGGCTGGGAACAGCTGGAGGCATCCCTGCCTCCCCCTATGCAGCAGGCAGGTGGGGGAGCACAGCGCTGCTGGACAAGCTGTACCCAGCCAAGGGACTCACCCTGGCCAGGGCCAGCGAAGCCGGCTCCCTGGCTGGCTTGCGCAACTGGAGGGCAGCAGCATCTGGTACCACGTGCATACGGCTGGAGCACCAAGGAGCATGGAAGGTGCAGGCTACCCAGGCCCTGCCTCCCAGCACAGACCCAGCAGGCTCCCCACTCAGCTCCCACTGCCCCCACCCGCCAGCCAGGCATTCCCCAGCCCGGGCCCTGCCAATGCCCAACACTCTACCCACTCAGCCGGCTGACCCCTCCCCAGCTGCCCACACAGCCCAAAGCAGCCCTCCCCCTCTCACACACCTGTCGCACACAATACCTACAAAACCCTTTATTTAAAAGCTGTCCAACACACCCCCAGAAGGGTTCCCATGCTCCCCACCCCCTCCCCCCAGTGCCAGCTCCCTGCCAGGCCTGGTTACCCTGCCCCTTTGCTAGTCTTGGCCTACCAAGCATCCCTAGCTCAGGGCTGCCCCCATCCCAGGCACACAGCCTTTGGCAGAGGGCTGCAGGGGAGCGGTGGCCAGGCCAGAGGAGCGCCATGTAGAGGCCCAGCCTGGGCTGGCAGGGAGCTGGCTCTCAGGCCCGGCTGTGTCGCAACCCCCCCAGCAGGGGCAGCTGGGATGCTGCAGGATTATGTTCAGACTCTCCCGATCTCCCTCTGAACGCCCCGTGGCTCCCAGTTCCAATCTGGGAGGAAGGTGGCCGGAGAGGGGGTGCCGGGCAGAGGCTGCTCCTGCTTTGTCCTACAAACCATCACTCCATGTCAGCGAGAGGCCAGTAAGCCCAGCCATGCAGAGCGGCAGCTGAGCAGCACCAGCCTGCCGCTTTCCAAGCAACGCTGCACAGAAGGTGCCACTGGCCAGTCTGCCCCTCAGGAGCCCCCCACCGGGCAGAGGCTGGGGCACTGCCGTGAAGACAATGGCCCCTGGCAGCACCCCTCGGGTTCATTTGCTGTTGTCACCCACAAGGGCCCAGCTGCCCTCTGCCTGGGGCCAGCTTGGCTGGGCGGCGTCAGGCTGGGCTCTGGGAATCCCCAACGCAGGAGCTGCTGCAGCAGCCAGTGGAAGCAGATTGAGTTTGGTTTCCCTCCCCCCCCAACCCATGGAGCGGAGTGACCGGGAGCCCCCACGGCAGGGTGGCAGATCCACGCACAGCACAACACCCCCCCTCTCAGGAGTCCAGCTTGATGAAGACCTTGGGCCGGGAGAAGATTTTGAGGGCCTCATCGATCTGCGACAGCTTCTTCTCCAGCTCCGCCCGCCTCTTCTGAATACTCAGGGTGTCGGCCCGCACCGGCAGCATCACAAGGTCCTTTACCAGCTGCTCCTGGCCTGTGGACAGAAGGGGGCTGGTGAGAGGGGGCACGGCCAGGCCTCTCCTGCTCTGCCACTAAGCACTGGTTCTCACGCCCCAGAGATCAGCTAACTAGACATTATGCGATCCCATGGGGCAGCTGATCGTGCTCCAGCCACCATGAAGACCCACGTGCACAGAGGCAGCACGTCACAGCGGGGAAGAAGCCGCCCCGCACTAAGTGAGACCCACCCTGGGATATTGTGTCCCGCTCTGGGCATCGCACTGCAGCAGGCCCTTCAGCTGGGGGCAGATGGGGCAGCGTGACTAGGCTGTGACTGGGGCAGGGTTGGAAGTCCGTGACTGTCCGGGGGCTTGGCGTGGGGGAGGGAGACTGGCACTGTGAGGTCACCAACTCAGTGGATTCTAGAAGAGCGACACCCCGTGGCCGAGGCTAGTGCTGCAGTAAGCAGAGCTGTCCCGTCACAGCATGTGCCACAGCAGAGCAGCACTGGCTTCTCTCTCTCCACCCATCTGGGGAGCCTCTCCAGCAGGAGCCAGTGGTTCTCCTCCCCTTACTCTGCTGCAGGTTGTTCAGGGTTGCCAGCCGCTCGCTCTCTGGCATCATGGTGTGACCCGGTGGCATGTCAGGGTCGGGCAGGTTCCGCTGCCGTTCCTCCATCTCCCTGCGCCAGTGATCCTTCCGCTCCAGCAGGCTGCCGAGGGAGAAGGAGGGTGGTGAGGGGCGGGATCCAGGCAGGGCCAGACGCCCGGGGGCAAGAGGCTCAGACGGGACGAGCAGAGGGGAAAGGGATGGATGCCAGGCTCACAGATACTTGACTTGTCACCCTACTGAGTGACCGACAGCCCCAGAGACCACGGGCCTGACACAGCACGGGCAGTGCGGGCTTCCCACACATCAAGGTGCCCACAAAGGGCCTGGGCCTGATCTGGAGGAATCAGCCCCGTGGCGTCTCCACACAGCCCTAGGCCCGTCCAGGGCTCAGCAGTGCGCCACAGGGTGCTTCCGGGCCGCGCAGGGCTTGACCACACGCACCAAACTCACTGCCCATGGGGCACTGGGCAGCAAAGTCCTGAGCTGGATCTGGCCCAATGTCAGAGCAAGAGGTTCTGTCTCCCATTCCCAGCCGAGCCAGCCCACCCCTCTGTCCCCCTCCAGCCGTACAATACAGAAACCATCCAAGCCGCTGGCCTGGGTCGAGCGAGGCAGGGAGGGGGGAGCTTTGCTCTGTCCCCTACGGGTGTCGCTCGGGAGGCCCCACCGGCCGTTGTGGGACATGCTCGGCACTTAGGGGAAGTGACTCAGGCACCGAGGAGCCTTTCAATGAGTCTGAGGCTCCTAAGTCACTTTGGCGCCCATTCCCAGCAGGGCTGAGCACCAGCAAGTCAACTGGAGCACCTGAGACTCAGCAGCTCCACTGCGCAGAGCCAGTAGGCCGCACAGCCCAGCCTCCCCTGGCCCCGCATGCAGCAGCTTCGTCGGGGATTTCATTTGACCCTCTTGGGCCAAGCTCATTGCAACTGCGCTGACCCCGGGAGCTCACTACGCAGAGCAGCAAAGGAGGACGCTGCTGCAAGAGAAGCCGCTGCCGTCCCACGCACGGAGCAGGAAGTGGGTTCAGGCTTGTTTGTGACAGAGGCGCTGGCTGGGCAGGAGCCTACGTACTACTGAGGCACGTGGCCCTTCTGCTTGGCGTTGTACTCCTCCTGCTCCCGGTGCTTCTGCTCCAGCGCCTCGGCCAGCGACTGCAGCGAGCGCGAGCGCCGCATGGGGGCCCGTTTGGCGGTGCGGGCGTTGTGGCTTACGAAGTCGATGCTGGTGCCTTCTACCTGGATCTGGAAGGAAAGGGGGCAGCGTGAGAGGTCAGGCAGCAGTGACCCCCATGCACAGCATGGTGCCTTCTGAGGCTGGAGTGAAGGAACCTGTGCCGAGCAAGAGGCAGGAGCGATTCTGGAGCGCCAGGAGCCAGCGAGCAGGGCGTGCAGTCCCTCACCTTGGCATCAGTGCGCTGTGCTCCTGCAGCCTCGGTGTCGGTCACCACTCTCGTTTTGGCAGGGCTGGGCGACAGCGAACGGCGTGGCTGGACCCCAGAGCCGCAGCGGGAATATGCCCGGAGGAATTTCTGAGACTCCGGGTTGGGCGGGGGAGAGCTCTCCTGCAAAAGGCAGAGAGAGAGACATTACTGCCAGGACAGGGCAAACCACACGGCAAAGCCCCTCAGAGCCCAGGATCACCCAGGAGTGCCATGGCAGATGGGCAACCCCAGGCCCTGCTGCGGCATGCCAGGGAAGGTCTCCTCGAGGAGGCAGCCAGGCAGGGAACTCAGCCAGCAGCGGAGACGTGGAGCCAGATCCCGCCAGTGTAAATCTGCATTAGGCCATTGAATTCAATGGAGTGACACTGGAGTATGAGAGAGGAATCTGCAGGAGCAAACCCATGGGCTGCAGTGAATTTAGCACTCGACATACAGTGCGCTGAGTGCCCGAGACAGGCTAGGCTTCACACTGCAGCCGGCTGTGGTGGGGACTAGAATGCCTGTATGACAAAGTGGGAATTTTCTCTAATCTTTTTATGATGCCGCTGCGTGCCTCAGTTTCCCTCTGCACTTTGCATTGTCACCCAGTGGTTGCAACAAGGGCAACTAGGGCAGAGCGGGACTGAGGGGTGTGTGTCACTGGCTGAGGTGGGATGAATGGGGCATTAAAGGACTGGCTGACACCGACCCATATCAGTGGAGGATCCAGAACGACAATGGGAGCCCCAAGGGCCGAACGACTGACACCTAGCATGGGAAATCTCCAGCCGGAACACGTGACCTCCGCGTGCGTCGTCAGGGAGGGGAGAAGTGGTGGCTTTTGGGGAGACTCAGCAGCTCTCTCCGGAGATGGAGACGGAATTAACAACAGCGTGGCTGGGTGGAGTGCGGGCGTGGCCAGGACGGACCATGTCAACCTTCACTTCTCTGTGCTGACCTAAGGAATTCCCCACAGTAACCCCGGCTCTGCTGTGAAAAGGTTGCCCGGTGTCACTGCAAACACGCCCTGGGAGCGCTGCGCCCTGAAGGGGACAGTACAAGCCTCCCACAGGAGCCTGGAACGCGGCAGGAAGCCAGAGAGAGAGACAGGGGTCGCAGGTGCCAAGGGCCCAGTTTTGGAGGTCAATTGCCTGTCCCGTGGAGCCGTGTGGGTCCTTGGGGCCCGGCGTGGCATAGACAGACCCTGTGAGTCTGTGACAGCCTGTTAAAATGCCGAGTGTCTGTAAGTCACACTGGGTGGGTCTGAGCCATTCGGAGCCATGACCCTTCGGACTGAGGGGCTGGGTCACGCTTCCCTTTCGATCTGGTTTCATGCATGAGACCAGCGACCCATCCTGCAGAGGGGGACAACACAGCTGCCATTAAATGCATGGGGTGGACTGGTCCGATTCCATAGGCGAGAGCAGCAGGCACAGACCACAGACCACAATGGCAGCTTTCTAGGCAGCGCCTCAGCGATGGCGCCATCTAGCAGCGTCGGAATGTCCCGCTCGCCTCATGCCAACGAGCGCTGCCTCAGACTCCCTGCTGGAGCAGCCACCTGCCGAGGGGGAAGCGTCTGACCCCATCTCACGACAGCCACAGTGCAGAACCACAGCGGGGATCCCACTTCTTCCCAACTTCCCCATCACACTTTAACCAGATGTTAGCCACCAGTCTCCTCGCCCGAGCCAGGTATTCCCGCCCAGGACATGGCTCCGCTCTCCGCTCTCACAGCGGCATGGGAAGGGACACTTCCATCCCAGGTGCTACTAAGCAGGGCTCTGCAGATCTACACGTGGTCTCCCTGCAAACCCCAATCGAGGGCAGCCGGGGCAATGGCCCATGAAGGGCTACGGGGCAGTGCACAGGTACCTGCAACTTGGCCTTCACCTTGGACTCCACATTCTCATACTTCTGGGATTTCCACAAGGCCTTCATGGGTTTGGGCTGGCTGTGCTCCCGCACCAGCTCCTTCTCCTTGCATTTCCTCTGGATCTCCCTCATCCGCCTCACATTCTCCTTCTCGTGGTCCTTGGCCTCTTTCCCTGCATGCCCCGGGGAGAGACTGCTTTTACCAACAAACCCTCCCAAGCCATAAGTGGGTGCCCATGACCTTTGGCATCAGAGACCAAGGCCTCTGCTACCTAAGCTACTCCGTTCGCTGCAAGCAGCAGCAAGCTGTTACCCTCCCTGTGTGCCAGCCACCAGGGGGCAATAGAATCATACCCACTGAGCCCCTTGTAAGCACACATAAGACATTGGCTTTTCTGGGGTGACTCAATTGTGCCATGACACAGAGCAACTCACTAGCACCCTCTGCTGCTGGCCCTCAGAGCGGTGCAGACAAGCATCACACAGCTGATCAGTGGAGCCAGACGACTCCCCCACTCACAGCAGGAGGTGGGGCTGGTTTGAATCCTAGCTCTCTAGTTTGGGATCATAGAATCATAGAATATCAGGGTTGGAAGGGACCTCAAGAGGTCATCTAGTCCAACCTCCTGCTTAAAGCAGGACCAACCCCAACTAAATCATCCCAGTCAGGGCTTTGTCAAGCCGGGCCTTAAAAACCTCTAAGGATGGAGAGTCCACCACTTCCTTAGGTAACCCATTCCAGTGCTTCACCACTCTCCTAGTGAAATAGTGTTTCCTAATATCCAACCTAGACCTCCCCAACTGCAACTTGAGACCATTGCTCCTTGTTCTGTCATCTGCTACCACTAGATCTATCCTCTTTGGAATCCCCCTTCAGATAGTTGAAAGCAGCTATCAAATCCCCCCTCATTATTCTCTTCTGCAGACTAAACAATCCCAATTCCCTCAGCCTCTCCTCATAAGTCATGTGCTCCAGCCCCCTAATCATTTTTGTTGCCCTCCGCTGGACTCTTTCCAATTTGTCCACATCCTTCTTGTAGTGTGGGGCCCAAAACTGGACACAGTACTCCAGATGAGGCCTCACCAATGCCGAATAGAAGGGAATGATCACGTCCCTCGATCTGCTGGCAATGCCCCTACTTATACAGCCCAAAATGCCATTAGCCTTCTTGGCAACAAGGGCACACTGTTGACTCATATCCAGCTTCTCGTCCACTGTAACCCCTAGGTCCTTTTCTGCAGAACTGCTGCCTAGCCACTTGGTCCCTAGTCTGTAGCAGTGCATAGGATTCTTCCGTCCTAAGTGCAGGACTCTGCACTTGTCCTTGTTAAACTTCATCAGATTTCTTTTGGCCCAATTCCTCTAATCTGTCTAGGTCCCTCTGTATCCTATCCCTACCCTCCAGCATATCTACCATTCCTTCCAGTTTAGTGTCATCTGCAAACTTGCTGAGGGTGCAGTCCACACCATCGTCCAGATCATTAATGGAGATATTGAACCAAACCAGCCCCAGGATCGACCCTTGGGGCACTTAAGATCAGCAAGGATTTCACTGTTAAGCCAAGCTGGTCGCCTGCCATATTTACTGTTCTTTCTACACATCAGGATGGTTTGTTCCTGCAACCGCAATAAGGATTCTTTAAAATGCAGCCAGCTCTCCTGGACTCCTTTCCCCCTCATGTTATTCTCCCAGGGGATCCTGCCCATCAGCCCTGAGGGAGTCAAAGTCTGCTTTTCTGAAGTCCAGGGTCCATATTCTGCTGCTCTTTCTTCCTTGTGTCAGGATCCTGAACTCGACCATCTCATGGTCACTGCCTCCCCGGTTCCCATCCCAGGTTCCCATTTTGCTTCCCCTACTAATTCTTTCCTGTTTGTGAGCAGCAGGTCAGGAAGAGCTCTGCCCCTAGTTGGTTCCTCCAGCACTTGCACCAGGAAATTGTCCCCTACACTTTCCAAAAACTTCCTGGATTGTCTGTGCACCGCTGTATTGCTTTCCCAGCAGATATCGGGGTGATTGAAATTCCCCATGAGAACCAGGACCTGTGATCTAGTAACTTCTGTTAGTTGCCTGAAAAAAGCCTCATCCACCTCACCCCCCTGGTCTGGTGGTCTATAGCAGACTCCCACCATGACATCACCCTTGTTTCTCACACTTCTAAACTTAATCCAGAAACTCCCAGGTTTTTCTGCAGTTTCATACCGGAGCTCTGAGCAGTGATACTGCTCTCTTACAAACAATGCAACTCCCCAACCTTTTCTGCCCTGCCTGTCCTTCCTGAACCGTTTATATCCATCCATGACAGTACTCCAGTCATGTGAGTTATCCCACCAAGTCTCTGTTATTCCAATTACATCATAATTCCTTGACTGTGCCAGGACTTCCAGTTCTCCCTGCTTGTTTCCCAGGCTTCTTGCATTTGTGTATAGGCACTTAAGATAACTCGCTGATCGTCCTGCTTTCTCAGTGTGAGGCAGGAGTCCTCCCCTCCTGCTCGTGCTTCCTCCCAGTATCCTACTTCCCCACTTCCCTCAGGGCTTTGGTCTCCTTCCCCCGGTGAACCTAGTTTAAAGCCCTCCTCACTAGGTTAGCCAGCCTGCTTGCGAAGATGCTCTTCCCTCTCTTCGTTAGGCGGAGCCCGTCTCTGCCTAGCACTCCTTCTTGGAACACCATCCATGCGGAGACTGTCCCTCCCCCTCCACTACCCGACAGCCCAGAGGGCTGGGCCAATGCTCTAGCTCAGTATCAAGCCACAAACACCCCAGCACCCAGGGAGAAAACTACTGCCAGTCACTCCTGCCCCAGGGGGAGGGTGGGATGGGGAACCACAGGCCTTCCCAGTGCGTGTGGGACTGTCAACAGCAATGCCAGACTCTATGTCGGAGCCGTCTGCCCTTCCCGCCTGAGGGCCAACCAGACTGATTCAGAAAGGTCCAGGGGCCACAATCGCTACTTTAGGGCAGATTCTCTGTCTTCAGCTCAGGTTGCAGAAATTACCCACAATCCTCCAGACAGGGGAGTTCCCCACTGACACTGGGGACAGACAGCGGCTGGTGCACACTGCACTCTGGCTGTCCTCTGCGGACACAAGTTAAAGCAGTCCCCAGGCTGCCGAGTTGGGGCAGCAAACAGGGGAGCCAGAACTGGGTCATAGATTCCAAGGCCAGCAGAGCCCTCCTTTGCAAGGCACTCCCCATGGCTGTTCTCATTATCCACGCACCTGGATCATCACCTTGAATCTACTTGGCTCTTGGCCTCCATGACGTCTTGTTGCAGTGAGTTCCACAGGCTAATCGTTTTGTGTAAAAACCCACTGCCTTTCATCAGCTTTAAGTGTGCTGCCTCTCGATTTAACCACCATCCTCTCAACCTTGAGCCAGGGTAAACTGAAGTGCTTGATTTGCTCCCGGACCGCCCCGCAGCCTGTCCTCCACCAGCAGGTCTCCTCTCCACACTCCCTTCCTAGCCCCAGACAAAGGCCATGCTGCAGTCAGGGTCAGGCTATGACCTCAATAACCCCAGGGTCGGGACGCTGCTCCCATTGCAGCACACCCAGAGCCGATCAGCCCCCAACAAATCCAACCCTTGGTTACTCGGTTGGAAATCCCCACCCTAAGGCCTTGCCACTGCGTCCAATCAAAGTATCTGTCCTGCCCTTAGCCACGGGCAGCTCCAGCTGCTCAGTTGCACTTACTTTTCAGGGGCGGCTCCCTGTAGAGAGAGATCCCCTCCAACTTCAGCAAGACCCCGACCGTCCCCTTCTGCCCCTTCTCCAGGATGGCCTGACCGTTGGGGCGGATACGCGGGGCAGGATGGGCAGGGCGGGCACTGTAGCAGGTGGGGTACAGGCTGGGATCTGGGGCTAGAGGGCCCGAGAGGAAGTCCAGCTTCAAGGCATTCCCTTCCAGCCTCCCTCGAGCTAGAGAGAGACAGCGTGAGTCAAGATGTGCAGCACCGCCCCATCGCTTTCTCCCTCCACGCCCTAGGCTTGCTCCAGGCTAGCCCCATTCCGGCCAAGGCGGCCTCAGATGAGGCTGGAGAGCCCCCTGGCCTCCCCAGCCCACCTTCTCCTAACTTCCAACCCCTCTGCCCCTCATGGACGCTGCTCCTAACGTCAGCCTGGTCCTGGAGCCAATGGGAGCTGGGAGCACTCAGCATCTCAGAGGAGCCAAGCTTCTTTGCAGGGAGAAGCAGGCCCACTCCGTGCCGTTTGGAGTAGAGCGAGCCGGCTCTGCAGGAGCCCCCAGCCCCTGCCTGGACTTGAGGAAAGCCAGGTCAACGAACAGCCCTCTGGCCTGGCACCTCAACGGGCCACCATGCTGGCCCCATCCATGGATCCAGTGTGATTGTGCAGCAAAATGGGACTACGGAAGGGAGAACAAGCCGCCCGTGACTACGTAGGACCCCATCCATGCTGCATGCTCCACTGGCACTCACCTGATAGGGGGCGTTTGTAATAGTCTGGGAACAGCGTAGGGTCGGGAGGGATGGGTCCCGAGATCCTGGAAGGTCCCTCAGACATCTCGGCCACGGCTCTGCGGCTGCAATCGACAAGCGGACACCATTGGGAAAAGAAATCAGCTGGGTTTTTCCTGGGAATCATTTACCGGCCAGGGTGAATATTTAAATACATCCAGGCTGCTGCTCCTCGCTGGAGACGCACCCAGATAGGGAAAACACACACCCGCCCTCCAATCTGGACACTGACCAAGCTGCAGGCATCGCTTGGGAACCCCCACCAGGCAGTGACTGACCAGCACGACTCCCCCACGCAAAGCGTCCATGTTTGCTGCTGTACTCTGCTAAGCTAGGAGTGGACGACGGGATGGATCACTTGATAAATTGCCCTGTTCTGTTCATTCCCTCTGAAGCATCTGGCACTGGCTACTGTGGAAGACTGGATACTGGGCTAGATAGACCTCTGGTCTGACCCAGTATGGCCGTTCTTATGGCATCTCCCCTTCGCCAGACGTCGCTTGGCTCACGCGCTGTCACCATGGGTCTGCTCTGCAGCGTGACTGTAAGAACGGCCCCGTCTCACTCCCCGGGAGTATCAGAGGCTGAGCTGCTCGCTGCAGGGACTGAGATGGGTATGTGCTGCTTTGGGGAGCGAGAGGGTTTCTCTTGGGACACAATCAGCAGAACTGATGGCCAAGGTTCTCCAGCCACGGCCACCTCATGCTGCTGTGGGGCTTGGCCTGCTTTGTTCCACTGGAGGTTGCTTTGGCCCCTGCCGCAGCCCTGAGCTGGAAGCGTGCATTGTAGCTTAAAGCCTAAGCTCCCTCTAAGGCTGCAATACCAAACCCCACCCAACAGGAGCGCCCGGCTCCTCCAAGAACAATGCATGAGCAGGAAAGTGCCCAGCCTGACCCTCAGATCCCAGGGAGTGGACTGGCCTGCCTGCTTAGTTATCAGTTAGGCAGATTTGCTGCAGCCTGACTTGGTCAAACATTGGCCTGTGATGCCACTTGCACAGTCACTCTTTGGAAGGAGCGCCGCCAGCTTTTCTGCCGCCCTAGGCGGCGGAAGGTCCCACCCCGAAATGCCGCCCCCCACAGAGGCGGCGGAAGGTCCCGCCACTGAAATACCACCGCGGTCGCCGCCCCCCAAATTGTAGCACCCTAGGCGACCGCCTATGTCGCCTAATGGGTTGCGCAGGCCCTGCTCTTCAGGGCAGAACCTCATTATGCACCCTGGTCACAACCGCACCTGCTGGTTCGGTCCTTTAGTCACCTGATAGCCGGGCAGGCATTAGATCTCCGACCCGGGAGCAGCCAGCACCTCTCCCCTTGCAGCGCCGAAGGAAGCCTATCAGAGAGCCCCCTATCACCAGGGGACATGCGCTCACTCTCACTCAGAAAATCATCATAAAACTGGGCCAGGCCCTGAGCCAAGCTGAGCGCATCAACTCCCTGGGACTTTGGGACAGGATCAGGCCCCACGTTTGGAAGGCTCAACAATTGTCACAGGCAGGCGAGCCCTCCAGCGGGAAGATTCCTTCCCACCGACTGCGGTGTGATGTGCGGGAGCAGGGAGAGCACAGTGGCGCTGCAGGGACAGACAGGAGCCTCAATTCCATGTACAAGCCAATGAATTATTGATACCGAGCGGGGATAAGAAAGCCTCTGACGCTAACGGCTAATCCGCCTAAGCCTGCCGTCATGGAGGTACAGCTCTTACTGGAATGAGAGCCATTAGCAAAGAGCTAATTATTCACCCCCCAGGGACTAATGCAGCGGTGACAAATGTGGCGACAGTTACATGGCAGTAAGAGAGCATAAGGGCTTGTTGACACATGGAGCTATTCTGGACCAGCTCCAGCTGTGGACACTCCTACTCTGGAACAAGAGCGCCTTGTCCCGGTTTCGCTTGATCCACTTTCAAAACCTTGGCCCATGAGGTCTCACTGTCAGCCTTTCCTGTCCTGGCAAGGTCACTCGTTCGAGCTAGTCCCTGTCCCACAAGAAAGCCACCAGCAGCGCAACATGCACACAGGCAGAGCAAAGCAAAGGCAGCTGTGCGCCGTTATCAGCCGAGCCCTGTGGATATCAGCGAGAGAGATCACGCAGCATCAATAGAAAATTTGTCTCAGAGATTAACACAAAAGAACCGTGAGCAGAAGTACATTTATAGCCTATTATGAAAGACATAATGCAGTGGATTTTGGAGTCCACTGGCCCCGAAGCCGGGAGGGAGTCATGATTCAATTGGAGGGCTGTGATAGCAGCAGCAGGGCCTCCCAAGTGAATTCAAAGGCCCATTTCAGACCTATCCCATCTTTCTTTTCTATTCTCTCTCAATAGGATTAAAATAGCTGGAGCATTCACTGTGCCTGGCCTTGCTGTGCAAATAGTCTTCCAAATGAGGCAGGGTGACTTCCACTGCCTGGAATGCCGCCTGGGCTGGTGGCAGATCGGAGAGGGAAGGGGCAGCAGAGTGCCACTTGCAGCTGCTGGCATTCCCCTGGGGGGACACGGCAGATTCAGAGCCAGCAGGGACGGCGCTGTACATCACAGGAATCTGAGCCTGCTCCCGTCCACATCAGTAGCTGACATTTCCCCAACTTCAGCGACAGCAGGAGCAGGCCCGAGGCCGGCAGAAAGCAGCTCTGGGGCAAGGGAGGTGACAGGAAAAGCAGTTAGCAGGAGAGGTGGGATGGGAGCCCACCTTCCCCTGCCAACGGGGGCTTTCCCGACCCCTAAGTTATACCTGATGTGCAATTCGCTTCACGGCTCAGAGCCCCCATGTGTACAGTTCCCCGCTGGCTGCTCCATGCAGACAGCAACCAGACAGAGCAGGCCTCTGCCTTTAACCCCTTCCTGTTGGAAGTCGGTGCTGGTGAGAGCTGTCCACTGCAGCCATGGAGACTGCAGGCCTCACTGTATCCTCTGCCCTGCCACTGGACCTCCAAGGCCTGTTTGCAGAAAGGCTGAGGAGCGGCCAATTGTGCTGGTGGCTTTTGCATGGGGACACCTGTTCCCTAGGAGCTGGGCAGGTCTCCACGCTTCCCGTAGGAACAAAGCCAGCTTAGCAGTTATGTTCTTTCCAACGAGCAGAAATGACACCCTGCAGCACCAGCCTAGAACAGGAGGTAAACGGGGCTCTCTTCCCAAAGGGATGGTAGGAGGGTACTCGGGTACCTCTCTGAGAGGAGGCTGGGGAGGCAGCAGTGTCCTCTCAATGCTCCAAGGACAAGGGGATTGTGCGTTCTGTGGCCAGAGCAGGCAGGACAACGTAGTGGGACTACATCAAGGTCTGCAGCTCCCTCAGCCTTAACACAGGGTGCATGGACCGTGCAGAGATTACAGGACCCAGCATGCAATGTTCCAGCCACTTGGATGAAGATGGAGCATTGCATGCTGGGATCTGTAGAGGCCACACCTCTCCTATAACAGACATGGGAAGGGGATGCAGCTCTCCACTGGGCAAAGTTTGGGTGTCCCAGAGATCACGTTTCTCGGGATCTTTACCTTGTACTTCACAGATGACAGGAGGAGAGAGATGTCAGGGAGCAGCCAGAGGACTCGGCACCTCAGAGCTGTGTGTATCAGCCAATGGTTCCCACAGACCGTCCACCTGGAAACGATGCAACGAAAAGCACTTGTACACAGCAGCTCGGATCAGCCGGAGATCACACAGCACTTTGCAAAGGTGGAAGCAATTATCCTCATTCCACTGATTCAGGGTGCGAGCCACTGAAGCCCTGAAAAGCCCAAGATCCTGGTACTGGAGAGGTCAGCCAGCTGCCCCACATCTCACTGAACAGCCAACGTTGCTGGCTTTCAGCCATACAAAAGAAGAAGACAGCTAGTTAAATATAGTTGGGTTGGAATCAGCTCTCATTTGTAGTCCCCACCTTGGGGGGGGGGGGGGGAGAGCGAGCGAGCGAGAGAGAAACCAGTGGCCTCCCCTGCCCCCAATTTCCCAGGTGCAGTGGGAGGGTTGGGTTTAACCCTATCCTAAAGGAAATTCCAGCAGGCTCCATTAGAATGATTCAGCTGATCTCAACTAGCTTCTGGTGGTTTCTCCTGGAGCACCACATAGCTCTGGTCCCCTAGATGGCCAACCAGAACCAACAGGAACCAAGCTGAAAATTTTCAAATGAGATTTCAGCTAAGGTTACAACATCACCCTCTCCGAGCACTGGGCACAAAGGGTACGTCTGCACAGGAGCTGGACGTTCTCATTTCCATACCGAGTAGGGTGACCAGATGTCCCAATTTTATAGGGACAGTCCCGATATTTGGGCTGTCTTATATAGGTACCTATTACCCCCACCCCCTTTCCCGATTTTTCACACTTCCTGTCTGGTCACCCTAATACCGAGGGTCTCCGACAGGATGGTACTTGGGGTGATTTGCCCCTCCTGCTGCTACACTTCTATTTTAGGCATGCTAGCTCAATCATGGCTAGCGCGGACATGTCTCCCCAAGCTGGAATTTACATCTTCCAGCTCCAGGGCAGGCATACCCTAAGCCAGTGGTCCCCAAACTGTGGGGCATGCCCCCAAGGGAGAGGTGGAAGAACATTGGGAGGGCACAGCAGGCCCGGGCCAGCCCCCACAGGAGGGGAGGGTCGTCACCCAGCCCTGCTCTACCCCCAGCTCTGCTCCCCAGCTATGGCCCCAGCCTTGGCCCCTGGCCACCAGCCTGGCCATAGCTTTGCTTCCAGATGCCGGACACAGCCCAGCCTCAGCTCCACTCCCGGCCACGGCTCCAGCCCCACCTCCAGTCTCGCTCCAGGGCCCAGACCCACCTCAGCCGTGGCCCCAGCCTCAGTCCCTGGCTCCCGGCCCAGCCATGGCTCCACTCCCGGCCACGGCCCCGGCCCCGGCCCCAGCCCTGGCCCCGGCTCCCAGCATGGCTCTGGGCCCAGCCTCAGCCCCTGCCTGCAGCTCCCAAGGTGGCATGGACAGCTCACATGAGGGGTAAGGCGGGGCACTGCCCTAAGCCCACTGCCTTGAGACTTCTAAGGGAAGGCTCACTGAGAAAGGATTTGTGGGAGGAGAGATAGCTCAGTGATTTGAGCATTGGCCTGCTAAACCCAGGATTGTGAGTTCAATCATTGAGGGGGCCATTTAGGGATCTGGGACAAAAATCTGTCTGGGGATTGGGCCTGCTTTGAGCAGGGGGTTGCACTAGATGACCTCCTGAGGTCCCTTCCAACCCTGATATTCTATTCTATGATTTTGATTGACTGGCCAAAGTCCATAGTATTCTACCACATACCCCCAGCCTTTCATATACGTCCCCAACCTCAGGCTCTGACCACTCCTTGTCATTAAAGATCCCAGGTCTCTTTTCTTAACAGCCAAGGTGTTCGAATCTAGACAAATTCCAACACAGGTAATTACATTCTGCCGCCCTACATCTCCCTTGCACTGTCAACTGCTAGGATATCCCTCTTCACTTCCTGTCCTTAACTGGTGCAGGGTGTTACTGCGTGTTGTTAAACAGCTGTCACACTCCACTCCAGAAGTGGCTGAATTTCGGTAGTAGAGGAGTGTTCCCCAGCTACAGCGTGTATAGTGCTTTGGGGTTCCTGGAGGCAGAAGGTGCTACAGAAATGGATGCCATTCCTTCTCTCTCGTGTTTTTATATAGCCCCTCTTCCTGTAGGATCTCCAGTCTATCGCTACTGTATACTACCATGGCCACAAAAAAACAAAACTGACATGATCTGGACAGTTGCTGACAAGGGCTGATGCAAACAAAGGTGAGTGAGAGAGAGAGAGAGAGAGACCTTCCCTGACCACCATGACCTGTTCCCCAGATCATCTCTTTCCATTGTAATCTCCTCCACTGGCCAACAATTGCTGCCTTCCGACCACTTTTCAACCCAGTATCTGATAGCTGCCCAGCACTAGAGCCTCTAGATCGGGGCAGGCAACCTATGGCACGCGTGCCGAAGGCGGCACGCGAGCTGATTTTCAGTGGCACTCACACTGCCCGGGTCCAGGCCACCGGTCCGGAGGGGCTCTGCATTTTAATTTAATTTTAAATGAAGCTTCTTAAACATTTTAAAAACCTTATTTACTTTACATACAACAATAGTTTAGTTCTATATTATAGACTTATAGAAAGAGACCTTCTAAAAATGTTAAAATGTATTACTGGCACGCGAAACCTTAAATTAGAGTGAATAAATGAAGACTCGGCACAGCACTGATGAAAGGCTGCCGACCCCTGCTCTAGAGTTATTTAATCCTGCCCCACTTTCACACGGCCCCACTACATACCAAGCCCTGGAAATACCCTTGCTATGAACAGACACAACACATGCTGCTCAAAGCTCAGTAGTCGGAACAGAACCAGGTATTAGGAGTCCCGCTGGGGACAGGTTACTGGTATGATCAAGTAGGGGGAGTCCCTTTATCTGCCTCCTTTATTGCTAGTGCTGTAACCTCCTCTGGTATCTCCCCCTAGGTGCTCCCAGCGCACATTAGAAATACCAACCAACCTGCACATCACCCTCGTGGGGCACATCAGCATGGCTCCTCCTTTCTACACAGGGCAACTGAAGCCTCAAGAAAAGAGTTTTGGCTGCTGCCACTGGCCAAGCCAGAACTAGAACCCAGGAGTCCTGGAATTCCCAGTCTCCTGCTCCAACCACTAGACCCCACACCCTGCCCAAGGCAGCATCACCGGAATTATGAACAAGCTCCAGCCGCCTCTCTCCCCGCAGCCGGCCAAGCAGCAACCGGCTGGGTGTCCGTGCAAGGGCAATTGCACTGCGCTCTTGGCCACACGCCAGCCTCGGCATTTGTGCTTTATTTATTTTGCTGGCTTGGAGGGCAAACCGCTTCCAGGCAAAGTGCAAACAAAGCTCCCCCACTCAACGGGCACCAAGGCAGGGGAGCCGGTTACCGGTGGGGTCGGGAGCCCTGGGGGGAGTCAGTGCCCCATCTGTCAGTGCCCGGGGAACGTGGCAGAGCCCCGAGGGCGCTGCCCCCCGCAGCAGAGCTCTGCCCTGGAGCCTGGGCTAAGCGCGGGGCCGAAGGGGGCCAGCCCCTGCCGCGTCCCTGGCGGCCTGGGTCCAGGCGGGACACTCCTCAGGGCGGAGGGGGTCAGGGGCTGAGCAGGCTCGGGGCCCCTGGGCACTGTGGGGTCCCCCCGCAGCGCGGGGCCCCTGCTCCCAGGCAGAGCCAGCAACACAGCGCCCCAGACCGGGAACAATATCCAGCACCGCGGGGAGGCGCCCCGACCCGGCCCCCCCACAGCGCGGAGGGGTGCCCCCACCCCGACCCCGTACAGCATGGGGGGCGCCCTGCCCCGGGCGCCCCATAGCGGGGATGCCCCCCCACAGCACGGGGGTGCCCCCGCCGCGCAGAGTCCCCCGGCCCGGCACTGACCCGCTCGCGCTCTCAGGCGGTTACACGCCCCCCGCTTCTCCAAGCAACAGCGCCGCCGCCACTTCCGGCCGCCGCGGGGGCTGCTGGGAGTCGTAGTTCGCTGCTCGGCCGGTCCCGCAGCGCCCCCTGCCGGCTGCGCCCTGCCCAGCCCAGTGACTGACGCCCCGGCCGTGTCGTGATTCGCCTCAAACCCCCCCCACTTCCGTGTCGTGATTCGCCTCACACAGCCCCCACTTCCGTGTCACGATTCCCCTCGATTCCATGTCATGACCCCCCCATTCTGTCTCACTTCCCCCCCCCCCCCCCCCCCCCCCGCCCCCCCCCC
>NW_020664516.1:1206899-1213371 GCF_002925995.2 Terrapene triunguis | reverse complement strand
CCCCCCCCCCGGGTTCCATGTCACGATTCCTCACTGCTCGAGTCTGCGGACTTGTTAATTTAAGAGGGAAAAAACATTAACCTCCAAACATTTCACTCTGACATTGTCTAAGCCAAATATTTGGCTGGTTGGGTGTGAAATGACTCTTCACTTCACTCGGGCCTTGAATTTTATTGTGTTTTTAAATCCAAAAATCATCTAATGTGAAACAAATGTTTTGAATTTTGTCTGTCTGTCTCACACACACACACTCTCTCTCTCTCATCTGGCCCAACACAATTGCTTTCCAACTTGCTGATTTGCCCAAAACGTTGGAAATTTTCATTTTCACTCCAACCCAAACATTTTGCTTTTTTAAGCAACCAAAGAACTGGAAAATCCATAATTCCCTCACCTCTTATCCCACCCTCCCCACTCTGCCTCATTCAGGACCAGCAACGCCCAGTGCCCCTAGCTCAGTGGTTCCCAACCTGTTTACCATTCTGGGCCGCATATGTGGCCCACCTCCAATACTACCTGTATGGCCCTGAGGATTTCACCTGGGCCTCAGCTCTGTGCTGATTGGGCCGGAGATTGAGAACCACTGCCCTAGCTTAATGCATACACCATACGCCCATGAAATCTTACCCTCTTCAGTGCTCAGCATGGTATTGAGAGTCATGTGATGTTTGGTGTTTTTCTTAAAGCCCCAGCTCCCAAAGTCGTGGGATTACGACACACTCCGTTTGCAATTTTAAAAATGTCTATAAGGCTTTGACTACATGGGAAAGCTGCACTGGCATAACTAAAAGTGAGACTCCCACAGCCCCATGTAAATGCACTCATTTCAGTTTAGTTTAAATCAGTTCAAACCAGATTGAAGCTAAACCACAATATGCCACTCTGAAGCTGCATCTACCTAGTGGTTGGCACCAGTTTCACCAAACCCGTTTAAAAGCTCATTTAAGGTAAACTGGCACAACTTTCTTGCACAGACAGCTCATCAAGAGAAATTCGGGGCCATGCTACATCATATTCACTGCCCCCCCCCATTTCACCCCAGTTACAGATGTTTTGGGGGAGGGCCCTGAGAAAATGACCCCCCCTTTCCCTCGCTTATCAGCTCTCTCATGGTCCATATTTCTAGCCCTCTAGTTACCGACAAAAGCAGAAGACAACTAAATGGAACCCGACGTGTATCTGTTTTAAATCGTGTGATTTCTGATGCTACTCTTGTGCTTTTGGACTGCTTGGGGTTGACTGTACTGCAGCACTCACAGGGCAGGCCAAGGGGTGAGGCTCTTCCCACAGTATTTACTCAGCTGTTACAGGGCCTGCTTAATTTATTGGCTGTATTAATTCAAACAACGGCCCTGCCATTGGCTCTCCATGGGCAGACTACCCTCACCCCCACATGGAGTCAAATACACGCAACTGCCCACATGGCTCTGATTGCAGCCTGGGGCCCAAGAACCCCAAACATTCGCCCTGAAGAGGGAAAACAGGAAGAGTGCCAGGTCTGGGGTCTGTAATATAAAAAGAATCTACAGGTACCTCCCCATGGTGGAAATTTCTGATCGCAGAGGGCTCCGTAACCTAGCAAAGGCAAAACAACAGCCACAGGCTGGAAATTGACACTGGATGACATCAGCCTGACACTAAGGTGCAATTTTTGAACGGTGAGGAGAACCACCCGTTGGAACAACTCACCAAGGGTTGTGGTTGATTCGCTGCTATGAGAAGCTTTAAATCAAGAGGGGGCGTCTTAGCTCTGATTTAGCTCAGCCAGGAGTTCTGGGCTCCGTGCAGCCGGCGCTGGCTGACATTCTCTGGCTTGTGCTGCTGGGAAGGCAGCTGAAATCACCAGTACAGTCCCTTCCGGCCTTAACATCTAGCAGTCAAGGGGGTTCCGAGTCCCCCTGAAAGTCTGTTCCAAGCTAAACAGCGGGAACAGAGAGGGCTGAAACAGCTTTCCCTGCTGCAGCAAAGGACCTGAGGGTTACAGTGGACGAAAAGCTGGATATGAGTCAGCAGTGTGCCCTCGTTGCCAAGAAGGCTAACGGCATATTGGGCTGTATTAGTAGGAGCGTTGCCAGCAGATCGAGGGAAGTGATTATTCCCCTCTATTCCGCACTGGTGAGGCCACACCTGGAGTATCGTGTCCAGGTTTGGTTCCCTCCACTACAGAAGGGATGTGGACAAATTGGAGAGAGTCCAGCGGAGGGCAACGAAAATTATTAGGGGGCTGAGGCACATGACTTACGAGGAGAGGCTGAGGGAACTGGGCTTGTTTAGTCTGCAGAAGAGAAGAGTGAGGGGGGATTTGATAGCAGCTTTCAACTACCTGAAGCGGGGTTCCCAAAGACAGGGCCGTCTCTGCCGCCCCCCCCCACGGGTGGGGGGGAGGGCGGCTGGAGCCCTGGGAGGAGGGCGGCGAGCCCCAGCGGGGGCTCCTCTCTCCCCCCGGCCGCCGGGGGGAGGGCGCCGGGGGGGAGGGCGGCCAGAGCGCCGGGGGGAGGGCGGCGAGCCCGGCCGTGGCCCCGCTCTCCCCGGGGGCCGGAGTGCCGCGCCGCCCCCCTCCAGGTGCCGCCCCAAGCACCAGCTTGGTGGGCTGGTGCCTGGAGCCGGCAATGCCCAAAGAGGATGGAGCTCGGCTGTTCTCAGTGGTGGCAGATGACAGAACAAGAAGCAATGGTCTCAAGTTGCAGTGGAGGAGGTCTAGGTTGGATATTAGGAAACACTTTTTCACGAGGAGGGTGGTGAAGCACTGGAATGGGTTACCTAGGGAGGTGGTGGAATCTCCATCCTTAGAGGTTTTTAAGGCCCGGCTTGACAAAGCCCTGGCTGGGATGATTTAGTTGGGGTTGGTCCTGCTTTGAGCAGGGGCTTGGACTAGATGACCTCCTGAGGTCCCTTCCAACCCTAATCTTCTGTGATTCTATGAAAGCAAGAATCGAAGGCAGAGGATCATTTCCAAGGAGGCAAAGACACTGCAGACAGTGCACCAGGATCACGTGTCTGCGTGTTGGGGGACTTCACTGCAGTGGGTCCCTCTCATTCACAACAGGCTGCCATTCTGTGACTGGCTTTCTGGGAGATCCCATCTGATCAGCACACGGCAGGGGGAGGGGGCAATTTCTGTGGCTTTTAAGGGCCAGCTGCTCCAAAGTTGGCCTCCATTTTCCCCTTGCAATTATTTCCAGGTCCTTAGTGTCACATGGGCCGGGCATCTGAGTACCTGGCTGGGCCCACACATCAGGACTGCATTGTTCTCACAATCTCAGCAGCCTCTGCATGGCTGGTTGCAATTTTGTCCTTGAGATTATTTGCACCCAGAAAATTGCAGGCATAAAAACAAAGCTCAGGCTGAAAATTTCACCCAAAAGATGTGTTCGGGGCAGGAGGAAAGATGTCCTAGGGCTGCTCCATTGCACCTACGTGGAGGTGAACCTCTCTCAAACCAAGGCAGGCCAGAGGTGGCTTCCTTCAGAGCCCAGCAACCTTTTCGATCAGGTCACGCAGCGTGGGAGCTGAGTCCCTTTGCTGCCCCCACCCAGCATGTGACAGCTGACAGGATACCATCCCACGATGCCTTTGCAGCCAGCGGGCTGGGGCAGACCTACTCACCACTCCCCAGCAGGAGTCCTGGCTGGTGCTCTTTGCTGGAGCTGGGAGGTGACTGGTGGTTTAAGGAGGCTGGAGGTTTTCTACTACAGCAATTCTCAACCATAGGTCCAGGGGGGCCATGAGCAGGTTTCAGAGCCAAGCAGTGTTAGACTCGCTGGGGCTCCAGGGCAGAAAGCCAAAGCCCGGCCGTGTGGGGCTTAAACGCAGGGCCCTGGGCCCTGCCACCTGGGGCTGAAGCCGAAGCCTGAGCAACTTAGCTTCGCAGGGCCCCGGACAATTTCCCAGCTTGCTACCCCCATCACTGGCCCTGGCTGCTATATGCAGAAAAACAGCTGTGTGGCTCAGGTGGGCCAGGGAGTTTTACAGCCTGGTGGGGGGATTCGGAAAGAAAAAGGTTGAGAAGCCCCTGCCCTACCAGTGTGACTCCCTGCCACCCCCTGCAATAACCACCCTAAACCCAACAGCCCTGGGCTCTCTCCTCCTGCGGGCCCCATCTGTGGGGGGCCTGGGTATCAGAGCAAGGAGGAGAACAGGGACCAAGGCAGTGCAGAGCTGATGCAGCCCAAGGGCTGAGCAGTGGGAAGGCTGCGGGGGCAGCACAGGTCTCTGTCCAGTTCCAGCATGCTGGGAGGGTCGGGGTCGCTCTACCTCATTTGATGCCTCTCCTCAGGGGGGGTATTAAACAGCCTCATTGCAGCTTCCTCTACCAAAGCCCCTCTTCCGGCTCCCGGCTAGGGCTCTGCAGGTGTTATCGCATGGAGCAGTGATCCAATGGAGGGAGCCGGGCAGGGCTCAGGGGAAGCCCAGCTTTGTCAGAACCACATCTAGAGACTCAGCTGTGAAATGCAGCTTTACCAAAGCTCGGGAGAGGTTGTTGGGCCCTTGCAGAGCGGGATAGAGGATTTAGATGGCTCCACCCACTGTGCACCGCTGAAAATGACACCAGGCGTGGGCCAGGGAAAACTGGTCCCTAGCACTCCCTTCCAGAGCCAGGCCCCAGACTCACTGCGTGAGCTGCAGCAAGTCCCAGCACCGCTCTTTAGCTCAGTTTCCCCAGCTGTGGAACGGTACCAAGTGCTCTGGCAAAGCAAAGCACCTGAGCAGGGATTTAACTATAAGCATGCAGGCAGCACCACTGACCGCACGGGGACTTGTTATGCTGGCTTGAGGCTGGAAGAGTTCCCAGCACCTCGTGGGACTGAGCCCGACAGATCTTTGTGACGCTCTAGGAGACCCGCAGATAAAAGGTGACAAGCTGAACATTAGCATCAACCAGCCACTGGCTTCTCCCTGAGCCTGGGCGCTGCTCTAATCACTGCTGCTGAACTGAGGTTGAAAGCAACAAGAGGCCTCTTAATTGTTTTATACTTAATTACTTAAAGTACCTCACCTGGGTATTGTGCGGCTTAATTAGCTGATGTCTGGAACGTGTGATGAAGCTGAAAATCGCTGTGTCATTAAGCAGCGTCGTTATATTTGGATGGATTTTATTCCTTTTCTTATTAACCTTGTGGCCCAGGTCTCTGGCCCACCCCATCTCGTTTTAACGTTAAAGCACCAAGAAAGGCTGCACATGGAACAGACGCTAAATGTCACTTTGCACATTTCAGATTCGATTGTCTGAGATGTTCTTAATAACGAAGGGAAGAAAACAATATTTTTAGTACTATTTGACAGTATCGCTTCAGCTATTTATATTTGCCAGATATATACCAACGTCACCTCCACAAACGCAGCACAGTCACACACTGGAAAGTCAAGAACTGTCACAATGAAGGTTGCCCTTGCATGCAATTAAAGACTGCATATGCACCAGGGTTAATCAGGCTGAATCAAAGTTGCACAGCCTGTCTTAACCCTGGCATCCCCGAACTGTAGGACGCTTGATGTAGCAACCTTAAAACTGTCTTTTAAAAACTGAAAAACCAGAATGGGGATGTGTCAGGCAACCTTTCCAGGCCTCGCTCTCTTTGCTGCCTCTGATCAGCGTTTGCCATTTGTTCTGTGCGGTAACGACATTCGCATTGTGGCAAAGGAGAGGTTCCCGCAAACACAGTGACTGAACAGCAACACTCACATTTGATTGTTTGAAAAAGAAATTGAAGAGTCTCCTGCTGAATCATCAACTCCCTTTGCAGCCCCACCTTGGAGGCTGTTGCTGGGGAGGCTCCATACAAGTACTCACAGCCCAAGCCCGCTTAGCTTGTGAGATCTAATAGGATCCCAGCATAAAGAGGGGCGGTTGCAGAGTAACAATGCAGCTAAGGACACACCTTATGTGAAAAGACACCAGGGAAAGACACCAGAAAGCCATCGCCAATGCACTGGAGACAGCTTCAGAGCAGCAGCTTTGGTGGCACAGAGCACAGGGAATTCAAGGCAGCATCACAGCGCCAAATGCCCCTCGTTCCCAGAGCAGGTCTGAGCGTGGTTTACATGTTGTTTAACCGAGAAAGCAAGACAGAGCATATGGGCTGAGCTGATCAGCGCTACACATCCAGCCTGCGTTGTTGTCGGGTCACAGCAAAGCACGTTCCTACCCCCAAAACGCCCAACAAAGGCTGTCGATAAGCCCCATCAGTCGTGGGCTGCATTGTCTCGTAGCTGCGTGGCATGGAGATTGCGAAGACCTATGCGCCCCAAAAGGTCCACAGAGCAGAGCTCATCTGCAGAGTCATGTGCTTCAACAAGGCTCCCTGTTATCCATGGCCATGGAGACCAGGCCATTCCCTGATGGGCTAGCAGTCCTACGGCACTCTCCCAAGTACCCGGCCCAGGGGAACCCAGCATCCCTGGCTGGGTTGTCAGGGATGTGCTTGGAGCGAGCGCGCGCGTGCTGAGCACTCCAGCTCCCTGCTGAGCAGCC
>NW_020664516.1:1161129-1206889 GCF_002925995.2 Terrapene triunguis | reverse complement strand
GGGGGAAGTCGTTAGGCCGGACACCCGCTGGCTGCCTGGGGGAAAGTCCATGCTGTCAAGTTTCATGAGACCATGAAACCTGCAGGCTTGAACTCCGCGGGGAACACGTTGCGGACGAAGGGGGGAGATGCGGACAAAGGGCTCCGAGCGAGCACTGGGCCGAGAGGGGGAAACGTAACCTGGCGCAGGGGAAGGGGGAGGGAACCACTCGTTCGCAGTGGAGTTGCAGGGGGGACCGGCTCCCAGGAGCACACCGGGACGCTCTGGAAGCCGGGTGAGGGGTTAGCTACACTCTGCTGAGCAGGTGTGGTCATTCCTTTATGGTTTGCCTGAGGCCCAGATCTGCTACTGTGACCCCCTGCTCACTCGGTGTGTCCCCCTCCAGTGGGGGCTAGGCCAGCTGGCGATTGGCAGCTCATGCATTTAGCTTCAGAGGTCCCAGGTGTGATCCCCGCTGCCAACACCCCCGTGTGGGTCGGCGTTACACTACCAAGCCCAGTGCCAAAGACACCTCTCAAACCACGCGCTTGCTGGCTGAAGAGTGCCTTGTTTAGATTCAGGAAGCCCTGACACTAGAGGACAGGGACACGTTTCCATGGGAGAGCGCAGTGTGGCACCCCCTGGAATACGCTGCAGCAGCATCGGGAGACAAAGAGCCTCAGCACGCAGGATGAGTTGAGGTCGTTTTGGGCCCCGATCCTGCCAACGCCTGCACGTGTGCTTACCTGGACTGCTGTGGGTGGGCCCACGAGTGTTTGCAGACTTGCGGCGTAAAAGCTGCAGGGCACAGACACCAATGGCGGCACGGACTCCTAGCACCAGAGCAGAGTGTGGTCCCTTCCTCCCCAGGGCTAGGAGATGAGTTGCCCATGGTCAGGGTTTGTAAACCTCACAGCATGGGGGACACCAAAGGGATAAAGAGCGCTGGTAAAGCCGAGTTGACCTGGGCGGAAAGCATTTGAGGCTCAAAGAGTTGAAAGTCAAATATTTGAATCCTGCTAGTCTCCCCTGGTTTGGGCCCTCCTGGTCAGGTACTTGGTGACTAGATGGGAAGGGCTTTCAGCATTCCCAGCATCGCCAAACCCTCATGTTCAGAAAGCATGAATCCGGCCTCCAGACCCAGGAGATCCAACCTTCTAAGTCAGCAATTTGAATAAGAGCGTGGCTTGGAGTGCTGGGCTTTCTGTTTGCCAGCAGGACCTGTCGGGTTTCATTTCCAGGGTTTTCTCTGCAACCACGAAGGCTAGAACCATTCTTCAGAAAACAGTGTTCTAGTGTATTCACAGGACTGCAGACCCAGAAAACCCCCAATCATCAGGCGGCTCCGGTTAAAGCCGCGAGAGCGGGGACACTGCATTCGTACGGTGAAACGATCATTCGAGTGGATTCATTCACTCCGGAACCTGGGTGGGGATACTTGCCAAGTGGGTTTCTATAGCGTTCAAATCTCTGTCTGCTCTGGTCAGACGAACCATGCTCAGACCCTAGGAGCAACCGTTGTAGGTGACCTGATCGTTCTATCGCATCTCACTCCTGAGCTGGTGGGATTCTTCATTGCAAAGAAATGATGGGCCTGATTCTCCTTTATACCAGGTCACTTTTAGCCCCGTGGCAGCATGAGGGGTCATTAACGTGCCTTCAGATGTAACTGACACCCACTGTGCGGCCCACGAGGTGTAAAGGGGTCTTGGTGGAACTGAGAATCCAAGCCCTTGGCCCCATTGCCAGTTGTTATCCGTGGCAGGAGACTGGGCACTTGTCCACATGCAGCTCTTACCTGAGTTTGGAAGTGGTCTAGGGCCTGCTCAGCCCTGAACATGGCTTGTGTCTGCACATAGCGTGGGTCACCCTCAGTGACCGCGGCAGCTATGCCCCTGCCAGCAGCCTGGGCTGGCACAGGCTTGGCTCCCTGGTGGTCTTTGCCATGAGGAATGGCCCCCCTCACTGCATCTGTGCAACTGGGGTGTCAGCCATTCCTCCCAGTACTGTGACATCCCAGAGTGCACTGCTCTGGGTGCATGTCTTCTGGGCACCCTCTCCCCTGCTGAAGCATTATGGGATAGTCGCCCTGCTTTTCCCATAGTTCACTGCAACACAGCTGGCTGGCCTGGCCGCTGTGGATACCCAAACACAGCCTGCACTCCATTGTGCTGTGAAAGATGCTGCTGGGTGGCCAGGACTCATCTGTGCTAGCTGTAACGGGGTCTTGTGAGGGGGCACAGGGTGGCAACATTCATAAAGCTTGACCTCCCTGCCCCCAGGCTGGGGGGCTAATGACACACCCCTGCGCGGAGTGCTCGGTGATCTAGGGCTAAGCATCATTATCAGACAGCAGCTCAAAGCCCGGAGGCACCAGTATCTGATGTCACTGATTGCCCTGTCCTCAGGCGATGGCCACTGCAGCAAGGAGTCCAAGCGAGAAGAGGCCTGGGGGGAAGGCCATGCCCGGACGCTTCCTCTCCCAGTTGGCAGCTGCACTGGACAATCCGACCATCAAGGCGCTGGAGGTAAAGAACGATCGCGCGTTTAGAATGCGAGTCGTCATGGGACAGGCGCGCTCGCAGAGCTGCGGCTGCCTGAAGCAGGCGTGTTCACAAGGGGATCCCGCCAGGCGCATGGGGAGCAGGGAATGCGTCTCCTCCAGCCGCGATGTGGGGCTGAGACGTGGCCAGGCCCCGTGGGAGCTGGCTCGTCTCCCCTGGGGAAGGGGCTGTGTCCCAGAAAGGCCACCTACCAGTTCCGTTACACTTCCACGTCGCCCTCGCAAGAGATTGAACAAGAAGAAGTGGCCCCCAAAAAGATGATTTTCAAAGTTTCCAGTTCATTCGTGTGAAAACCAGCTGCGTAATTTGGGGCTCACATTTCCCCTGGCTGCTTTGACACCTTCCTGCCCCAGAGGCCCTGGCCAGGGTTCCCATTACAAGGGACCTGCTGACCTGGCTCCCTCGCACTGTCCTGCCTCGGTAGCTGGCCGCGCAGCATTGCTGTTCAGCAGCAGTCTCACTCCCGTGCTGTTCGTCTCATAGCAGCACAGAGCCCTGGCATCCTACCATGAAATTATTTTATCCTAACGTTACGTATGTCTCACACCACAGAACCCAGCGTAGGCTCCGGGCTGCAGCACACAGGCCTCCAGCTGCCATCCAGGTCCTGTTGCTAGCCAGTCCCATGGCCTGGTGGGGGCAGGCTCTGTACTGCAGCACAGATCCATGGATGCCTGATCACTTATGCAGATGGGTTTTAACCGTAGCTTAAGCAATTCACAGTCCAGAAAGCCCCTGGCCACTTGTTCAATGCAAAGCTCAGCTTCCCCTCCAGGACCAGAGAGGAGCAGCACAGCCTGGGCTGTCATGGGGCTGGTCTGAGAGCTGCGCCAGGCACTGCAGCCGGAAGCGTGGCTTTCATCTTACGCTCCCCAAGCAGTAACTTTTCGTCTTCCTCCCCAGTGGGACGAGGACGGGCAAGGAGTGGTCGTGAACGCCAAGCTGTACGACGAAGAGGGTCAGAAGCACAAAGAGCTCTTTCCGGAGCTGAAACCCCTGCGATCAGTCTCCGTGCTCCAGGCATGGCTGCTGACCTCCGGCTTTAAAGCAAAGGCAGCAAAGTAGGTTGGAGGGTCCCCTGGGGGCTGAGGGGGCTCATCCCCCATTGTGCCAGGCCTAGCCCATCTCCCAGGAGCTCACCGCCTGCAAAGAGCAGAGACAGGGCTGGGACCGAGGCCCTAACTCACACACAAAGGGCTTGGGGCAGGGGGCAGCACATGGCGTCCCCGTACCAGGCCTGGTTACACACTGGCTCAGACCTGTGTTCCGGTGAGAATGAAGTCGTTTGGCCCTGGGGTTGAAGCTGGGCAGGGAGTGGGCACAGGGGGAGGGAGGAGGTGAGAATTGCAGAGGCCAGAGTGGGAGGGGAGGGGACGGAGCAGGGGGGACCAGCACCCAAGGGTGATGCAGCAACAGGGTGTTGGAGCTGAGTGAATGATGATGTCAGGTTGTGAAGGCTCCTCCCAGCTGCTGCTGCTCCTCTTGTGGGGGCAAAGGGAGGCTGTTGGGCCCCAAACGGGCCCTTCTGGGGCTCCTGCAGGGGCTGGAAGGCCCTGACTTGCCCTGTTCTGGGGCTGTCTGTGTTCTGCACCAGCCCTGTGCGCTGGGCTCTGCCTACCCTGGCTCAGAGAGGCTGCTGGACCTGGGGATGGGCTTTGCCATCTCTCAACATGGGAGACCCTCCAGGCTAGGCTGGGACTGGAAGGATGGGATGGTCATGGGCCAGCCTGGCACGTCCCAGCCATTCCCCTGACGGCACCGTTCGTTCAGCCCCAGGCCTGGTGGCACGAGGGGTGGAGGGACAGCTGGGGAAGAGTTTGTTGTCTTTAGCGCAATGGCATATGGACACCGGGTCGCTCGGGGGGCCTGAACCCTTTTATCTCGGAGACAGAGGGTCCAGGTCAGTATTGACCCAAGGCCAGGACCCACTGATGGCTGCTGAGTGACCTTTCCGACATGAGCCAGCAAGACTGGTAGCCAGGGCTCATACCCACTGCAGCGGGCACCCAGCAGAGGGGCCAGGAGCCGAATGGAGCAGAGACTGAGCTGCCTTAGAGGGGCTCCCCTCCGAGCGGGCCTGCAGCACGTTGGCTGGGCACGGCAGGGGATGTTGGCACCAGCCCTGCAGGGGAAGCTGGCACAGCGGCTGTGGCTGTTCTGCGAACCCAGCCGTATTAAATAACGCCAGCTTCAGGCCCTGAATGACACGTCAGGAAATGGGCCCAGAACAGGTTCTGCTAACCAGTATCCCTTCTGGGACCATGTCAAGTAACTCCAGTGTCCAGAGTACAATTCAGCTGCACTGCAGCCTAGCAGCTAACCGTGACCAGCTTCTGCAATGCACACAGGCGTCAGGCAGGCCTGGTGAAGCCTCTCCCACCGTTCCAGAGGAGAGGGCAGACGGCCAGACCACCAGAGGCAGCGGAACATGCCAGCCCGCTGGAGAGGTGCACCCAGGCTAGGGGAGGCAGCAGCACCAGGCTTGCTTAAAGCAGGCTGGCTAAAATGCAGATCCGCCCTGACCCTCTCCTAGGATCCAAAGCCAGCGCAAGGTTCAGCAAGGGTTGGGTTCATTTATAAACTGTTCTCTCGCGGTTAGGTCAGAGGGCACTGGGCATGGGATTTCCTGGGTTCTCTTCTCCCGACTCTGCCACTGGCTTTGGGCACAACCTCGGTCAAGTCACTGCCCCGCTCTCCGCCTCAGTTTCCCCACCTGCACAAGGGGCGTGGTCCTACTTCTCTGTCTTCGTCAAGGGTTGGGGCACACCAGAGGGGCAGAGCATTTCAAGCTTTGATGCCTCGAGCTTCAAGCAGGAGCAGAATTGCCCAAGCCCGCTGGGAAATGCGCTCCCAGCCTGCCGGAGGGCAGGAAGGAGTCAAAACAGGGTAAGCTTGTTCCTGGGAAGTTTCCTGGCACTGGTGCAGGTTGTGTGGGAGGCCGGGGACACTTCTGCCCTGCCAGGGGCTGCTGTCCCTCTGCCCAGCAGCTCAAACCCACCGTCCCCTTGTCTCTGGCTCTGCCCCACAGGGCTGATTCTGCAGTCCACATTTTCCAGCACGCCGACTTCAGGAAGCTGCCTCCCAAGGCGGGGGAGGTGGACAACCCCCTCGCTACCAGGCAGCACAAGAAAGCCAAGAAAAGGAAAAGCTCGTCAGACCTCACAGCCAGCCCGGCAGCGGCTCTGCTCCCGGACACACTGCGCACGGACAGTAAGTGCACAAGACACACCACAACAGGCCAGCGCTGCTCGGAACCGCGCAGCCCCTTCCCGGCGCGAGGAAAGCGCTCGCTGTTCTCATTGTACCTGTGGGAGGCAGCAGGTTCCTGCTTCTCAGTGCAGGACTGCGCCTTTGTGGTGTTGGCTATGGCAGTATGGTGGGCTGGCTTAGGGCATGGTCGGTTGGCCCCCAGAGAAGATAACGGCCCTGCTAGTGCTACCAGCTAAAGGGGATCTCCTGTAGCTCAGGTAGCAGAGACCTGTAGTTTGGGGACAGACAAGCGAGGGCTCCAGGCTGGGCTCCCCATTGCTGTGTGTGTGTTGTCGAGTCCGGGTGACTGTTGTCCCGAGCAGTGGTTCCATTACAGGATCAGGCTGTGTGTGCGCCTGAGACATCCTCCACCAGCCAGCCTTGGCCTCAGGTCTAAGGAGCAGCCCTGCTCGCTGAGCTGGGCCTGGTCTGCTTCCTCCTCCCCACAGACCCCATTGTACAGATTGGGCGAGTCCTGCCTCTCCCCAAATATATACAAGCAGGCACCCCCTAAGGTGCTGAGGACTGAGCCCCAGTGCCAGATTCCACTCCCCCTCCTCCCTGGTGTCCTTCCATCACCACCAGCTCCGTGCTCCTCCAGCCCACAATCATAAAATCATAGAATATCAGGGTTGGAAGGGACCTCAGGAGGTCATCTAGTCCCACCCCCTGCTCAAAGCAGGACCAATTCCCAACTAAATCATCCCAGCCAGGGCTTTGTCAAGCCTGACCTTAAAAACCTCTAAGGATGGAGATTCCACCACCTCCCTAGGTAACCCATTCCAGTGCTTCACCACCCTCCTAGTGAAATAGTGTTTCCTAATATCCAACCTAAACCTCACCCACTGCAACTTGAGACCATTGCTCCTTGTTCTGTCATCTGCCACCACTGAGAACAGCCGAGCTCCATCCTCTTTGGAACCCCCTTTAGGTAGTTGAAGGCTGCTATCAAATCTCCCCTCATTCTTCTCTTCTGTAGACTAAACAAGCCGTTTCCTCAGCCTCTCCTCATAAGTCATGAGCCCCAGTCCCCTAATCATTTTTGTTGCCCTCCACTGGACTCTTTCCAATTTTTCCACATCCTTCTTGTAGTGTGGGGGCCCAAAACTGGACACAGTACTCCAGATGAGGCCTCACCAATGTCGAATAGAGGGGAATGATCACGTCCCTCGATCTGCTGGCAATGCTCCTACTTATACAGCCCAAAATGCCGTTAGTCTTCTTGGCAACAAGGGCACACTGTCGACTCATATCCGGCGTCTCGCCCACTGTAACCCCTACGTCCTTTTCTGCAGAACTGCTGCCTAGCCACTCGGTCCCTAGTCTGTAGCAGTGCATGCGATTCTTCCATCCTAAGTGCAGGACTTTGCACTTGTCCTCATCAGGTTTCTTTTGGCCCAATCCTCTAATTTGTCTAGGTCCCTCTGTATCCTATCCCTACCCTCCAGCATATCTACCACTCCTCCCAGCTTAGTGTCATCTGCAAACCTGCTGACGGTGCAGTCGACGCCATCCTCCAGATCATTAATGAAGATATTGAACAAGACCGACCCTTGGGGCACTCCGCTTGATACCGGCTGCCAACTAGAAATGGAGCCATTGATCACTACCTGCTGAGACCAATGATCTAGCCAGCTTTCTATCCACCTTACCGTCCATTCATCCAGCCCATACTTCTTTAACTTGGTGGCAAGAATACTGTGGGAGACCGTATCAAAAGCTTTGCTAAGATCAAGGAATAACACATCCACTGCTTTCCCCATATCCACAGACCCAGTTATCTCATCATAGAAGGCAATTAGGTTAGTCAGGCTTGACTTGCCCTTGGTGAATCCATGCTGACTGTTCCTGATCACTTTCCTCTCCTCTAAGTGCTTCAAAATGGATTCCTTGGGGACCTGCTCCATGATTTTTCCAGGGACTGAGGTGAGGCTGACTGGCCTGTAGTTCCCCGGATCCGCCTTCTTCCCTTTTTTAAAGATGGGCACTACATTAGCCTTTTTCCAGTCATCCGGGACCTCCCCCGATCGCCAGGAGTTTTCAAAGATGATGGCCAAGAGCTGGGCCCCCAGGGCAATCGTGCTCCAAGAGCCCCGCTGCCTTTCCTAGGGCTGGTCCCAAAGAGGATTCAGCCAGGGGAGGCTCCCCCACTGCCAGACACACCCCACTTCTCCTTATGGTGATAGCGCCCCTGGGCTGTGCTTGAGATTGGGGGTCCCTTGCCTCAAGCTCTTCCCAGGCACAGACTCTAACTAGACACGACAGATCACAGCAGGGGATGGAAGGGTTGGTATCCCCAGTGCACAGATGGGGAACCAACGGACCTGCCTCAGGGTACCCGGCCAGTCTGCAGCAGAGCCAGGAACTGCACCGAGTCAGAGACTGGAGCCTTTGCCACAGAACCAGCCTCCTTCACAAGAGCGGTCGCTTCTGCACGGTGTGATCATGGGCAAGTCCCACCCCTGCCCTGTGCCTCAGTTTCCCCCTCTGTAGTCCCGGGATTGTGATCTTCCCTGGGGCCACGAGGCTTTGTTGCAGCCTGTTGGGGAGGCTCCCTGAGGGCCCAGGCCGGGAAGCAGGGGTGTGGAGTATTCAGTGTTACAGCGGTGGTGGTATCACTGCCCTAGGGAGACCACAGCGCCTGCGACCCTTATACCAGTACATAAACTACGACAACCCGGAGCTGAACAGCCCTTCGGAGGACGAGAGCGACACACCAGAGACAGCTGCACTGGGGGAGGCCGCTGGAGCCCCAGACAAGGCAAACACGGAGGAGTCAGAGGGGTCTCACCAAGCAGGTAACAGGGAGGAGCTGTGGCTCTGGGCCTGGGCCCAGCCATTGCTGGGGGCTAACACGGCACAGTTTGTGCCAAGGTAGGGTGGCTTCCGGCCAGGGACACATGGGATGAGGCAAGAAGGGGGTTAAAGTGTGGGGGGCTCATGCTGTTCCTTCAGGGGCAGCCTAGCTGTGTCCTGTGGAGAGCACGGAGGGGCAGCCCCCAATGCTGGAGCCTGAAAGGGGCACACGGACACGTGTGTGTGTGTGTGTCATTACCACCACTTTTCCACACGCGGGTTCCTCCCTTGGGTTTGTGGGCACAAGCACTTCGAAACATCTGCCCCGTTAGGCGGCTGAGGACGGCCCCAGCCGGATAGCACCGGCAGAACTCGCCCTGACCTTGAGGGAAACCTGATCCTGCTAAGCCAGGGCCAGGCCACCTGACCCAGCTTTTCCCTCCTCGCTCTCCAGTAGCCTTCAGCCCCAGCGCTCCAGGAGCTGGGGAAGCAGTGGGTTTGGGCAGGGGCAGGAATTAATCTGGGCCCCACTTACATCCGGAGAGTAACGTCATCAGAACCCACAGCCTTCTCCAGAGCTCCTCACGCCTGCAGCACTCAGGGCTTCCCAACGCTGGCCGAGCATCACCCCTTCCATGGGGGAAACAGGTGCCCAGAAGTGAAGGGACTCGGTCCAGGGCCCGGGGCACAGCCAGGAGCAGAGTCCAGGTCTCTCACTTCCCAGTGCTGTGTCCTAAGTACTGCACCATGCTGCGCGGTTGTGAAGTGGGGACCCGCTAGGGGGGCAGCTTATGGACTGAGTGCTGTGAGCCAGCCAGCCGTGTTCCCCTGTGCGGGGGCAGCACAGCAGCGACTGGCCCATGGACGATTCTGGGCCCAGAGATGGAGGTGCCCATGGTTGCAGGTCTGTTCTCTGCCCAGGTGGCCTGTTGGAATAGCCCGGACTCTGCTCCAGGTTTGAGTGGCTGAGCTCAGCTCTGGCTGAGGGGCGACTTGGGGTTCCTTGCACCATAGCCCTGCTCTCAGTGGGTGTCTCGCTAATGCTCCATCCTGCCTGAGCGCACCAGAGCAGCGGGCAGCGCCGCGTGTCATCCGCGGCCGGAAGGGAGGCACGCTGCGGCTTCTGGCCGAGTGGCTCTCAGCATGAGTGCAGGCTGGGCCCTGTCACCGCTGCTGGAGTTCGCTTCCATTGCTCCCCATGAGGCCGGGTGGGCCAGGCCCTAGGTGAGTGGTGACCCCCCCTTTCACACAGCAAGCTCTGAGTGTGACCCCCCTTATAGATTAAAAACACTTGTTTATATTTAACACCATTATAAGTGCTGGATGCAAAGCGGGGTTCGGGGTGGAGGCTGACAGCTCGCGACCCCCATGTAATAACCTCACGACCCCTGTGGGGTCACACCCCGCAGTTTGAGACCCACTAGCTCCTGAGCAAGCCAGGCAGGAAAGAAGCCTGCTTGCACAGGCCAGTGTGCAGAGCTCTCAGCCGGCCATCAGCTCCTCCCCCAGGGACGCGCTGCAGGTTTGGCTTGTGCTTTGTAAACATTAATAGCCATTTCCAGCTGCTTTGATGAGCACTCCCTGCATGGCGGGGCAGAGGTCCCACTGCTTCAGGAGGGGAATACAGTCAAAACACTTTGCCTGCTTGGAAGAACTGCTGAGGGTTAGGATTTCCTCAGCCTACAGCCCACCCCGGGAAACAGGAAGAATTGCTCTTCCAGCCCCAAAGAACTGACTCCCTTTCTCTTAGCTCAGAAGAGCTCTTCTCTGCTCCCTGCTGACGGTGCGGCCCATGGTGGAGTGGAGCCCGCCTGACGAGCTGATCACACTCCCTCGCCCACCCCCTGCTCCCACGTTCAATGCTCCAGGGCTGGTCGTGTGCCGGTTGGCAGCACAGCAGCAATGAAGCCGGCTGCCCCCACCTCCCCAAGACCAAGGGGGAATGAAAAGGCCAGGCTGTGTCACTGGGGGTGCTTTCAATGCAGACTAAAGAGACAGGCCCAACCGGCTCCAGCGCTCAGGGTGGTTTGGGGTTGGGCGCAGAGGGCTCATTGGTACTTGGGATGGATGAGGAGAACCCCCCCTGCAGGAGACGTGAGTCCAGATGCTCTTAGTTGGTGGGTAGCAGCAGGGAAATGATCCATCAGGGGTAGGGTGACCAGATGTCCCATTTTTATAGGGACAGTCCCGTTTTGGGGACTTTTTCTTATATAGGCGCCTATTACCTCCCACCCCCGTCCTGTTTTTTCACAGTTGCTGTTTGGTCACCCTAGTCAGGGGCAGGTACAGCCAGGCTGTGCGTCTGCTCTGGGATGGTATGCAGGGCATTGCTCAGAGGAAGAGCCAGGCTGGCCCTGCCCAGCCCCCCCATTAGATCTGCACAGAGAGAGGCTCCCTCGCTGTGGCCAGAGAGGCACGGCGTGACTAGCACACGTCTGGGGAAAGGACCCAGGACTGTCAGAGGACAGGAAGACAACCTCACACCCTGCACAACACCTGAACGAGCAGCTCCTGTTTATTCCTACCACAGAGGCTAGAGCACCCACCTCCTGATTCCTGGGTCCAGCCCAGAACTCCTGCGGGCGCTAGAGCAGATCTCTGAGAAAAGCCCTCGCACAAGAGGGGGGCGGGGGGTCCACAGCACTGAGCAACATTGGCACAGGCACCGTGCCTCAGTCGCCCTTTTGCCTGTAAACATACGGGAAGCATTAAAATGCTCCTAGCCCCTCGGATCAGGAACTCTGAGAGCGCCATGGAAGAGAGTAGACGTGGGTGGGCCGGGGAGGCGCATGTCCCCCAGGCGGATCTAGGAACAGTGGGAGGCAAGGCTGAAACGGGGAGTGCAGTAATGAGGATGATAGAGAAGAGTCAGGGAGTGACCTGGGCTGGGCTCTTGTGGACGTCAGGGGTGCCGGGCAGCCGACTACTGCCTGGCGTAAGGATGATGCTTTGAGGCAGAGCCCCAGAGCTGCCCTCGCTGAAGCAGCCATGGAGTTCATGACTCCAGCCTTCGTGTCCTTGCTGTGCCCCAAGCAGGCACGAAGTGGCAGAGTTTGGGTCAGAAGCTCTCGGCCTCAGATGGGAAACCCATCCCTGCAATACTAGCATCGCGCTCAGCACTGCTCCAACTCCAATGGCGGCTGCGCAGACCAGGACGGGTCTGCCCCGGGTCTCAGACTCAGCGGCAGCCATCGTGTGGGAGCCAGTGCCAGGCCCTAGTTATAACAGAGGGGAAGGGAACGGACGCACAATTCAGACTCTGCCCTTCATGCAGGAAACGGGCAAGGCTCTAACCTTCTTTGTGTTCCAATCACTCCCCATTAGCCTAGAAAGCTGCAAAGCATCATTAGGGCTTCAGCACATGCAGCTGAGTGCACAACCGCCAGGCATGGGACCTGCCCTGGAGAGGGCACAGCTCCCTGCGATCCTGTGACGTGATCCTGCCACTTCTGTTCCATTTACAGCTGTAGCTGTTCCAGATAAGCTGTTCCACCTGGTCTACTACCCCCCATTTGACAGCAGTCTGTCTTTATCCTAGATTCTAGAGGGCCTAGACAGACAGATTAGAACCTCTCCCAGCAGAGGAGCCCCTTCAGTTCCCATCTGAAATAGTCACCAGCTGGTATTCGCCTTCCAAAAACTATTCATCCTCCCCACTCCTGCCCTGGGAGGTAAGCTCAGACACCCACCCGTCTTGCGTCTCCATTTCAGGAACGAAAAGCGATAATCCAGAAAGTTGCTCCCCAGGAACTCCACCCCAGGCAGAGGTCGACAAGTCAACACAAGTCGACATCGACAAGATGCTGAGTGTCTGTGCAGCTCACCTGGTGCCACCACTCTCACCGCAGTATAAATAATCACACAGATTTCCATTTCCTGCCTTGTCCGTTTAGCATAAAAGAACCCTGGGACTGAGCATGTTGACTTTCCGCCTTCTTAAAACTCTGCAGTGAACCCTTAAGATAGACTGGCCTTTTGCCAAGCGGTCCTGGTAAAAGCCACTGTCTTTATAATGCTACTGCATCTCCCAGACGCTGCTCATCATGGTTGGGAGGAGCATTAACCTTTGTGCCTTTCTCACTCATTTATGAAATAAAGGGAGACTTTAAAACTGCTGGCTCTCAGAGCTGTCTAAAGATTCAATGCACCACTGTCACTGGCTTAGTTTGGGCCTGGAGCAGGAGTCAACAGCTGATTGAACCACAAATGTAATCAGACTCTTCAGGTACCAAGGTTCACTTGGGCTGTCCTTCCCCGGCAGCAGAGAGAGCACTTGTTGGAGGAGATGGCATTAGAGACCTCCCCAGCCACAACGTGTTGCACAAGCAAACAGCAGGTGGTGACACGGCTTACATAAAGAGGGTGGGGGGTTGTGCAGCAAAATCTCCTCCCACTCTGCCAAGAGGTGGGGTGGCCTGAGTCACTTTGGGTTGCTGGGGTCAGGCTGAACACTGTTTTGGCCAGTGCCCCATAAGCTATCACTGTTAGATGGGAAGCCCAATACCAGCTCCAAACACAAAAGAAGCCACTCCCGGTTATCCTGTCTTCTCTCACTCCTCTTGTATGTTCTCCTTCCCTCCTAGGATTCCTACTCCACTACTAGACTTGCTGGGGTCTATCTGGAATTGTTTTCTGAGTCCCTCTCTCCTTTGACGAACAGTGTTTCATTTAACTTTTCCACTCCAGAATACATTTATTCCTTCTGCTGTATGAGACCATCTTGGCATTTGGAACACTGGCAGAGTCAGTTCAGGAATTACAGCTTCTAAACGGGCATAAAGTTAGCAGGAGATAAGCCAGAGAGATCCTCTCTGAAGGAATGTGACATCTGCTATGGGTAAGCTCCACAGGGCTTATATTGTTGGTTTTACAGCAGTGCCTAGACACAGACTGAGATCAGAGCCTCATTGTGCTAGGCACCTTACAAAGAGACCCACTCGCCATCTACTTCTCCTTTCTCCTAATTAATGAATTTGCTTTCCTGACCACAGCCTTATAACAACTCTCACTCACAAGGCTGTCCACATGGCCAGATTTATTGCTGTTTGCACAGCCCCAGGCTATACACAGGGTCAGGTTAAACCAATTTGGCTACTATACCAGTGGCTCACCCCCATCTTAAAGAAATATAAATAGATCTGTATCTACAACCAAAACAGACAGATAATTAAATTGTAGCTATTAACCCTTTTATTGAAAAGAGACCACATGCTTCTGAACAGTTCTAATTAAATATAAAAATGCAAGTAAAACCACTGAGCTAAATAAATACAGCAGCAATCCAGCTACCAGAATACAGTAACTCCTCACTTAACGTTGTAGTTATGTTCCTGAAAAATGCAACTTTAAGTGAAACGTTCCCATAAGATTTAATGTAAATGCGGGGGGTTAGGTTCCAAGGGAATTTTTTTGGGGCAGACAAAAGGCATTATATACTGTACAGCACTGTACTGTGGTTGGGAAGTGCCCCTGGCTTACCCCACACAGGCACAGCCCGCTGCAAGCAAGGACACTAGGAAGAACCTTCACAGCAGCAGCTTCCCCGGAGAAGAACAGGCACCGACTTTGCTGGGAATGCTCCAGGCCCCCCTCTTCCTGTCCCCGCTCCACCTCTTCCCACCCCCACTCCATCTCCTCTCTGGAGCACGCCGCATCCCCGCTCCCCCCCCCCCCCCCCAAGGACTTTCGGGGAGGGAGGAGTGGAGATCCAGCGCTTCCCCGCTCCTCCCCCTCCCTCCCTCCCAGAAAGTCCTAAGTGGGAGAAGCGCTGGGAGGGAGGGGAGGAGGCAGAGAAGAGGAACTTGTGTAATGCTCCCTTGTAAAGTCACTGCTCTTCCACAGAATCTTACAAGCAGTGGACAGAGCAGGCAGCCAAACGACGTTATAAGGGAGCATTGCACAACTTCAAATGAGCATGTTCCCTAATGGAGCAGTGATGTAACTTTGAAACAACATTAAGGAGGAGGACGTTAAGTGAGGAGTTACTGTATACAGCTCACACAATGATAAACATTATTTTAAACCAGGTAATTCTCAAATAGGCTGATGGTTCTATTTACACATCCAAAAGCAATGTCTACAAGAGATTATTCAAAGGAGCCAAGATGGTTAAAAAAGCTACGTGCACTTGGGCTCAGCTGCAGTGACACCAGGCTGAAAGAAGCAAGGATTAAATGCTCAAATTAATTTAGCCCTTGCTGTGCAATGCAGCGTCGTTGCACCATAGACTGATCACAGGCCGATGGGGATGAAGCTAAATACTGCAGGCAGGGAATGCTAGAATCACAAGCGCTGCTGAGAGCACCCTTAAGAGAACTTTAATAAAAAGGTGCCCGGGTGCATAGACTATGTCCAATGCATGCACTTGCTGGTAATTTGGGGGCAGAATGAGCTTGAACCTGTCCTGGGCAAGAGGCAGGCAGCACGGAAGGATGCTAATTGCAGGCTCTGATCCAGGACGAAGAATCTTTCTGGATGCTTTCATCCCTTTATGAGACCCTTCAAGCAGCATGAAGAGAAACCTGGGCTTGCAGAAGGGTTTAGTTTGAGAAAGGCTGATCCCAAACACCTGGGGGACATCCAGAGAAGGGCAATCAACCTTGAGTCTGGCAGTGGGATAACAGCTTGAGCTCTCCTGGTTAAGCTGGAAGGCCAAGACCACCTCAGGGAGGAAGCTTCAGCACGTTCAGAGAGCCAGTGTCTCCTTGTGGAAGTGAGGACTCAGGGAGCACAAGCCAGTGCTACAAGCTCCAAGGCTCCCCAGGCTGAGGGAAGTCACTTTCCAGAATGTGAGAGTGAGTGGAACAGCAAGGATGGGTCAAACAGCTCAGAGCGCAGGACACTACCTTTAGGCTCCAAAGGACACAAGACACTTAATACTCCTGGGGGAATTCTGTGGTCACTGCGCACGTGCTAATTCATGACCCCCGAGAACAGATTCTGCCGGGGAGGCACCGCAATTACACATCTTGGTCACCAGCGGCTGCTGTGGCACCAGAAGAGAGGGCAGCCAGCACAGGGCCAGAGCAGCCAGCTATGGAGAGGGACGAGGGCAGAAGCTGCCTTCTCAGAGAGCTCTGCCCGTGGGGCCAGATGAGGAGAGACAGGATATGGGGGGCATGGACAGAGCTGGGCACATGGGGCTGCTTGGGGGTCACAGACTGGGATTCAGAAGGGCTAGTGGGGGGAACAGACTGAGGCAGGGGCACAGAAGCTAGTGGGGTGACAGCATCGAGCCAGGGGCTGAATAGGAGGGGAGTGCAGGGACACATGGGGACAGGGGCAAGCGGTGGCAGAGTAGGGGTGCAAGGACACATGGGGACAGGGGAGGGGGACACATGGACAGGGGCAGATGTGCCTGATTGAATGGGAGAGGCTAGGGGTCAGGCAGAATCTGCATGGAGGAGGCTCCCCAACTCCCTAACAATCTCTCTCCCCCCCCCCCAAAAAACCAAAACAAAACTGTTCCATACTTCTCCCACCCACACCCACAACCACACCCCTCCATGTTCACTCCCAGGCTCCTTCCCAGCAATTACTTCCCTCTCCCTCAGCACCTCTGTTACCCCTGACTCTCCCAAGCTTTTGCACTGCTTCCGAGGGGTGAGGGAAGTTTCTATATTGTAGTTTAAATGAATTATTACTCAAAGTTCTTGACTAATATGCCTAGTGAGGAATCTATGTGTCAAAAAACATATCCTGAATCTTTTTTGTCGTCCGCATTGTTACAAACATACTTGCTGACAGGTATTTTGAAATAAATTACCAAAATAACTGAAACTGGCATGATTATATTGTGTTATTTTGACAAATACACAGAATTTTAAAATATCGTGCTCAGATTTTTAATTTTTTTGGCGCATAATTCCCCCAAGAGTAACTTAACAGGGGGGTTAAGGTAAGACACTGCCTTAAGGAATCTGGTTATGATGGCATGGCCCCCCCACTGGGAAGCTGCCTACAGAGTCCTAGAGGGTGGAAGCCAGGACCTAGTTCAACGGGAATTATTTTGGGGAAGTTCTCTGGCCTGTGTTATACAGAAGGTTGGGCTACATGATCACAATGTCCCCTTCTGGCCTTGGAATCAAACCTATCATAGAGTCCTCCCTCAGACCCATCCTGGGGGAGCTCCAGGACAGAGTGGATTCATGGCCAAAATCCTATGGATGGCCAAAGAAGAAAGAACCCTTCGCCTGGGAATGGTGATAAGAACCAAGCCAGGGATCTCTAGCTTCAAGAGGAAGAAGCATTTGAGAGCCAGGCCCTGAGTATGAGAAGAATAGGACCAAATGAAGGGTCAGAATGGTCTTTTCTGTCTGGTAGATGCAGACGGAGGCCTGGGGACAGCCAGATGTGGTATGCGAACCAGGCTCCTATAGGCCTTCAGAGCTAGGCGATTCCGCAAACACAAATTCTCTTCTGCTTTCTTCACAACCCAACGTCACAGAAGGGAGGGGTGGTGTAAGCTACGTCCTCCACCCACGACATCTTACACCCAGGCCTTGGGAGTGGCCAGTATCTGGGAAGTAGGGAACTGCAGCTTGACAAGAAGAGGTTGACTGAGGGAAACCAGGACCAGGCAGCAGTAGGACTGAAAATCTCCTAGTGAAGGGGCTATTCCTTCTGGAAGGAGGTGTTTCTGGCTCAGCCCATCTGCCTGAAGATTCAGACAGCCAGGCCCCTGCAGGACTGTGAGGTACCCTGGCTAGTTCTCAGCCCTGTGCAAGAGGATGTTGGATTCCTACTGGAGGGAAATGCTCCAGGTCCCATCTAGATAATTCAAATAGGCCACCTTGCTGATGTGGGTGTACGCTAGGGAGGATGCAACTGTGTGAGAGGAGGGGGATCTCTGAGGACTGAGCGCCAACTTGGGAGAGACTTTAAGGGCAGGGATGCTGGAGGGTAGGAGGGGCTGGGAGCTCATGTGTTGAGTGAGGAGGCTCTCATGGGAAGCTTTTTTCAGAGCTGTGGACCACAGGGCAGCAAAAGCCCTATTGATCTAGGCCGGGGCTGCTGGATGGATGCAGACCCAAGACTGTGTGTGAACTCTGACCTGAGTTCTGGTCCACCTGTAGGGCCTCTCCCTGGTGTCCAGGATTATGTGGGAGCTGTCCTGCTGCTCCCACAGAGTCCATGTGGGGGCTACTACAAAGGAGCATGGCTGCATGGGTCAGAGCAGCTCAGTCCTTGCCCAGGCTTGGCTGCAGCAACTGGGCACAAGGCCACAGGGGGATGGGGAAGCAGAACGGACCTGCCCCCAGCACCGCAGGACAGGAGAAGCTTTTTCAGACTTTCCTCTCTGGTTTTCCTGGGAAGAGGTTTCCTTTGTCTTGCCTTGGGACTGAGATGAACAGAAGGTGTTGCTGCTTCCAGCTAGGCAAAAGATATGGGGAGCCCACCTGCCCACCAGGTGGAGGAACTAGATATAGAAATACTGGATCCACATTGGTTACCACCTGATTGACTAACAGCTCTGGTGCACTGGACTCATTTGTACATACTAGTGGCAGCCACAGTTCAGAGAGAGAATATGCCTGTTGAATTTCCTGGGAGTGAAGGAGCAGGACTTTAAAAGGCTCTTGAAGCTACCTAGCACCCAAGAGCAAATTTCTTCTCCTGTAGCTGCATCAGAAATTCTGGAAGTGGATTGAATAACTACCAAAAAAACCTTTATTTTATTGATCCCCCCCCCCCCTTTAAGTCAATACTGATATAAGGTGCCAAACTCAGAGCTGGTGAAACTCTGCCAGAGAGACAGCTGCCAACTCCAAATCTGAATGAGAAGTCTTCAAACCACCACCAATAAGGAATAACCAGTTTTAAAACCTGTAAACACCCTCCCCTCCAGTAGAGGTCACTGTACAGCAGCAAGACCCGGATTTAGAAGACAAGTTAGTCATTCTGTAGTTCTTTGCTCTAGGGTACATATTCTGAATCAACTGGAGTGGAGTTATGAAACTTGGCTATACTGCACACAGCCAGAAGCAAAGGGTAAAACTTCACAACTAGGATGGTTTTAAATATGATAAAGCTTTGCTAGACTGGCTAACACAGCCCTTAGAAACCTATTACTCTGCACAGCAATCCAGTACCAAAGGTACACCTGTTAGGATTAGATCTTTAGTCCCTGAACATCAAACATTGATTTCATTCTACATGGAGACAGACAAAAAATATTTCCATTGATATAATTGAAATTTACAGATAGACAAAGTCAGAAAAATACTGCTTGAGAACTTATTTGAGTTTGATTTAAGCTTATTTACTTTGTATATTTTGACATGTTATATTGACAATTTGTGTTTTTGAATCTCAGTGTCTACAGCTGTTAAATAATCATCTGACCCACCTCCCCACTGTCTGATTGAAATTGACAGAGCTCTTTAAAAATACTTAATACACCAATGTAGAAATTATAAAAAATTTAAAAACCAAATTCTGCCAAACCTAACCACAGGTCAGAAAAACCTGCAATTTAAAGAGGCTCATTGTAGTTTTAACTATTTCTGTACTTGTAATTAATTTTAGGCAGTACCTGGTCACAATATATTTCCTGTTACAGAACACGTCAGACTTTCCTGGAAACAATGGCATTCTTTAGTTTCCTATTCCCCTGCAACCTACAATATTTCTTTTGTAACAAAATATCAGCTACTAAAATGATGTTGAGACACAAATAAAATAAAAGCACACAGGTATTAATCTCTTTTCTCCCCTCACCCATAGCCCCTTTTCTTTCCTCTTCCCATCTCTGCACTGGACTTTTGGCTAAGCTTGAATGGAGGGGAACAAACAGGTTGAAAACAGCCTGCTTGACATATGGTTGAGTTCTTTCCGCTTACCCTGGAAATAGGAGGACTTCAATTAGCACCAGTTAATTAGTGGTTTTCTTCTATTATTCTGAGTTTAAATACAAAATTAAGTTTTCACAAAAGACGGATGTGGCACTCTGTCCCTGTTCCACTTCTTGATAATGCAATCATCTAGGCTGCACAGATGAATGCAGCCAGAAATTATATATGATGTGTATTCTGGTGGGTCAATTACACATCACTAGACAATGAAGTAACACTTGTACATTCAAGGATACAGCTGCGGTTATGGTTTACTTACATAATGAAGCTAACTTTAAATAAATTGAAGACTCAACAGATGAGAAGACCAGCATCAGCTGAAGCCCTCCCGTATGGGGCTGAACCCCAGATCCCTGAGCCCCGACACCCACGGCTGAAGCCAAAGCCTGAGCAATGTAGCTTTGTGAGGGCCCTTGTGGCATAGGACCCCAGGCAATTGCCCTGTTTGATACCCCCTAATGCCGGTCCTGGCTTTTATATGAAAAAAACCAGTTGGTGTGGCACAGGTGGGCCATGGAGTTTTTATAGCATGTTGCGGGGGCCTCAGAAAGAAAAAGATTGAGAACCTCTGCTATATACCATGGTCTCTAACTCATATACACCCATGAACTTGTGATGTAACAGCTTGAGGACTAGAAATAGTCAGCAAAAGGGGTAAGGGGATACATATCCTCTTTTCACATCCTACTCTCACCTGAGAACAAAGCAGCACCAAACTAAGGGAATTCCTCAGGCAGCCACTAGCCCAATCTCTGTGGACAGTTGCAATGAACAGACACTAATGGTTCTACAGTGGGGTATTCTTCACCGCCCTGAAACACAAGTTACAAAGGAGAGGTCTGTGCCAGTAACAGAAAAATAATGGTCTCCTGGTAACCTTTGTTAGGGGACTTTTCAGTTTGTCTAAAAATAATCAGCTCTATGAAAGTCTGTCCTCAGCCAACGTAAATGTTTATTGCTGTAGAAAACAAGTGAGAGACACTTTTCAGAAAGGACCATTTAATGAAAAGGTTATGTTTGCATGTTAAGGCTTTATATAAATATACAGGGTTAAAACCTAGTGGGAAACATTAAAACATTCAAGTAAACAAGATAAACTCAATAAAAATTCTCTCCTTCTCAATGACAGCCTAATGAACAAACATACTTCTGGGATGGAGTGGAAATTCATTCAAGATCTGCCAGCAGCACAAATTATCCCCACTGGGTACAAAACTATAAGGGGTGTGTGTATGTGGAGGGGTAATATTATCCAGTGTTCATGATTTAAAACAGGCTCACCCAAACCGAAGGCCATCACTGCCCTAATGATTCAGTCACTGTTTTCTTTCCTGTGTATTGTAGTGATCCCCTTGCCGGCACAGAAGAGTATAGTAATGGCATATTTCCTACTTTTTCATCCAAGTTCAAGTTCCTAGAAGGTTTAATGTTTTCCGGTCTCATTATCAAATAGATAGCATATTAAGGAATCCAGATGCACCACCTAGTAAGCTACTGGGGGCTTTACTACATCACATAGGACTGGAAACACTGATGTAGATTTGGCATACATGCTGCCAAGGCAGTGAACACAAATTCACAATTGGTCTGGGGGAGGGAAGTTGCGGAAAAAAGTTGACGTGAGGTATTAGTCTCCTAAGTATTTGCTATGGAGGAACAACAGTCACACAGATGGAACAGCAGCTGAAATAATCATAGTGTTCCAACTCGTCTAATGATCGCTGCAGAGACTATCAATAATGTCAATGGAGAATCCGTGGGGTAATTAGATCCCAATTTAAATTCATTTGAAACATTCAGCACACTCACTGTGTGCAGAACACTAAGCCTGATCTGTATCTTACAGACTTTGCTCTGTCCCTTCTCCTCTTCTGAATACTCGAGTTTAGAGATTTGCCATGTCATTACACTTTTCTTTATTAAAGTTTTACAAGCTGAAGAATAAACTTAAAAAAAAGTCAGTGAAAGTCCTATTAGTGAGAGCAAGAACAGTACATACTCCCTGATCTTGCTCTACTTGCTCTCAGATTAAAATTGTAAAAAATAACTGAACTATGTGCAAGAGGGACTGTGTCCTGTCTCCCAACAATCCAACAACAAAAGATCCCTCACTTCATTTTAGCTACTGCAAGTGCAAAGGGCAATTCAAGTTTTCCTAACAATCTCCAAAACAGAAATTCAGCTTTAAAAAACAAACTAAAAACCCCATCAAAACCCAAAAACATTTAAAACTCTCTAAACGAGTTTAAAAACAAAATAATCTGCCCAGGGAGGAACAGTTTCATCAGACCATGACATGTTTTACCCACAAGTATGAAAAACCAAAAGTATTAAATAAGAACCTACATGTCCTAAAAACTGAGAAACTTCTATAGCTACGTCTGGACATCTTCAACTGTTCTCATTTTCCATAGTGGACACCAGGAATGTTTATATTTTATAGGTTATTTCTCTGAAGTGCCTCACAAAGGTTTTGATTGGCATCTGGTTCCTCAGTCATCACTTCCACAGCTTCCCACTCCCCAGACCTGCTGGATTTTTTAATGGCATCTACTACACTTTGCATATAGAGGCCATCTTCAAAAGAGGCTGCCATGGAGACTGGTTTGTGATCCCATGTCCGACGGTCTTCCTGGTCTTGGAAAGACAGTCTCAATGCTTGCACCATGTACACCATTCCTCTCAGGTACAGCAAGGGGATGTCTTTAAACCCCTTGTCCAGAAGGCCTGTGTTGATGGTCAGAGAATCTGTAAGCAGTAGTTCCTCTTGGAATGCTGTATTCTTCTGCCCATACAAATCTGTCCCACGAGCTATAAGGCGACCTGTGGACCCAACAATCATGACTTCGTGAACAAATGATCCAGGCATGTTAAAGTTGAGAGTCACAGTGCTACAGACACCTCCAGTCATAAGCATCTGAAAAAAGCAGAAGTCATCACTAGTGACATGACGGATTCCACTGATAGCTGCGTTCTGCTTCACAAAAGTCTTAAGCAAGCCATGGACCTTCTCTGCCTTCCTGCTGGTTAGATGAGTTAAGAGGTCTATAATATAGGTGCCCATTGTGTGCAGTCCACCTCCTCCCATTAGTTCATCACAGATCCAGTTGTACTTGTGGTTGAGCAGGCTTCCCCAGTACACTCGCACATCACAGATCATCACATTGCCTATGTAGTGTTCTTCTATTAACTGCTTCATTTTGACAAAGGCAGGCAGGAAACGGAGGACATTACCAACAATGCTCATCAGCTTGGGGTAATATCTGGCAGCTGTAACCATTCTGAAGGCATCCACAGAGGTAGCAGATTTCTCACAGATTACATTCTTCCCAATACCTGCAGACAACAAGAAAGACGTGAAAATTCTTCCATGGAGGCAAAATATTGCTTTGAAGGTAATTTGCTTGTGCAGTTAAGCTAAAGGCACTTATCAGATTCCATTTCATTTTTTAAAATTACTAAATAGCATCAACTCTTTTGTCTAGAAGCATGTGCCAAGATAAAACATACAGAGCATTGTCAACAATTACTGGGACCAGCTCTGTTCAACAGATTCATAAATGAGCTGGAAAAAGGGGTAAAGAGTGAGGTGTGTAGCCAAGTGGACTAGCTCGCCTTTATTATATTCTGCTTTGCATTAGATTCAGCAGTAATACAAGAAACCTACAGGCCTGTACCCTGTCAGACATTAGCTTCATCAAGTTACCATAAGGCTTGAGGCCTATAAACTTTGAACAGAAACTTTGCACAGATAAATGGCCCAGCTGAAAATAGAGTTTACGGGGAGGTTTGACCACGGGTACATGATTCTACCACAGAGGTGTCCTGGTAACTAACTGATGTACATAACCAGCACATAAGATACATCTAATGCTAGCCCCTCTCTCTCTCTCTATGTACACACACACATACCTACACACACCTTTTCTTATAAGTTTCTTATGGGTTTTATTATAATAGGTTTATATTTGGCTATAACCAAGGGACCTACAAGCCACGTTTGGTATGTTAAGCTAGGACAAAGTTAGCATACGCATGTTTGGGACCTTTCAACCAAAGATGGTGATGAAATAAAGCGTAAGGTCCATATATGGCTGCGACCTCTGCCATAGCTAGATGCATTGAAGCAGGTTGGCATAGGGGCTTTCCTAAGTTCATATCCTTTTAAACTTAACAGATACACCACAACTTGGAACTTGGAAAGAATCAAAATAACTGGTTAGGACAGAAATAAAAATGTGATACCTAACCACAAAATGGCCATGGTAACGAATTGATGTGTATAATAAGTTGAGATCATTGATATACTAACCTATAGGAAAAAGACACTTCAACATTAGTAAGGTGAGGAAATACAAATAAGGAAAAAGGGAAAAATCCCCTACTGAATATGCATCAAACATAGCGGCGTCAGCGTAACATATTATAAAAGTGGCATCCCAGCCTAGGGGCAGTAGGAGACAGAGATGTAGTCCTTGGGAGGTGCCAGAGTGATGGCCACTGGTGATGATGGGGAAGGTGATGGTGATAAGGAAGATGATGGCTAACATTTCAGGTTGTTCTGCAAGGGATGGTGTGAGTATATAGATGTGCAGATGTACATTCTATCATATCTCTATCTTACTAAGTTGGGGTGTTTGTGACTGTGCTAAATGTATTAATAAACTAGATTTGTAAATATAAAAGAGTTCCTATAGTGTGAGTGTTACAACTGTGCACATCGGGGTTCCCAACTATATAATAATTTAAATACTACTGGGCCTGATCTTGGGACAAGAACCTGTCAATCCTCAAAGTGATAATGGCGGATTCTTAAGTAATCAATATAATTAATACATAATCTAAAGATCAGGCAACAGATGGCAAAAAAGACAACACAAAATCACTCAGGATAGTTAAGTCCAAAGCAGACTGCGAAGAGTTACAATGGGAGCTCACAAAACTGGGTGACTGGGCAACAAAACGGCAGATGAAATTCAATGTTGATAAATGCAAAGTAATGTACATTGGAAAACATAATCCCAACTATACATGTAAAATGAGGGGATCTAAATTAGCTGTTACCAATCAAGAAAGATCTTGGAGTCATTGTGGATAGTTCTCTGAAAAGGTCTGCTCAATGTGTAGCGGCAGTCAAAAAACCTAACAGGATGTTAAAAACCACAAGGAAAGGGATAGATAATAAGACAGGAAATATCATAATGCCACTGAATACTTGAATACACCTTGAATACTGCGCACAGTTCTGGTCACCCTATCTCAAAAAAGAAATAGTAGAATTGGGAAAGGTATAGAGAAGGGCAACAAAAATGATTAAGGGGATGGAACAGCTTCCGTATGAGGAGAGATAAAAAAGATTGGGACTATTCAGTTTGGAAAAGAGATGTGGTATGAGGGGTGGTATGAAAGAGGCATATAAAATCATGACTGGTGTGGAGAAAGCAAATAAGGAAATGTTATTTATGCCTTATCATAGAATATCAGGGTTGGAAGGGACCTCAGGAGATCATCTAGTCCAACCCCCTGCTCAAAGCAGGACCAATCCCCAGACAGATTTTTGCCCCCGATCCCTAAATGGCCCCCTCAAGAATTGAACTCACACCCCTGGGTTTAGCAGGCCAATGCTCAAACCACTGAGCTATCCCGCCTTCACAAAACACACAAACCAGGCATCACCCAATGAAATTAATGGGCAGCATGTTTAAAACAAACAAACAAAAAAACAAAACAAAACCAAAAAAGATATACTTCTTCACACAATGCACAGTTAACTTGTGGAACTCGTTGCCAGGGGATGTTGTGAAGGCCAAAACTATACCTGGGATCAAAAAAGAATTAGACAAGTTCATAGACGATAGGTCCATCATGGCTATTAGCCAAGATAGTCGGGGATGTAATCCCATATTCTGGGCGTCCTTAGCCTCTGACTGCCAGAAGCTGGGAGTGGACAACAGGGGATAATTGCCCTGTTCTGTTCATTCCCTCTGAAGCACTTAGCACTGGCCACTGTCAGAAGACAGGATACTGGGATAGATGAACCATTGATCTGACTCAGTATAGCCGTTATGTTCGTTCGTATGTAATACCCACTTTCAACATACACTTGGATCCTTCCTTGTTATGTGTGCACATGTGCATGACATGCAACTTCATAGATTACAAAATAGAATACCGCACATACAACTCCACTGTAAACTTCAACCAAACTCTCCATTCTCTACCATTCAATAGCATAGTTTCACCCTTATCCCAATGCCTATTCTGATGAAATACTGAGCAATATCTCATTGTTTAATATTAGAGATCTGCCTAAAACCTAAAAACATTAACAGGTGTCAGACTCAAATTTCAGCATTTTGGGCATAAGAAACACAAAAAAAAAAGAAGGCAAGTGACAGCAGCCACTTGTCTGAAAGCCCTTCCACACTGGGAGTGGATTCTGGTTCTTAACTCAGAATGTCCTTGCTTTTCATAGATTTTGTGGTCAGAAGAGATCAACGTCTCATTTAATCTGTCCTCTTGCATAACACAGGCCATATAATTTCACCCAGGAATTCCTGCATCAAATCCATTAACTTCTGACTGAATATCTGGAGAATATCTTTTAGAAAGATAGCCAGTCTTGATGTAAAGACTTCAGTGCACCACATCCCATGGTAAATTGGTTAATTACCAAAGGTTAATTGCCCTCCACTGTTAAAAATGTGCACCTTACTTCTAAACCTGAATTGGTCAAGATTCAGTTTCCAGCCATTCAAATTCGTTATGCCTTTGTCTGCTAGATTAAAGAGCCCTCTACTATCAGACCTCTTCTCCCCATACAGGCACTCAGACCATGATCAAGTCAACTCTTAACCTTCTCTTGGATAAACTAAACAGATAGTTTTTTAATCTCACTGAAGGCAGGTTTTTTAGACCTCAAAACCTTCTGTGGGTTATAGTTAGGCCTGGTCTACACTAGGCGTTTATGTCGAATTTAGCGCCGTTAAATCGAATTAACCCTGCACCCGTCCACACCACGAGGCTATTTAGTTTGACACAGAGGGCTCTTAAATTCGACTTCTGTACTCCTCCCCAACGAGGGGAGTAGCGCTAAATTCGACATGGCCATATCGAATTAGGCTTGGTGTGGATGGAAATCGACGGTAATAGCTCCGGGAGCTATTCCACAGTGCACCACTCTGTTGACGCTCTGGACAGCAGTTCGAGCTCGGATGCTCTGACCAGCCACACAGGAAAAGCCCCGGGAAAATTTGAATTCCTTTTCCTGTCTGGGCAGTTTGAATCTCATTTCCTGTTTGGACACCGTGGCGAGCTCAGCAGCACTGGCAACGATTCAGAGCTCTCCAGCAGAGATGGCCGTGCAATCCCAGAATAGAAAGAGTGCCCCAGCATGGACTGATCGGGAAGTCTTGGATCTCATCGCTGTGTGGGGCGATGAGTCCGTGCTTTCCGAGCTGCGCTCCAAAAGACGGAACGCAAAGATCTATGAGAAGATCTCTAAAGCCATGGCAGAGAGAGGATACAGCCGGGATGCAACGCAGTGCCGCGTGAAAATCAAGGAGCTGAGACAAGGCTACCAGAAGACCAAAGAGGCAAACGGACGCTCCGGATCCCAGCCCCACACATCCCGTTTCTACGAGGCACTGCATTCCATCCTTGGTGCGGCCGCCACCACTACCCCACCACTGACCGTGGACTCTGAGGATGGGATATTGTCCTCGGCCGGTTCCTCGGACATTTTGGGGGACGGGGAAGATGAGGAAGGAGATGAGGAGGACGAGGCAGTCGACAGCGCTTACCAAGCTGATTTCCCCGACAGCCAGGAGCTCTTCATCACCCTTACAGAGATCCCCTACCAACCCTCCCCAGCATGTAACCCGGACACAGATTCAGGCAAAGGATCAAGCGGTAAGTGCTTTAAACATATTAACCTTTATTTTTTACAAAACTTGAATATTAGTACTAAGAACAATCTGTGAATCATGATTTCTTCCCCCTGGGCGCTTAAGTAATCAGTAACAACTATTTAAAAAAAAATCAAACAGTGTCCGGTTGTGCATGATTGTGCTGCCCAAGCTGCTCCACTCTTTAGTCCCTGCTACTGCAGCTACATTAGAATCCTGTCTATATGTCCGGGGATAGAGCAGTAGTCCTCCACGGACATCTCCACAAAGCTCTCCTGCAGGTAATGGGATAGCCTGTTCATCAGGTTCCTGGGGAGAGCGGCTTTACTTGGTCCGCCGAAGTAGGAGACGTTCCCGCGCCAGGAGACAAGCAGGTACTCCGGTATCATTGCCTTGCATAGCATGGCGGCATAGGGCCCCGGTCTCTGCAGGCTCTCTCGAAGCATCCGTTGGATCTCGGTGTCCGGGATCCTCATGAGAGTAATGTCGCTCATGATGACCTGCTTTGAATTAGGTAGGGGACTGTTAGTATTGGGACTGCTTGCAACAAGTTCCTTTACAGAACTGTGACCGCTGGTTTACAGCCACGCGGTGGGGGCGGGAGAGGGGCAGCATACAGGGATCTTTCCCTGGCTCATCCGCGAGGGGGTGGGACAGGGCCAGAGTTCCTGCTTGGCCGATTGCTGGCAGCACAGACTGGCAGTGCTTTCAATGTGAAAGGAGGCCAGTGGTACTCCTAAAGTTTTAAGCAGCCACAAGTCTACGGCTTACCATGTTTGCCTGCTACAGAGAGTACCGTGTCCTGCCCCGCTTCCCAGATCGGCAGTGCAAAAGCCCAGGCAGTGAAGGCGAGGTTCGAAAATTCGACCTTGTCCTGAGTGCGCATGTGATAGGTGTGGTTCATGGTCTTGTTCACAGAGAAAAACTATGTTCTTGATTCACAACCACATTTATCTTTCGGAGGAATTCACTGCCTTTTCCTCATTCCCACAGCCACATCTGCAACTGTCTCCCAACCCTGCTTGGCATCACACTCCCAGAGGCTAGCGCACATTAGGCGGAGGAAGAAGACGACGCGAGAGGACATGTTCTCAGAACTAATGGGCTGCTCCCGAGCCCAGGCAGCACAGTAGAACCAGTGGAGGGAGAATTTGTCACAAATGCACCGGACACACATGGAACGTGAGGAGAGGTGGCGGCAGGAAGACCAGCAGGCGACTCAAACGCTGCTTGGACTTCTGAGGGAGCAAACGGACACGCTCCGGCGCCTTGTTGATGTTCTGCAGGAACGGAGGCAGGAGGACAGAGCCCCGCTGCAGTCTATCAGGAACCGCACTCCCCCGCCACCAAGTCCCATACCCCCCTCTCCCAAAGTCCAAAGAAGGAGGGGTGGCAGAGTCCGTGAAAACTCTCACTCCACCCCTGCAGACTGCTCAAGCACCAGAAGGCTGTCATTCCCCAAAATTTGAAAAGTCCTTTCCTGCCCGCCTCACCCAAGCCCCCGTCCGACTTTCACCCCCCGGTTTCCTGTCTGGTTGTTAATAAAAAATACGTTTCTGTTCATTACTGTTTCAGTCAGGTTCTTTTGAGGGAGAGTCTGTCTGGAGGGGGGGGAAGGGGCTTGGTAATTGGACAGGACAGTCACCTTTAGCAGGGTACAGAGGCGGGGGCAGGTCCAGCAGCAGGGCACATACACAGTGCAGTGACTAGTTACCCTGGTCAGTCTGGGAGGTGGTTTTCATGTTCTGTGGGGGGCGGGGGGTGGTTGTTTGCTCTGTGACTTTGTGGCGGGGGAGGGCAGTTACAAATCTTATGCAGCGGTCCTTGTCCTGGATCACAGAGCCACGCAGCAGGGGAGCTGTAACCCTCCTCCCCCTGCCATAAAGTCACATAGCCCCCACATACACGCAGTCCCGCTCAGGAGGGCTGGCAGGCTCCGTTGAAACAACCAGTCCGCCACTGCGAATCCTGTCATTCCTGGAGTATAGAAGGATCATTTGCATCAGTACACTACACCCGCTCCTCACCACAGTCTGCGTCCCCGGTTTCAAAGATTCCCGCGAAAACAGTACTAAAGACAACGGTGTTCAATAACAAAATAAAACTGATTTTATTTTTTTGGAAGGGGGTGGAGGGGGTCTGTAACTGGAGAGGATAGTCATCCTTAACTGGGTAAAGAAACGGGGGCAGGTTCAGCTTCTCTGTACAGAAACTTAAAAGTCACTGGTTACCCTGCTCACTGTGGAACCTAGCTTTCAAAGCCTCCCGGATGCACAGCGCGTCCCGCTGGGCTCTTCTAATCGCTCGGCTGTCTGGCTGGGCGTAATCAGCAGCCAGGCTATTTGCCTCAACCTCCCACCCCGCCATAAAGGTCTCCCCCTTGCTCTCACACAGATTGTGGAGCACACAGCAAGCAGCTATAACAATGGGGATATTGGTTTCGCTGAGATCACAGCGAGTGAGTAAGCTTCTCCATCTCCCCTTGAGAGGTCCAAAAGCACACTCCACCACCATTCTGCACTTGCTCAGCCGGTAGTTGAACAGTTCTTTTTCAGTGTCCGGGCGCCAGTGTAGGGCTTCATGAGCCAGGGCATTAGCGGGTAGGCTGGGTCCCCAAGGATCACTGTAGGCATCTCCACATCCCCAAGAGTTATTTTGTGGTCCGGGAAGTAAATACCTTCCTGCAGCCGTCTAAACAGACCAGAGTTCCTGAAGACGCGAGCGTCATGAACCTTGCCCGGCCATCCAACGTTGATGTTGGTAAAACGTCCCCTGTGTTCCACCAGTGCTTGCAGCACCATCGAAAAGTAGCCCTTTCGGTTGATGTACTGGCTGGCCTGGTGGTCCGGTCCCAGGATAGGGATGTGAGTTCCATCTATAGCCCCACCGCAGTTTGGGAATCCCATCGCGGCAAAGCCATCTATGATGACCTCCACGTTTCCCAGGGTCACTACCTTTGAGAGCAGTACCTTGACGATTGCGTTGGCTACTTGCATCACAACAACCCCCACGGTAGATTTGCCCACACCAAACTGGTTCGCGACAGACCGGTAGCTGTCCGGCGTTGCAAGCTTCCAGAGGGCTATGGCCACTCGCTTCTGGACAGTCAGGGCTGCTCGCATCCGGGTGTCATTGCGCTTCAGGGCAGGGGACAGCAACTCAAAGTTCCATGAAAGTCCCCTTCCGCATGCGAAAGTTTCGCAGCCACTGGGATTCGTCCCAGACCTGCAGCACTATGCGGTCCCACCAGTCCGTGCTTGTTTCCCGGGCCCAGAATCGCCGTTCCACAACATCCACATGACCCATTGTCACCGTGATGTCCTCGGTGCGGGGTCCCGTGCTTTCTGACAGGTCTGTGCTACTCTCAGACTTCAGGCCCTCACTGCGGTGCCGTAGCCTCCTCGCCTGGTTTATCTGCATCTGCCTCTGGGAAAGGTGGATGATAACCTGCGAGGCGTTGACAAGGGCCACAACTGCAGCGATGGTCGCAGCGGGCTCCATGCTCGCAGTGCTGTGGCGTCCGCGCTGTCACTGACCCGAAAAGTGCGCGAACTGATTTCCCGCCGGCGCTTTCAGGGAGGGAGGGAGGGCGGTAGTGACAGACGGATGACGACAATTACCCAAAAGCACCCTCGACCCTTTTTTTTACCCAGAAGGCATTGGCGGCTCGACCCAGAATTCCAATGGGCAGCGGGGACTGCGGGAACTGTGGGATAGCTGCCCACAGTGCACCGCTTCCAATGTCGACGCTTTCCCCGTTAGTGTGGACTCACAAAGTCGAATTACTGTCCTTAGTGTGGACACACAAGTTCGACTTTGCAATATCGGTTCCACATATTCGATTTAAGTGAAATCGAAATACCCTCGTAGTGTAGACATACCCTTAGACCCTTTAACAATGAATCCATAGAATCCAGGTTTTCTAAACTTTCCAGACATTTAAACAGACTGATTCCTCTTGCCCAATAGGAACAAGAACAAACAGAAATCTGCACTTGCCATTATATGTCTAGTTCAAACCATGAAAGAAATTTTACAGCAAAGTTAAAGACTCCTCTAAAACATTATTTCTAATAAATACACTTAGGGACCCATCAGTGCAAATATTCTACTGCAATATTGTCCCAACACACTAGTCACTGGCAGTCACCTGAAAGAATGTGTAAAAAGCAACAGAGGGTCCTGTGGCATCTTTAAGACTAACAGAAGTATTGGGAGCATAAGCTTTCATGGGTAAGAACCTCACTTCTTCAGATGCAAGTAATGGAAATTTCCAGAGGCAGGTATAAATCAGTATGGAGATAACGAGGTTAGTCTGATACTGAAAGAATGTGAACACCTCTTCTCCAAATAGCAAATTCTTGGGCAGACACCGAGTGGTAACCCAAATATTCTTCAGGTTTTCTACAGTTTTAAGTCTCTTCCAGAAGGAACTGAATAAATGCAACTTTAGTGATGGGTAGAAACAAGACAGCAAATCTAATGATCAAAAGGCTTTTCAGCAGTCGAAACACTGTTCTAAAAACGGCATCATAGGGCTCCGTGTTTTTCTTCCCAATGTAAATGGCATCATAGGGCTCCGTGTTTTTCTTTCCAATTTCTGTTTCAAAAGGTGCTCAGCTTACAAGTGAAAAACTTGTTTGTTTTTTCCCTGACTGCCAGATGTGCAAATTCAGCCTGGAATCTGAGAGACAAGCTAGACCGTTTCTATCTTATACACAGTCACCAGTAACTCCACTGCCTTGAATGGGCTTGTCCTCACCAACTACAGCATAGTAAATAACGGATTCTATACCAGGAGGAACAGAATCCACTTCACTCACATTTAGCCACCTTGGCTCTGCAGGGTCGCAGGAAGAAAAACAAAGCCTCAGTTTGGTCACTAAAGGATCAGCTCTGACTCTGAATACACACCCAGTCTAGTTCTTGTGCACAAGAAGCTGCCTTCTTTAGATTTACTTTTCTGAGTGGATCCACACTTTAAATCCTTTGTTACTTAGTCAGCGAACAAGGAAACACTATTCTCGGTTATGTTCCTATCCCTTTAATTGGATATTATAAGGGAGGGAGAAAAAAAATCAAATGATACCATTCGTACCACTCTTTAAAGTAAACAATCATTATCCTACATGTGAGAAACAAAAGCCAAGCATTTCCAAAACAGTGTCCTGGTTTAGTAAATAGACTAAATATTTTTTTTAAAAATCCTTTCATCTTTTGATGATTTAATCTGGTCCAAATAGGGTTTCTGCCAGTAAGGCATCTTATTTACAACAAGTTTATACCCTACTGAAACAATCCTGAAATGTTTTAGACCAACCAAGAAGAGAGTTTAACATTTTAGAACAAGTCAGTTGGATATTTTCCTTCCCTGGACAGGGGAAAGGTCCTTGTCAGGTCCCTATGAAGCCGCAGGCTAGAAATCTGAACTCTTATTTCTGGTTAGCGACCAGAGAACTAGTTACGTCAGTCAGCTTTCTGCAGAAATCTTTCAAGTTATCAAGCATCTTTGATTTTGCTGCCAGCTCTTTCCTTCCCTTCTCACAAAGAGCAGTGGCACTGCTATGGTGGACAACAGTTTCCTGGAGGTAAAATCCTGAAGTCACTGTAAGCCAGCATTTATCACAGGAATTAATAGGTTCTGGCTAGGCAGCGTTTGTTGCCTAGTACATTAATCTCCCATCATTCTACTGTAATAAACTATGCGTGTAGGTCACTCAGATGAAACTGTGAAAGCAGATGTCCTGTCTGCTCTGTGTGGGTATTAAAAGATGTCAAGACACTTTTTGTATGGGAAGTGATTTGTCCCTGTGTCCACTGTTGCTCACCTTACACCATCCTGCATTTCAGGGTAATCTATGTATATGTATTGTAATGCGTTTTTAATCATTCAGGTTAAAAGTTGCTATCGGAATGGAAAGCAATATGATTTGGGGGATGGCAAGTAAGAGATTAGTATTAACTTCACATCATGATATAGCTGTAAAGATTATTTGTAACTAGCCCTAAAGCTGAAGAATGACTATTCTGATTTAATTTAGCCAGGTCTTGGAGCAACATATGAGCTCCCGAGTACCAGCCAATCTTCAGGCTAAGCAAAAGTATCTGTCTGCTACAGTCTTCATTAAAGGGGAAGGTGCAAACAAGTATGGGAGGGATCCTCCACTGACAGAATACTACAAAAAGTAATTGAAATGACTCCTTTTGATCCGTGTATAGGGCGAGAGGCTCTCTTTGGTTGTGAAGTAGTTTCTTGGCTCACTGCAGATAATGTGTCTTGGTAAAATATAAAATCAATATGTTTCAGCTGCGTCTCAGTGGAGATAATTGCTCCACATACAGAAGAGCTGCTTGAAATCTAGACAGTAGAAAAAACTGTCTGGACACGAACCCTCACTTCAGATCGGAACAGCTCTGTTTGTGTAAGCTCAAAAGCTCGTCTCTTTCACCAAAAGAAGTTGGTCCAATAAAAGATTTTACCTCATCACCTTGTCCCTCTCACTTTAGGAAGATACTGAAAACTGATGTCTAAATGGAGAAACACACTTTAACAGCTACTTGGAGATGCTAAGAAATTGTCAAAAATAATGTAAAGAAAAGGGTTTAAAGTGATTAATGCAGCATCTTTCGGAGAGCGAACCCAACGCTTTGAGGTCTGAGGCCTTTGTCTGCAGTAGGGAGTCCCAGCAGCCATGATCTAAGGAGCAGAGTCACATCCTCACATTCCAACTAACTTGCATCAAAACAATGCCATATGGGGCTGTTTAGTCCTGTCCTAACACACCTCTACCCCCATACAACACTGTCCTCGGGAGCCAACAAATCGTACCGCGTTCTAGGTGAAACCGCGTTATATCGAACTTGCTTTGATCCACCGGAGTGCGCAGCCCCCCGAGCGCTGCTTTACCACGTTCTAGCCGAATTCGTGTTCTATCGGGGTAGAGGTGTAGTACCCACTATCACCACGTAAAGAAACAGAGCTTAAGATGTTTAAAGAAAACTTTGATAGCATTCTGTCTGGCAAGGAACCACTTCTCAACAATTGTGACTGAAATCTATACTACTTCTCTATTGTTTCTTGGTGTGGTTTCTGTCTGATTCTTTGTTTCTGTCTGTTGCATAACTAATTTTGCAAGATTTAAATAGACTAAGGTGGTGGCGTATGATTGGTTAAGGAAGTATTTCGTAATGGACTAGATTGATGAAAAATACTGTTTTGTAGTACTTTAGTTTAAAATGGTTGGTTAAGGTTTAGCTAAGTAGAACTCAAGTTTTAACTATATAAACCATCGGGGTCCAAAGGGAAGTTCTTTGGAACCTAACTCCAGGACACAGCCCACGATCAGAGCAGCCAGACAGCAACACACTGCCAATCATACTGTGCAGAAGCTGGAGCCCCGGATGATCTAATCTTGACTAGCCCCCCAAAAAGTTCTTCTGTCTTATTGGGAGTGGTGAGCATTGCATGCTTAACAAGTGTATTCTGTTTTGCTAACTGTTAATAAATAGAGGTTAAGGATATTACTGCATAAGGCTCTTTCACTGGTAAAAGGCCCCACAAACCCGCAGACGATTATGCCCTGAGTGCTAGGAACTGGGTAAGGGTGGGTGCCTTTTGCCCCGAGCCCTAGGAACTGGGAAAGGGCGTGCGTGCCTAAATTAACCGGGTTATGCCTTGAGCCCATGAAGGGTAAGGTAACAGTGCAGTTACTTTGCAATATGCTCATTAATACCCATTCAGTTGTATTCCTTATGCTCCCCTCAGATGGTGTTTGCAGGGGGATCACACTGATCTGAGCTACAAGTGACTGTAATGAGTTTTGAGATCACAGGAAGATTTATGTATTCTCTGAAATGGTTATGGAGGAAGGAAAGGGGAGACAGACTTGTCCCAGATACTTTCTTCCAGGATGTTCCCTTGAAATGCTTGCATCTCTTTCAGTCACCTGTGAATAAAGTAATCTTTGTGCAGGTAGCCTCCTCAGTCCCATCTCAGCAAAGTTTCCTCCTAGGACAGATGGAATCCACACAAAGGAAAGATGACAGACAGACAGACAGCGTTAGGACTAGAGACACAAGTGAGAGCAGCCGTATTAGGATTTGATGCTTTTAACAAAATCCCTCACATTGACACCAGGAGATTAGAAAGTGATGCACTTCCTGTTACAAAAATAAGATTCCCAAGACATCAAAACAGGAAGGAGGGAACAATAGGAAGGCGCTTTGCCTTAGAATATGGATTAAATGCATCATGACACACTTTCGCTCTGCTATCCCAGCTGTGTCATGCTTCCTCTCTCTTCCTAGCCTCCAAAAGGGGGTTTGTAATCCAAGCCTGGCACTAATCACATTTAGAGTTTTCAATAATCGGGTCATTAAAACAGAGCTCATGGAACACCATTACTTTCAGATCATACAGCCTCCCCCCCAGTGCCCTCGTAATGCAATTTGCTTTCACGGCAGCCCTTCCTAACCTTAATCTCTACACCAGGGGTCGGCAACCTTTCAGAAGTGGTGTGCCGAGTCTTAATTTATTCACTCTGATTTAAGGTTTCGCGTGCCAGTAATACATGTTAACGTTTTTAGAAGGTCTCTTTCTATAAGTCTATAATATAGAACTAAACTATTTTGTATGTAAAGTAAATAAGGTTTTTAAAATGTTTCAGAAGCTTCATTTAAAATTAAATTAAAATGCAGAGCTCCCCGGACCGGTGGCCAGGGCCCGGGCAGTGTGAGTGCCACTGAAAATAAGCTCGCATGCCGCCTTCGGCACGAGTGCCGTAGGTTGCCTACCCCTGCTCTACACTGTACGATTCCTAAAGAAAGACTCCTGCCAGGAAGGGCCCGTGGTGCACTGGGGCTTACGAGAGCTACCCCTGTTGTGGAATAAGCAATCATAGATGGACTTTGTCACTGTTCTCCTCCCCATTCATCAAGTCCCAGTCTCTTCCAGCCTCAAAAATGCACCATTGCTGAGGCAAGAACCTTCTCCTTTGTGGCACCTATCAGCTGTCTTGTGTCTTTCTGCCTCTGCACCCCATCTCATCTAAAATCTGTGTCTCCTTTACACAAACCAATTCCTCTCCCCTAATATTCCATAATCCAATATCTTGTGTTGATTTTCTATTGGAGAAGCATTAATGCTGGTCTCTAGGCTGAGCAGTCTGAGCTCAAAGATACACTGATGAGAGGTGGGAAGGGATAATATCCTGTTAAGGGAAAACAGGCTCCAGAATGAAGGGACTTACCTACAGCAGTACACCACCTACTTAAAAATAATACTTCTAGAAGAAAGACAATAAAGAGGAATAAACTGAAATGCTTAACTAATTGTGGACTTGCAGACAACAGCCAGCAATCACTACAGTGACGGAGGATAGGTTAGACTGGAACAGATGGTCACTGAATTTAGGAAGGGTCGTGATAACTAGAGCACCCCATGAAGATGCTATATATCCAAGTTCTCTTTCATATCACTTAATTTCAGTTTTTGACATTTTGATACTATAATGGTGGGGCAGTTTGCAGCAAGAGGATCTCTCAGGGAATTGTTAATGAGATTGTGGCAAATATTGTAGCCACATGCATCATCTTTGGGGACCATATTTTATGCTTGAATCATGAAAACCTCAAAACTCCTTATACTGAGATGGGCCAGTGTTGTATGAGTTGTAGAATATTCATAGCCCTTTGTATCAATACCAGTGAGGTGTATTTGCGTGAGCCTGGCTCACTGGGGAGATGGGGGGAGGAGGGAGAAGGCCTTTCTTGCAGACTCTGGAATCACCGAGGGATGATTAATGCAAATTCCCTAACATTGGTTGTGCAAAAATCCAGACTTTTGAAACTTAGTCCTGAGGAGCAGGCCACTGACCTGTACGCAAGGACAGAGATCAAAGGCCCAGACTTAAGAATCAGCTGAACTGTCCCAAGATTGTTCTTGAGCTAAAACTTGACATGAACTGGTAACTGACGGAGTAGGGAGAGGGGAGGATTGACCTGGGGATGTTGAGGGGGAATTTTGCAGGTACTATCTGCACTGGTGATGGGATATCAGGGTGTGAATTCACTTGAGGGATGATACCTGAGCATGTAACCTGAGCCCAGGAGAGGGATGGGGCCAGGTGACACCTTCTGCCCCGAAACTGGACAAAGGCTGGAGGAGGAGCCAGGGGGTGTGGCTGGAGGGGGTTTCAGTTTGGAGCTGGCTGGGGAAACGGAAGGAGACCCGGGGCCGGGGTCCAAGCCCCTGCCCCACAATGTGGACCCGACTGAGCGAGTCCTGTTGTCTGTACCTGGAAGACCTGTTTTGGACTGTGTTCCTCTCGTCTAAATAAACCTTGTGCTTTACTGGCTGGCTGAGAGTCACGGTGAATCGCAGGAAGTGGGGGGCGCAGCAGGGCCGCCCAGAGGGGGGGGCAAGTGGGGCAATTTGCCCCAGGCCCTGGGCCCCGCAGGGGCCCCCACAAGAGTTTTTCGGGGCCCCTGGAGCGGGGTCCTTCACTCGCTCCGGGGGCCCCGGAAAACTGTCGTGGGGCCCGGGCCCCTGGAGCTTCTTCCGCTCCGGGTCTTCGGCGGCAGGGGGTCCTTCCACCCGGGACCTGCCACCGAAGCGCTGGATCTTCGGCAGCAATTCAGCGGTGGGGGCCCCCCGCCGCCGAAGACTCCAGGCCCCCGAATCCTCTGGGCGGCCCTGGGGCGCAGGGCCTTGTCTTCCCCACACTTCGTGACAGTAACCAAGAGAGCAAATGCAGTTGAAGGGTGTGAGAGACTGATACCCACCAGAACCCTGTGTTGGAGTTGGGGGTGACCTCTGATAAGCTTTAGCGTGTGTGTAGACTTGGGTTATGGGTTTTTTCCCCCCAATATTTTCTCTTTTGCCCTAAGAATAAAAGTATTTTGCTTTGGCAGAGCTGCACGGTAACTTGTAACTCCTGGCATACCCTGGTCATTGTCCTTGGAGAGAAAGCAACCCACAGGCACTGGCCTTTAGGCAGACGAGCTTGATGGGGATATCACAGTCCATGGCAGAGGCTGTGCAGCCTTAAAATCCCCAGTAAGGAGGGAGAGACACACAGCAGGTCTTTGCCTAAGGGCACGTTTACACTGGCAGAGTTACAGCGCCGCTCAGAGAGTGCTGAAGGGAAACCGCTGTTGTGTGTTCACACTGTCAGCTGCCTGCGCAATAGCGTGTTTACCACTGCAAGTGCCGCAATTGTGTTGGAGTGGTGCACTCTGGGCAGCTATCCCACAGAGCATCTCTTCCTCTTCTGCCACTAAGAGTTGTGTGAAGGCGGAGAGGGTCGCAGGGCATCCTGCTCCTGTTCCAATGCCCCATGATGCATTGCTTCGAATCCCAGCAATCCCTGAGCTTCCGTCCGCATTTGGCGCCATCTTTCAACGGTTTGTGTACTGCGCGCTCTGCCTCTTCCGTCTTCAGGAATGGATCCTGCACTGTTGACCAATATGCTGCTCGGTCTCACTAACACATCACGAGTGGCAGTGGAGTTATTCCTTAAACTACAAAGGCAAGAGGAGTGAGACATTGATCTCGCCACGCGTAGTAGCTATGTCACGAGATTGCTTGTGGCATTCACGGAGGTGCTGACCACAGTGGAATGCTGCTTTTGGGCTCAGGAAACAAGCACTGAGTGGTGGGATCACATTGTCATGCACGTCTGGGATGATGAGCAGTGGCTGCAGAGCTTTTGGATGAGGAAAGCCACATTCATAGGACTGTGTGATGAGCTCGCCCCAGCCCTGCGGTGCAAGGACACGAGAATGAGAGCTGCCCTGTCGCTGGAGAAGTGCATGGCGATTGCACTGTGGAAGCTGGCTACTCCAGACTGCTACCGATCAGTTGCTAACCAGTCCAGAGTGGGAAAGTCGACCATCGGACGCATGTTGACGGAAGTGTGCAGGGCCATTAATCGCATCCTGCTCTGAAAGACCGGGACTCTAGGCAACATACATGACACTGTGGATGGCTTTGCACAAATGGGCTTCCGTAACTGTGGAGGGGCGATAGATGACACGCACATTCCAATTCTGGCACCAGACCCCCTAGCCTCCGAGTACATTAATCGGAAGGGGTGTTTCTCTCTGGTTCTCCAGGCGCTTGTGGATCACCGTCTGTGTTTCACAGACATTAACGCAGGCTGGTCCGGAAAGGTGCATGACGCACGCATCTTTCGGAACACTGGCCTGTTCAGGAAGCTGCAAGCAGGGACTTTCTTCCCAGACCAGAAGATCACCGTAGGGGAAGTCGAAATGCCCATTGTGATCCTGGGAGACCCTGCCTACCCCTTAATGCCGTGGCTTATGAAGCCATACATGGGGCAACTTGACAGCAGCAAGGAGCGGTTCAACAACAGGCTTAGCAAGTGCAGAATGACTGTTGAATGTGCTTTTGGCCGTTTAAAGGCCCACTGGCACTGCCTATATGGGAGGCTAAACCTGGCCGATTACAATATTCCTATGCTTATAGCCGCGTGCTGTACGTGCCATATTTGTGAAGGGAAGGATGAAAGCTTCACTGAGAGCTGGACCGCTGAGGCTTAGCACCTGGAGGCTGAGTTTGAACAGCCAAAGACCAGGGCTATTAGAGGGGTGCAGTGCGGGGCCATAAGGTTCAGGGATGCCTTGAGGCAGCAATTTGAAGCTGACAGCCACTAATATTTGTTGTTGTGCTCCGGAGTGCAGCGCTTGTAATGCTAGGAGGTGATTGTGGTTGGTGCATACAGTTTAAGAAAATTGCCTGTTGCATTGCAGGGGTCTGTTTGCTTTCAATTAATGGAATAAAGATTGCTTTCAAACCAAAACAATTATTTTATTAAAAAGCAACAACCGGAGGAGAAAGACAAACAAAAAAACACATCAGCACTGTGGGAGAAGAGGAAAGGGAGGGTCCCAGGAGGAGGTGGGGTCCCGATACAGTTAAAGATTTGTGTATGTCCCAGTATCATATCATAGAATATCAGGGCTGGAAGGGACCTCAGGAGGTCATCTAGTCCAACCCCCTGCTCAAAGCAGGACCAATTCCCAACTAAATCATCCCAGCCAGGGCTTTGTCAAGCCGGGCCTTAAAAACCTCCAAGGAAGGAGACTCCACCACCTCCCTAGGTAATGCATTCCAGTGCTTCACCACTCTCCTAGTGAAATAGTGTTTCCTAATATCCAACCTAGACCTCCCCCACTGCAACTTGAGACCATTGCTCCTTGTTCTGTCATCTGCCACCACTGAGAACAGCCGCGCTCCATCCTCTTTGGAACCCCCCCTCAGGTAGTTGAAAGCAGCTATCAAATCCCCCCTCATTCTTCTCTTTTGGAGACTAAACAATCCCAGTTCCCTCAGCCTCTCCTCGTAAGTCATGTGCTCCAGACCCCTAATCATTTTTGTTGCCCTCTGCTGGACTTTTTCCAATTTTTCCACATCCTTCCTGTAGTGTGGGACCCAAAACTGGACACAGTACTCCAGATGAGGCCTCACCAATGTCGAATAAAGGGGAACGATCACGTTCCTCGATCTGCTGGCAATGCCCCTACTTATACAGCCCAAAATGCCGTTAGCCTTCTTGGCAACAAGAGCACACTGTTGACTCATATCCAGCATCTCGTCCACTGTGACCCCTAGGTCCTTTTCTGCAGAACTGCTACCTAGCCATTCGGTCCCTAGTCTGTAGCAGTGCATGGGATTCTTCCGTCCTAAGTGCAGGACTCTGCACTTGTCCTTGTTGAACCTCATCAGGTTTTTTTTGGCCCAATCCTCTAATTTGTCTAGGTCCCTCTGTATCCGATCCCTACCCTCTAGTGTATCTACCACGCCTTCCAGTTTAGTGTCATCTGCAAACTTGCTGAGAGTGCAGTCCACACCATCCTCCAGATCATTAATAAAGTAACCTTATCCTTTGGAGTACAGTGCAGTGGGTGCTGTACTTCAGCAGAGCTACACTGCAGAGGGACGGGTGTTGAGTGCAGTGGGTACCGGGAGTCCACAGGGCTGGACTGTGACGGGGCAGGAGTGGAATGCAGACGGTACAGACCGGAGCCAGGAGGTTGATAAGAGTGGGTTGGCAGTGTCTGGGAGGCGCATGAGAAAGAGTTTTGCGACAGCGGCTGTAGGAGATGGCGGGCGCGGAGCTGCTCAGTTTGCAATGCTAGTAGCGCCTGGAGCGTGTCCGCTTGGCGCTCCATAATGTTTAGGAGTCGCTTCGTGGCTTTGTTCTGGTGTGCCGCGTTCTCCTTTCAGTCCCTCTTCTTGCTGTCCTGACACTCCTTCAATTCTTGTTTTTCGGCCGCGGAGTGCATCATGACATCACGCAGAAAGTCCTCTTTAGTTCTTCGTGGCCACTTTCTAATTCTGCGCAGCCATTCAGCCGGTAATAACAAAGAGGGAGGCTTGGCTCCCAAGGTCATATCTGTGAAGCCAAAACGCAACATTTTACCGAAGCAGTATTGTTTACAACACATAGACCACTGATTCAGCGATTTAAAACACAGCCACTATTCACATACCTGTCACTAACTGGCTGACCCTAGGCAAGCACACGAGCCACAAGACCCCCAAAATGGTGAGTAACCGCAGGGGCAGGGGAAATCAGTGTTCCAGGACCCTACTGTACATTGGGCATGTGGCTCTTGGGGAGAACCAGCACTATGGGGGGGGGGACGGACTGATAATCATTACTGTCCCCACATTTTCCACAGGCTGCGTTCATTATGGAAGATATCTCGCTGCTGAGGATGAGCAGGAAATCAAGGAAGGGTCTTCTCTAAGACTGTGGCTTCTGCCCTGGCCCTTATGCGGCTCGCCTGTGTGCAGCAATGCCCCCTTTCCCTTAGTGCCAGCAGAGTGGTGCAGGAAAGTTACCCTTCATGGGGCAAGAAACAAAGCAGCTCTGCCAAAGAACCTGCCACAGCAGATTGCCCAATATCTCCACGAGAGTTTCGTGGAGATCTCCGAGGCAGATTCCCGTGAAGTGAGGGAGTCAATCAACACCCTGTTCTGCCACTCAGACTAGGCATGTGGTGGTACACACATCATACAGAGACAAACCTGGTTTCTGCAACCCTCCTGCCCCCAACACCTCGCTTCAGCGATTCCCAAAATCAAAGTCATTTACCGGGGCCTCCTCTCCTGTTTGCGCTTTGCCAAGCTCCGACAGCTGTGACTGGCTAGTCTCCTCCAGGTTAGAGAAGAGCTCCTGGCTCCATGTATCTCTGACCTCCGAGTCGTCCTCTGCCTCTGGGTCCCCCTCCTCCTCCACATCCTCGTTCAAGATTTCCTCTTCCTGGCTCAGTCCACTCTTGACTGGCATGCAAGCCACCGAAGTATACACAGTGGCCTTCGCACTGTGGGGTCGCCACCGAATATCGCGTCCAGCTCTTTGTAGAGCCGGCAGCTCATGGGCACAGCACCAAAGCGGCGGTTTGCCTCCCGCGCCTTGCGGTAGGCGCTCCGCAGCTCCTTCACTTTGACCCTGCACTGCAATGTGTCCAGGTCATGGTCCCTGTCATGCATTGTGAAATCTGTCCGTAGGTATCATAATTCTTACGGTTGGTGTGCAGCTGGGACTGGACAGCCTCCTCTCCCCAAATGCCAATGAGGTCCAACAGCTCAGCATTGCTCCAAGAGGGGGATCGCCTGGTGCGTGGAACAGGCATGGTCACCTGGAAAGTTGTGCTGAGACCACTGCACGCGTCACCGAGCAAACAGGAAGGGTCTTTAAATATTCCCAAGGAACTTAAGGGCTGGGGCTCACAGTTGGTGACCTAAGGGCAGGGCAGGGAGTTCAAACCAATGACCAGAGAGGCGAGAACAGGCATTGTGGGACACCTCCCAGAGGGCAATCGCAGCACTGTAATCGACCAGGGTGTCTACACTGGCACCGCGGCGCTATAGCCCTGGCGCAGAAAGCTCTACGCCTCTTGTCAGGGTGGTTTTTTTTACAGCACTGCAGCTGTGCAGTTTCTGCGCACTAAGTGGCTTGGCAGTGTGTACCCCTTGGGAGTTACACCGCAGAAAGCTGCTTTACTACGCAGAAACTTGCCAGTGTAGGCAAGGCCTAAGAGGAGCCCCCTACCAACGGGGAGCCCGAAACCTTAAGTGGGTGCCCTTGAGGGACCACGAAGGGGGGAATACAGGTGCAGTTACCACGACATTGTCACACTCCATAGTCTTTCACCTCTAGGTCACGAGTTCCAATATGGCCTGATGTGTTGTACTATTTCCGAAAAGATCAACAGCGACTGAATTCACACCATGTCTGAAACATGAAGCAGACACTCTGACTCAATCAAATTCAGATTTCAATCAGCCACATGATTCCCTGAATGCAAAAGAAACATCAAATTACAGATAAAAAAATTCAAGCTGAATGTAAAGTGTTCAAAACAATACTTCTTCCTAGTTAATACCTACATCCAAGACAGTGCAAAGTTTCATTCAAAATCAGGCTTAATGTTTTGCTCAATGCCTTGTAATTATATAGTACACTCAAGGGCTTTACTAAGTGAGAAGATGAATAAAAGTTTTCCCTGAAATTTAGTTATACATGTTCCCATAAAGACAGCACCTATTCAAATGTTTGGAACAGAGTGTTAGAGCAGTGGTTCTTGAGCAGTGGCCAGAGAATGAAATATTTTGAAAACCAAAGTATGTGGACGATCAGGGAGCCAAGCCAGCAGGTGGGCTTGTGAGAGGATGTCTCTTACAAAGTACTCTGCAGAATGGAACAGTGGAAAGGGGCTGTAGGCTAATGTGACTGGTCTCTTTAAAAAATAATAATAATAATAATCCCTCCAAAAAGTTCCAATGCATTATATTATCAGGACAGCTACACCAGATTCCTTTTCAAGTTATGGCAGTGCTCTTTTTCCCCATTTGCCTCGACTCATTACACACACTCACTAGTTTAAAGGCAACTTATATTGCATAATAATGGGAGTGTATTGCAAATATTAAAATGACAACATACAGTAACAATTGCATCTAGAACTCTTCCAACAGAAGTTTAACAACACTTTAGGGGTGATGTTGCCCTACACACATGGGATAGTGTAATTTTACAAGACTTGAGGTGTTTTAAAAGTGTGCTCTACTCTACCTTTTACTTAGTCAATTTATTTGACATTGTTAGTTTATCCAAAACAAACCCAATATAAGGAACACTTTCTAAGAAATTAATCCCATAACCTCTTCCTGTGAGATCATGAAAATCTGGAAAGCTGCTATTAAAAATGCCTCCTAGGCAGATTAAAAAAGCAATTAAACTAAAAAAAATAATTAATGGAATGTTACAGCAACTCACCCAAATGATCTAGGGTTAAAAGGCAAGTCAACCAGCATATGTCCATTCTGAGCTCTGATCTTCAGGGTTTCACACCTTTCAGCCATTTTAATTTATAGTAAACTAAAATTACAATGCCAGTTACCTGTTTGCACACTTTTTAAAAGGACAAAAGCTGATTGTTTTTAAATTTGCTAATTTCAATAATCCACTCCTTTAGTGGATTCCCAGAATTTGCTGATTGCACTGAAGAGGTAAATGACCTGAACACTGGGCGATGAATGAACACTAGTTATCTCTAAATTCGAGTGGTCATTTAGCAGTCAGGCAGGTTCAGTTTTAGTAACCAGTGCAGCGATCAATACAGTATGTACATCAGAACTAAGGGTATTACCCTGCACCACTGATGTTAATGGCAGTTTTGCCACTGCTATCTAAGGGGTGCAGAATCAGGCAGTAAACACTAATTCTGTTGACATCTCTACTTATCAATCTGCAGCATATAATGAATCTGTACTGGGTTTTTAGACAGATTTTTTCCCATTTTTGATTTTAAAGGATTTCATATTAGTGAGAGAGCTCACGTAACAACCTGTTATGATTAAAAGAGGTGAAAGAGAGATCTAGAAAAATCCCATTTCTAAACTACAGGAACAAGATACACAGTGTAAACTTTTAAGCCTTCTCTGGCTGCATAAGAAGGGAGACTGCATTCACTCCACAAATCTGCATGTCAAGTCTCCAACAAATTGAAATGAGCAGGTGAGTAGATGGAGCACTGGTTATTATGCACCCTCTTTTCAGGAATTTCGGTGTGGTACATTAGGCCCAAATTACTAGGCAAGGGACTCCAATCTACATGGCAGAGCTGCATCAAGTCCTAAAGCAAACTGAATTACTTGGTAACTTTACTGACTAAATAACCATCAGTGATGAGGCAATAGCTATACTTCAATATGGCATATTTTGTAGATTACTTGTGTGCTCTATAGCAGAGAGGAAGGAGCCTCTTTGGGGTGACTAACTAGTGGAGCAGGGGCCACACAGTGGCATGAGAGGTAGAAAGAGTTCAAGCACTACCTTGGGAGGAGCAGGGGAGGCTTGCAGGAAGTGTTACTTGCTAT
>NW_020664516.1:1126056-1156129 GCF_002925995.2 Terrapene triunguis | reverse complement strand
CTATCCAGAGTACTTCTCTACTCCGGCAGGCCTTAGGGGCTACACATGGCTGTTCTGGGCAGGGCTTCAAAGCTTCATAGGAATTGCACGAAAGGGAACCCAGCAGCCATGCGCTAAGCCCCACAGCTGTGCCTCTCTGGGTCAGGGTGACCAGATAGCAAGTATGAAAAATCAGGATGGGGGTGGGGGCTAATAGGCATCTATATAAGAAAAAGCCCCAAATATCGGGACTGTTCCTATAAAATCAGGACATCTGGTCACCCTACTCCGGTGCCAGGGAGCCCTAAATAAGTACTCTCTCTCTTAGAAAAAAGAACAGGAGTACTTGTGGCACCTTAGAGACTAACAAATTTATTTGAGCATAAGCTTTCGTGGGCTAAAACCCACTTCATCGGATGCATGCAGTGGAAAATACAGTAGGGAGATATTTTATCTATCTCTTTCCCTACTGTATTATACACACACACACAGAGAACATGAAACAATGGGTGTTACCATACACACTATAAAGAGAGTGATCAGTTAAGGTGAGCTATTACCAGCAGGAGAGAAAAAAAATGTTTTTGTAGTGGTAATCAAAATAGCCCATTTCCAGCAGTTGACAAGAAGGTGTGAGGAACCGTAGGGGGGGGGAAAATAAACATGGGGAAATAGTTTTACTTTGTGTAATGACCCATCCACTCCCAGTCTTTATTCAAGCCTAATTTAATGGTGTCCAATTTGCAAATTAATTCCAATTCATCAGTCTCTCGTTGGAGTTTGTTTTTGAAGTTTTGTTGGTGTAATATTGCGACTTTTAGGTCTGTAATCGAGTGACCAGGAAGAGTGAAGTGTTCTCCAACTGTTTTTTGAATGTTATAATTCTTGATGTCTGATTTGTGTCCATTTATTCTTTTGCGTAGAGACTGTCCGGTTTGGCCAATGTACATGGCAGAGGGGCATTGCTGGCACATGATGGCATATACCACATTGGTAGATGTGCAGGTGAACGAGCCTCTGATGGTGTGGCTGATGTGATTAGGTCCTATGATGGTGTCCCTTGAATAGATATGTGGACAGAGTTGGCAACGGGCTTTGTTGCAAGGATAGGTTCCTGGGTTAGTGTTTTTGTTGTGTGGTCTCTCCCCACATACTACTTCAGCCCTTCACTCCCTGCCTGTAGGGGCTTGTCTACACAGGAAACTTATACTGGGATAAATAAGGTGCGAATTTAAACTGCTATAGTTATACCAGTATAACTCTCACTGTGGACACTCTTATTCCAACATAAGAGTGTCTTTTTTCTGTTCAGTTTGTGTCACTTTGGCAGAAGTTTAAGCTAAATCAAAAAAGCTACCTGTTCTGGAATAAGATTGTTCACAAGGGCAGTTATACCGGTATAACCGGTAAACTGTCCTGTGTACATGCGCTCTAGGAGCTGGTTCTTGCTGTTCTGAACCACCCAGGATCTCTTTCTCTGTCTCATGCTCTGTCCTTTAATGGCAGCACTTCTGGAAAAGCACTGAACTCCCCCTTGTGGTAAAAACATACAGGAAGGAAAGTGAAATGGGTGGACAAGTCAAGGAACTGGAATGTGTTGTTTTTGTGGATTGTGTGGCAAAGAGATTTAGGCAAAATGGTAAACTATATGGGCATTTGCACAGCAGAATAACTGTTACATACAGGGTCCTGACAATTGTAGCATCTCTATGATGATACTACACCCAAGTTATCTTTCACAGTAAATTGCAAGAAAAGTTGTTTACACAGAGTTAAGGTTGCCCGGTGATAGCACATGCCCTTCCAGAATGGCAAGTTCAGCAAAACTCAACCTTCTGAAAACCAGGGGCTACACAGTTAAGGTAAATGCCCATACAACCTTAACTCTACCCTCTTCAAGCGATGCCCCAATATGCCCATAACACACTCACTCCCACTTTGCCTTTTCACTATAATTGACAGGCGCTACCTGCACTTGCCCTATGCTCGAACAGAGAGCCTGCTCCCCCGATCAAATACCACACTTGTAAAATTTAACAACCACTTCATACCCTTTTACAACCCCTTCACACTAGAACTCAGGATACCCCCTAAACCTGTAATTTCCTCTGCCCATCATTAAAGCCACTGACTGCTCTCTTATACCACCTCACTACTGAGGATATCTATGTCAAGACCACCCCAGTGCCCTGCTATTGACACAACCTACATAATTCTGTACTGAAACGATGCAGACTGGAACCTCAAGGTACATATAAACCTTTTCCCTTTGATAACACACGGGGGGGAGGGGGGAGACGACTCAAACCCAGATCTCCTCATATCACAATCACAGCTCTTCCAAGCTGCTCCAACTTATTCCTCCACCATGCAACAGCTACATCTAACACAGTGAATATAGCTGGAGTGTGTACAGAGAATTACTAGTGGCTATTGCCTGCACCAGGCAGGTAGAGTTAACTCTATGTAGGCGTTTACCTTAGCTCTGTATTTCCTGGTTCACCGAAGGTTGATTCTGCTGAACTTGATGTTTTGGAAGGGCATGAGCTATCACTGGGCAACCTTAAATCTGTGTTAATGACGTTTTTTGCTATTTAATTTGCTAGTTTTTTAAACAGAAAAAGAAATGTTTGTCGGTGGGCGTCAACGGTCATTTAGACAGTTGTAGTTCTCACTGAGGCTTGCAGTGGATATGCTACCTCAGATATGCTATGGCGAGGCAATAATCAAAAGACCTAGCTTTTAAACAGTGCTTTTCATCAGCAGATTTCAAAGAATTTTACTTGGATTCACCCCCAAAAACAAACAAAACCAAACCAAAATCCCTGACAGGCAGATTTTCGCAACCTGCCTTTTCCAAATTTCTGCCCAACATGGGACTCAAATTGATATTAGCTGGGTAGGTCAAGTTCAAAGTACTACTGCTGATCCCCTTGAGCTACCCAGCTGGTGTTAATAATCCTGTTGTCAGTGCATGCTCAGTGTAACCTTTAAGGTGTGAGAAAAGGCTCATGAGCCTTAGTGTGCCTAAAGAAGTCAACTTTTTCAATCAAATGACATTTGAATGTGATTTCCCCCAAAGGGCAGCATTCTGTTGGGGTAACTCTCAAGTGTTTGGGACCCTGGAGCGATGAGCTGAGCCCAGAGGTGAAAGTAAGCCGGTGCGCCATACCGGGGTGGATTGGCTTCCCCTGGCGGCAATTTAAAGGGCCTGGGGCTCCCAGCAGTGACTGGAGCCCTGGGCCCTTTAAATTGTCGCCAGAGCCCTGGGGTAGCGGCGGCGGGGCTCCAGCGAATATTTAAAGGGTCCGGGGCTCCGGCCGCCGCTACCGCCCCGGCCCTTAAAACAGCCGCCGGAGCCCCACCGCCGCCTCCCCAAGGCTCCGGGGACGATTTAAAGGGCCCGGGGATTTAAAGGCCCCACCTCTTCCGGTTGAGGCCCCACCCCCTCCTAAGGGCTCCGGAGTACCAGTAAGTCCTTTAAGTTATTTTCACCCCTGGCTGAGCCCTGGGTTTGATCTCTCTCCGTGAGCAAAAATGAGTTGCTAGAATCTGTCAGCGTTAAGAAAAGTCCGTCTCTCTCTCCCCTCCCCCCCAGAGGCTGCATTTTAGGAAACCCTGGGTCAAATGGCCCTAAATTTGGATCCACAACAGAACCCTGAAACCCCATGAAGCACACCACATTTCAAAGCAATCCAAGTAACCATGTACATTTTAAAGCACTTAAGAGTTGAGCTTTAAACAGAAAGCTGGTCTTAAGGTTAACTATAGCAGAGCTCTTGCTCTGCTATAATCCATGAATTTAGCCTTGGCCATTTTAATATTAGTGTGAAGAAAGTGTGTGCACATTAGATACCTCAATGAATTATTAATGGGATATGGAGCCTTTCAGCGGTTCATATATAGCCCAGGTTGTTAGAGAATAAAAGTCACCTGAAAGCTGTACAGTAATCTGTCAAGCAGCTGGCAGGTCCATCTTTTAATTTTGAGAACATCACACTTTGCACAGTTCTGACCAGTCACAGCAGAAAGGCTCAGGGCTATACAAAATAAACTCCCCCTCTTGCTCCTGAGTGGGGTGGTCCCTTTAAGGTCAGGGCTTGTGCACACTGGCAGCTGAGTTGCAGGAAGATTATGCTACAAATATTCTGCAACCCTACAACCACAATCCTATTCAGTGATTAACTGACATGGCTGCAGTTTCCAGAACTGTCTATCCAGCACTTTTCACAAATATCAGATTCACTTCAGCTTGCCCCTCCTGCCTCCAAACGTGTAAGTTACAATGTTGACCCCATCACCACCAGTACTGCTACTTATCCTACATTAAAATGTCTACCACAGGAAATTTTTAAAAATCCTAGGGTATGTCTACACTACCTGCCGGATCGGCGGGCAGCGATCAATCCAACGGGGATCGATTTATCGCGTCTAGTCTAGATGCGATAAATCGACCCCCGAGTCCTCTCCCGTCGACTCCTGTACTCCACCGCCACGAGAGGCGCAGGCAGAGTCGATGGGGGAGCGACAGCAGTCGACTCACCGCGGTGAAGACACCACGGTAAGTCGATCTAAGTACGTCGAGTTCAGCTACGTTATTCACGTAGCTGAAGTTGCGTAACTTAGATCGACACCCCCATCCACCGCCAGTGTAGACCAGGGCCTAGTGTCATTTAGTCCACAGGCTCTTCAAGAGTTCTGAGCAGTGTGAAGTGAAGTGCATGTGGATACACCTCATGGAGATGTATAATCAATAACTGGAAGCATGTTCCTCTATTACCCTGTCCTCCACAGGCATTGGGGAGGGACTGAGCAAATTTCAATTTCAATCATAATCATAATAAAATGACCAGCTATGTTTCAAACCTTAAGAAATTCTGCCTGTTTTGAAGTACTGCCAATGTGACACAACTCCATCTATGCAGGAATGTGATAAACTCAGTCCAAAATGCTTTCCTTTATTTTGCTACTTCCTGTTTACACAAGCTCTGAAACACAAAAATCCTCCCACTGCTTGCGATAAGGAGATGGAAAAGCTGTATGCAAACAGTAATATACTTGGTCAACATCACAGGACACCTGCTCCAGGAACGACAAGGGTGAATTATCTAAAAATGCAAAACAGTGATAGAGCCCTTTTCTGTCTACCTCAAGACAAACATACATTTAATGTAATTGTAATACATTATCCCACAAAGCCAGACTGACAAACAAAGCATACATCACAAAGATCTCTCTTATCTTTCAAATAAGTAAAAACCCACCTAAGCCAAGAGACAGCAGCTGAATGGCTCCCTCTTTATCTACTCCATAAATCAACTCTTTAAAGGATCAGCAGGGTAGGTGCAGCCATGTTGGCTCTGGTGTCCTGAACAAATTCTAATTTGAGTTTTTCTAATATTCTGCCTCCCTAAGTTCCGAAGCCATTTAGTTAGATATGTTTCTTTTTGCTTTCTACCTTAAACTGATGCATTCTATCAAGAGGTGGCTGCATTTCAGTTGTGGGCAATATGAGACACATTTTATGAAGTGGCTTTAGATCCTTTGGGGTGAAAAGTGGTACATAAATGTAAAATAGTTTCTTGCCTTACTGGTTACTTATTAGTCATGCTGGTCTTAATTCTGATTACTGTCTAGGCATTGATCAGCTATGCCTTGCTCATGGCTCAAAGTTAATATTAGAATGTCACTTATGTTAGGACTGTACCCCTACGTGTTATTGGATTGTTGATTAACTGTTTATGGTTACCAATAAATTAAAAAAATGTAAACTAATATTAGTGCCACCTGGTACCACTGCCTCCTCCCATGGCCAAACACCTGACATGGTGAGACTGGCTTTCATTGCACAGCAGTCTAGCCATTCTCAGTTCCCCAATCTCCCAGCTGGTAAAGCACAAGTTTGCCCCCAGCCACATACAATTCCCTTGCAAAAAGGCTCTAGATGTAATGATTGCTATTTTAATGCTGATATCCTAACAGGCATACTTGCCACCTCTGAGCCCATCATATAACAGGTGTTCCTCCAAAATTCTGGACCAAGGAAGAACATTTTTGGTAGTATGCGCATGCTTCTGGAATTTGGTCCCACCAGAAATGTGTTTAAGGAACATCCTAGACAAATTTAGAAAAAGCTGAAAGACAGGAGAACTAGTAATTATCTATTGACTCTGAAATGGGCGCATCAGACAGTCTTTAGATGAGACCACTTCAGGGAAAATAAAAATAAATGAAAAGTAAATAATCCTCTGCTGTTCCAGAGTTTATTTGTTGATCTCTTAAAAGCCATCAGTCCTTCTCTTTTCACTTTTCCATTAACTGCATAAACACTTGTCTCACAACTTCATTTTCTTCACCTCCTTTGATTGGAGTGATGCCATTTAATGTTTCCTTACCTTTGAGGAATGGGAGTTTTATTAACAACCTAAATTTGTCTCGTGTTCAGCTTAGTTTACCAGAAAAGGTTCAACCACATAAATTCATCTCACTTCACGTGTAACCTGCAGAGGGTATCATAGCAAGTGAAACGGTCACCATTTAAACAGCATTTAGAAGAGATTTTAGCATATTTCAAGCAATGAATTCTCACGTGTACATTAAATTTTCCATCGGAGTAGTTCCTTGGGACCTAGGACTAGCAGTAATAAAGCACTCAATACAAGTCTAACAACAACGTGAAGACAAAACCCAAAGATCACCTCCCCGAACATTTGACTGACATCTTAGAAGGGTTAGCATGAGATGTATACTTCAAAAGCAAGTTACTTTAGCACAAAAATCTACTTAAAAGGCAGAGAATAAAGGATTACCCTAGCTGATACAGCACGACATATTCCCCAATCCTATAAACCCATTCACTTTGATCTCTATTAAGAGTCAACAAGAAGTCGAACTTTAGATTTACAAGACTATATATAGGCACTCACCACCCTGTATAAAAACATTAAGGTCAAGAAATCAAAAGTTAGGAAGTTGGGGAACTCAAATTGCCTATGCAACCAGTTCCCAGTCTCCTTGTGCAGCCAGTCCCAGTATCTCTCCCTCTCCACACCAACTCTCAGCCCTCCCCCTCCTGAGTTCTTGTCCTAATCCACTTCTTCCACCCTTATCTTGGCTCAGCCTTTGCCCCCTCTGTGTTTCAGTCAGGAGGATTCCTCCTCATATACCATGCTGCCAGGTGCCAGCAGAGAGCAACAAGAGATACTCTCCAGGCTTTCCATTCGTATGTGTAGTGCCATAGGAGCCAGCAGCAACTAGGAGCCGGGCAAGTCCAGCTCAACCCCTGGATGGAGCATGCTCAGTACTGAATAGTCAAAGAATTTAGCTGCCAAGCTCACAAGTCTCTTGAGCATCTGCAGATTTTTTCAAAACCTCATCACTTGGTCAAATTTGGTCATTTTTTTAATGTGAACAGCAAACAAACAAAAAATCCCTCACCTGGGGGGGAGGGGAGATGGAAGGAAAGCCAGCGCCACACCACCCCCAAAAAATTTGAAGTCCCTGCTCCACAGCATGGGGGCGCTAGAGCTTCTCAGTTAAACCCTTGTAAAAAAAATTTTTGAACATGGGCAACAAAATATATTTTGCCCTAATCTCATTCTCCAAAGTAGCTGACCGTTTTTTCTGAAACTTTCCAAAACAATTCAGCCTGAGGCAGACACCCAGCATGGGACATTTCAACCTAAACAGTTAAAGTTATAAGAAACTATAAATAGGGTCTTCTAATGGGAAGTGTCAGGTAACTAACTACAGGCAGCACTACCAGCTTCAAATACAACACAATTTAGAATGGTGTATTTATAGTACTACTGATTATTCATTGACAAGTCAACAGCTACAAATTTAAATCTATTACAAAGTGTTTTTTCAATCAGATAGTCAAAAAAACCTTTTGCTCTGACTTAAAAGAGAAAACACAGTACCTAGAGCTTTCACAGCAATTTGCCGGGTTAGCGGTGGAGGGATGTTGATGCAAACCAAATCTACATCCTGGTGCAGCAAGACATCATCAGTCCGACTTGTGTAGAACTCAATGTTCATTTCCTCTGCTAGCTGCTTTGCTTCCTCTTCAGTCTTCCCCCAAAGTGCTTCGATAGAGAAACCCTCTGCTCTCAACAAAGGTACCAGTACCCGGGCAGTGCTGCCAGTCCCAAAAACGCCCACTCCAGGCAGCATTTTCATTGCGTGTTCACTCAAGCCTTAGTGTCCATATGTAGACCGCCAGCATAAGGTTTAGCTCCTCAGCCTTCCATCTCAACCACAGCTCCTAAAACAGCAAAAGTTACAGTTGGATATTACCAAAGGGTACATTTTTACATCAAATGCATTCACTACTGAATGTTAGTGTCTACCATTTTGATGTCATATGCAAAATGCTGAGAGACTCAAAGTGAAATCATAGATAAACCTAAGATAGAGCAGCAAAAACCAGCAGACTAAAAGGAGATCCACAGTGCCCTTGTCTTTAATGCAAAGGTGTAACAGAGAAACAACATCTTAATAGGTGAGCTTCCAAGAGGCTACCTGGCTCAAGATGAAACACTGCATACGGAGATAGTCTTAATGGCCACATCTTCACATTAAAGATGCGGGAGAATACCACATGCCTCATTTTTTGCCCACTTGGTGCAGTCCCCAGGTAATCTGGCACGGTTCAGTGAAGTTTAGACATGCCAGACCTATGGTCTCTGTGTTATAAATGTAGATCTCTATAGTCACACACAGATAAATATACTGTTCTGAACAAAACATATTCCAAGTAATTATGTTGGTAAAATGTCAAGTGTGGTGGGTCTCTGTTTAACTATAAGCACTAAAAATAAATGATACAAGAGGAGACAGTAGAGGGTACAGCCACACTACAATTTGGGAATACAGTACCATCCAGACTGTTGATGTCAGCTGAGAAATAAAGATATTGGTTTTCAGATTCCAAGACCAGAAGGGACCATTGTGATCATTTAGTCTGACCACCCTGTATAAACCACAGGTCATAAGACTTTCCCAAAACAATTCCTAGAGCAGATCTTTAGAAAAACAGCCAATCTTGATTTAAAAATCATCAGTGATGGAGAATCCACTAAGACCCTTGGTAAGTTTAGGAACGTAGGTACAGAGAGGAATAAGTAATAGAAAGCACCCTTCGAAAGAAGAGACATAAAATGTCTAACAAAGAACCAAACAGAATGGTACTACAGCCCTGCTAATCTTGGCATACATCCATTACTAAAACCTCTCCTGAATGTAGATTCTAAGCCTGTGGCAATGCAAAGGCAGCAACCTTTCATATGAAGGGTTAAAGGGAAGCACTACAGCAAAGAACAAAAAAAACCTATCAAGCTATTTAACCATAGGGAAACTCAGTATCATCACTGCACAATAAGATTTAGTTAAAAGCAAAGTTTTAACAACCAATATGATGAAAGTGTTCTCTTCAGTGAGAGTAAGGAGAAGGAGGTGTACTTAGTGTATGTTTTTATTCCTTCCCACATTTTACATTCTATGCCTGATTCATTCCATACACAACCATTAGTGCCTTGTGGCAGTCCAAATATAAATTCTTTGTGCATCTGATGCCTAGCTGATGTAATTCCCTTCTGCCCAATTTCCACATCAGCAATTGTCTAACTAAAATACCTCTCAAAGTGTCTATTAGTTATCACGGCATTATTTTAGGTTTCACACAGTGAGGGTACAGTACCTTGGTACATGTAAAAAGTACTTTAAGTTAAGCAGTGTGAAACGAAGTAAGCATGGGGAGACATGACAATAAAATGAAGTTTCACAACTCTACTTTAACAGGAAAACTAATGGATAGTTTGTATTCTTGACGCCTACTATATGGAAGGATGTTCCACAGCATTTATCTATAAAAAGCTTCTTTCCATAGCAAACACTGTCTCCTTAGTGTGTTTGTTCTGCTTAAGCTTTTTTACTCCAGCCAGGATCTCCCCTTAAAATTTGCTCCAGTGCCACTGGTAGGAAGTTTTACTAAACTTAGTTGATTAGAACAGATAGAACATTTTTTCTTGAACTAGTAGTTTATATAAGATCTTTCCCATTGATTTTTAAATAAAAGGTATTTAATTACAATAACTACATGATCCTTAACAATAAAATTATTTTTGCTCACACACATTTTAAAAACCAACAACTCAGTTTGCAGGTGTACAATAGATGAAAAATATAGTATGAGAAGCGGTTCATATTGTATTTCTGGTTTAACATTTGTTTAAGTTACATAAAAGAAAAATGAGTTAATAACTAAATATAAATATGAAATCAAATGAAAACTTGTTACATTTCTCATCTTCATCACTGTAAACAATTCCAGTTTATATGTAACTATGTTTTGTAAAAAGTTGCCATGTGTAATCACTCCACATATCTTGTTTTATATATTCATTTTTCTGTTGCTGAAATATTAATCAGACGCTATTATGTTTCAGTTATATAACCCCTAAGTTGGTATTTTGCAAGCCCCTTACCAACCAATATACTTGCATTCTAAAAGATGATCGCCATCGCCAATGTACCAATGCCCATTTACTTTCTTAGATGTTCTTGTCCTATTTATGGCTACGCAGAGATATTATTTGTTGCTTGGGCTCCTTAAGAGTGTTCCTTTAATAGGTTTTTATTTCCCTATAAAGTGGAAACCTATGGAAATTAAGGCTCTTACCACACCCCTCTTTCTCTAAGTGCATCAATATGTTGACATTTTATTGATAAATAAAATATTTAAAAATGAAAATAAGAACTGTCTATACAGAGCTGACACTTTACTGAGCACCAGATTTTGCAACCTTTACTCATGTTGAGAAGTACCTTACTCCTTGAATAGTCCTCACTGATTCAATGGGACTATAGGTAGAGTATTGCTCTACTCAGTGTGTGAGTAAGGGGTATCACAATCCGGCCCTTAGTGTCATTGTTAACTAAAATGCGAGACCATATTGAGTAGCACTGTTAACCTGAGATTATTTCCTTCATTTCTCCTGCCCAATACTGCATTATACCTGCTATTGCAATGAACTGATTTCTCCACCATCCATCACTGTGATTTATATTTTAATGTGCTTTTGCTGATCAATTTACAGAACTCCTGTGACTTTGTCTCTAGTATTCCAACACACAAATGTGTGTAAATTTGTGTTTGTCTAACCTAGAGTTGCCACCTTTCTAATGGCTGGTAACCAGACCCTGAGGCCTCACCCCTTTCTCCTCCTCTTCCCCCAAAGTCCCGCCCCTTTCTCCGCCAATTGCCCCCCACATTAAAAAAAAAACGGACATCAGGGCTTGTCAAATGGCACCTGGACACACAAGCCAAAATCTGACTGTTCAGGTGAAAACTGTATTGGTGGTGACCCTAAATTAATTGGAACTATGTTTCCTTCTCTGTGTTTAGGAAGCCTTTTAAAGGGACCACATTTCTCTGGTTCAGAGACACACACAGAATCGGGGGGGTGATAAAAGCTTTCTTAGATTATACCTAAAACACCCTACAAGGGCCAGAGCAAGACTGTCCCTGATGACATTACAAACAAGATACAAAAGCAAAGGTGTTTCTGCCATGTTAGAAAACTATTTCAGTCTACGATAAAGGCACTTCCAATATTCAGCTTCAGTTTTCCTTTACTCTGGCCCACACTGAACAATTCCTCTCTCTTCATGGCATTTACCCCCAGCAAACACAGATACTCCTATACAGTTACTATGTCCCCACATTTGCCAGGCATTTAGCCAACCCAGACATAATTAGTTCTTATAATCTTTCCTGATAAAAACCAGTCTCTCCAGCTATTTATTTAATGTCCTTCTTTGAATTTCCTCTGCCCAAACCTGTCTGTAGTATTTGAAGTGTTGTCTCACCAGAGCTACATGAAAGGCAGCCCCATCCCGACACCCCTAGAGTCCAAGCTTGGGCTTTGGGGGGACTGTTATATATCCCATTGCAAGTTCGCATCCAACGTCATGTCCACTATTGACCTTTTTCAGGGTTACAAAGTCAGGTACATTTCTTCTTTTAAAACAGTATGGAAGGATTTAAGTTTGCTTTTCTTGAAAAGCTCATTTTCGGAGAGCAACGGTCTCCTTTCTAAGCTGAAAATGGGGATGTCAAAGAGAATGGTGGACAGACCCTTAGCAATAGCAGGTCAAACAGGAGTACTGTGCTGAAAACATGCCTACAAACCTTTCCATAAGCAACAAAAAGCATCGTCCTTTTGGTAAGAGAGAAAGAGCAAAGCACCATTTACCGTGTTCCCTACACATCTTCCCCTCCTAGAAAAGCCACCTGGTGAGTTAAACAGTAAACGGGACTGTACATTGAAAGGAGAGTCTCACTATTAACATAGCAATTTTTTTTACAAGTTACTAGTGCTTAGTAAGCACTTTGGAGAAAAGACTGGGTCTCCACATACGTTCACGCAGTGCCTAATCAGGCCTCTGGGTACTATATTTGAATTTGTGACAGAAGTCAGTCAGAGAAATAGCAAAGCAAGCCCAGCACCACTGAACTTTTATTTTGCTTGAGGTGTATAAATGTTTATGGAGGCTATAAAACGTTACCAGATATTTACCCAATGTGCTTGACATCTATTCATTGTTCTGTGTGCTGGTACTCATATAGTGCCATACTCCTTCGCTTTCTTTTATTGGCAGAGTTCAGAGCTCACTTGCCACTGGAATTCACTCCCAGTTAATAAGCATCGAACATTAAATGGAACCATGTCAAACAAGTCGAGTATCAAAGGACTTTGAAGGACATTAATTATGTATATAAAGATTTCATTTCACTGATAGGAAACACTTTTCACTTTCATGCTTATTTAACTTGATCAGCTAATAATGCCTTCTACCCAAATGGCAGTTTTCTATGACTGTGAAGAATGCTAGTGTAACAATGCACCGACATTTGGTGGGGTTGGGGCTGAAAAGCAAGAAGCAGCGTGTAGTAGAAAGAATATCATAGCCTTCAGCAATTATGTAGAGACAGAGTCAAAACTACAGAGCACATGAAAAGAGTCTAGGAAGGCCTAAACTGCTTGAAGTTGTTAATATGATCCCACACATACCACATCATAAAATATTTAACTGCAGGCCCTTGCCACTCAAACTGAATTCAGTTTTAACTCCTTTTAAGTTTTGATTTGCTTTTTCTGTATTTCCTGTCCTGACAGCTCTTAGAAATCACACAATGGTTTCCAAGGAAGTAAACTGATATGACACAGACACTAGATCCCAACATCAGTGAACAGTATTCTTGCCAGCAAGTTAAAAAAGTATGGATTGGATGAATGGACTATAAGGTGGATAGAAAGCTGGCTAGATCGTCTGGCTCAACAGGTAGTGATCAACGGCTCGATGTCTAGTTGGCAGCCGGTATCAATCGGAGTGCCCCAGGAGTCGGCCCTGGGGCCGATTTTGTTCAATATCTTCATTAATGATCTGGAGGATGGTGTGGATTGCACCCTCAGCAAGTTCGCAGATGACACTAAGCTGCGGGGAGAGGTAGATATGCTGGAGGGTAGGGATAGGGTCCAGAGTGACCTAGACAAATTGGAGGATTGGGCCAAAAGAAATCTGATGAGGTTCAACAAGGACAAGTGCAGAGTCCTGCACTTAACACGGAAGAATCCCATGCACTACTACTACAGTTCTGCAAAAAAGGATCTGGGGATTACAGTGGACGAGAAGCTGGATATGAGTCAGGAGTGTGCCCTTGTTGCCAAGAAGGCTAATGGCATATTGGGCTGCATTAGTAGGAGCATTGCCAGCACATTGAGGGAAGTGATTATTCCCCTCTATTCGGCACTGGTGAGGCCACATCTGGAGTACTGCGTCCAGTTTTGGGCCCCCCACTACAGAAAGGATGGGGACAAATTGGAGAGAGTCAAGCGGAGGGCAACGAAAATAATTAGGAGGCTGGGGCACATGACTTATCAGGAGAAGCTGAGGGAACTGGGCTTATTTAGTCTGCAGAAGAGAAGAGTGAGGGGGGATTTGATAGCAGCCTTCAACTACCTGAAGGGAGGTTCCAAAGAGAATGGAGCTAGGCTGTTCTCAGTGGTAGCAGATGACAGAACAAGGAGCAATGGTCTCAAGTTGCAGTGGGAAAGGTCTAGGTTGTATATTAGGAAAAACTATTTCATTAGGAGGGTGGTGAAGCACTGGAATGGGTTACCTACAAAGGTGGTGGAATCTCCATCCTTAGAGGTTTTTAAGGCCCAGCTTGACAAAGCCCTGGCTGGGATGATTTAGTTGGGGTTGGTCCTGCTTTGAGCAGAGGGTTGGACAAAATGATCTCCTGAGATCTCTTCCAACCCTAATATTCTATGAACACTCAGGAAGGTGAAGAAACTTGCCCTGGTCTTCCAGGGGGAGCCAGCATATTTAGACAGTAACATTTCCATCAATTGTTCACAGGGATAATCTACTTCCAAGTAGTCAGTCAACTAATTTTAGCTTCAGGAGACAGCAGCTTTCCCTAAGGTTCAAAATTTTAGCAATTTGTTTAAACGAGGGGATAACTTTTCCCATCCGCGCATGTTTCACTATTTAAACCAGAAGCGTCAAAATTTTGCCCAGTTGAGGAGTATGCCAAAGCCATGAGAAATGCACCTGGACTCAAAGCATTTCCAGGCATTTACCCAATATCTCTGAATTATACCTAAGATATCCACTCTTTCTAGAGGTCTGATGACAGACAGACAGACTTTATTCAAGAAAGGTCACTTATCTGTAATGTTCTGAATATAGTGCTGTATACCTCCACCCTCCTAGATCACATGGCATTGCTGGAGATTTATAGTTCTGTAAATTATGATTTTAGCCGCAAGGCACTATTATTATACACCATGCCTGCCTCAAGACAAATACCACACCCATCACACCTAACTGGTAATTTTTTTTTCAATTTAGGTTAAACTAGAAAGGCCAGCTTCTCCTGTTATGTATCCATAGATAGCAATACCCTTGAAAAACTCCATTTACAGGTCAGTAATCATCCTCTTTCCAAAGCCCAGTGTGGTCTATGGCAGTGCTTCTCAAAGTGGTGGTCTGCGGACCGGTGCCGGTCCACGAGCCATCGGCTGCCGGTCCGCAGCGAGTTTCCTCATAAGAGCGTCGAATAGGATAATAATATGGCACCAGTCCCTGGCACATTGGAAAAAAAACTGCCGGTCCCCCACATCAGATAGCTTGAGAAGCACTGGTCTATGGCATTCTACTCTGAGTGACTAAGTAGCTCCAAAACATTCAAAGGCAGAAATCCCAAAGGATTTTGTTTTCCTTTAACATGAAGGTAGGCAATTTATGCTAAATATGAGATTTATTTTTATGAAAAGTAACTCCAATATCTATTCCTAACAAAACAACACTCAAAACAATTATTTAGAGAAGAATAGGGACAAAAGCCATCATGTTTGATCAGAAGCAGATTAAGATTTATTGGGGCTCTGGGCACAAAGAACAGTTTGGCCCTCCCATATCATGCGGGCCCAGGGCCACCAGAACCAGAGGGGATGGAGGGCGATGCCCCCCCCTTTTTAACATGGGCAGAGCCTCAGGCAGGCGTGGAGCGGCAATGGCATGGGTGTAGTTTGGGGGGGCAGGAAGGGGTGCTGCCCCCCCAAACTGCAAACCTCAAGCCAGAGGCGACAGGAGGAGCGGTGCTGCAGGTGATTGCTGCCACAGACAGAAAGCCCAGGCGGCAGCGGAGGCAGTCTGTCAGCCGGAGGGACCCAGCAGGGGCAGCCCGACAGCAACAGCACCCGTGGGGGCAAGCACTGAGCAAGCCCCGGTGGAGTGCGGTGGCCACTGAGGGCAGGCTAGTAGCAGCGGGAGCTGCGCTGGAGACTGCCTCCCTGCCCGGCTCCTCCCTGCCTGTGACCTTCCCGGGGCTCCCCGCCACCTCCCAGCGGGGGCAGGGCCTCCTCTCCCTGCAGAACATGTTTGCAGGGAGGGGACGGGAGACCCCCGCCTCTGGGTCCGACCTGCAGCAGCATGCCCCGGGGGGCGGGGACACAGGCTGGGGGCTGCTCTCAGGCAACCTAGCCCCCGCCCAGGGCAAATGGAGGGTCTGGGGCCACTACCTAGCTCCGGCTTGTGGCCTGGCCATGGAGTGGGACCTCAGGGGGAAGAGGAGCAGCAGAGGACAGTGCCACAGTTCTGGCACTGGTGCCCCCCCCCCTTCTACCCAGGTTCCAGCGCTCCTGCAGGGGCCCCCAAATTGGTCAGGGCCCCTGGGCACAGGCCCCATGGGCTCGTGCGTTAATCTGCCACTGCGTTTGATAAATACAGAAAACATACCACTGCCTTGATTCTGTGCTCCTCTCGCCTCTACAAGACTCACATCTCCCCTTTCTTCAGGCAAAGTGAAGGATCCAAAATGATACTCTGAGGTGTCTTACCCTTGCCCTACGATTGGCTTTTACCTTACCGTTTTTGCCCAAATTGAATAAGAATGTCTAAGGCCTGGTCTACTTATAAACTTACACCATTTAACAAACCACCAAAGCACTTTTATTACCCAAAGAGCATACACACAGGCTCGCAGTGAAATAACCACATTGGTTTTCATTCACTCTTTTTGTTTTCCAAGTGTGTTACTCTGAGCTGTTGAGAGGGCTGAGGAATTTCCTAGACACCCAGAGGTATGGAACTCTGGGACAATTTCACCTTTTGTTTGTCCCATAGGTCTCCTGTTTCTTTGAGCCTCTTGTCACGACACATATAGGAAAGTCGGGGGGGGTGATTCTAATGCTATCCTAGGCACAGGGCCATCCTTAGGTATATGCAGCATACGCAGCTCCATAAGGCACCATGAAATTTGGGGCACCAAATTGCCCCAAATTTCATGGTGCCCTAGGGAGCTGCATGCTGCATACATGGCAGCACCAGCCCCGGTGACCAGCCCTATCCCTTGGCCAGCCCCCCCGCGGCTGCGCCAACTGCAAGGGGCGGGGAAGGGCCATCCCTAGGGGGGCGTGGGGCCCCGGACAACTCCCTCCACCCCACCTCTTACCCTTCCCCCCTGCTCCACCCCCGTCCCGCCCCCATTCCACCTCTTCCCCCAGTGACCCCGCACTTACCAGCAGCGGTGGAAAGCGGAGCAACCTGGCCCCAGCCCGCTCTGCTCCGCCAGCTCCCAGCCGCGGCACTCCGCTTCCTGCCGCCGGTGAGTGCGGGGAAAGGATCACCCCCTGCACTCACTGGTGGCGGGAAATGGAGCAACGTGGTCCCAGCCCGCTCCGCTTCCCTTGCCCCGGCCCCAGCCACGTTGCTCAGGTTGAGGAAAGGACCGCTCCCGGCTCTCACCGGCGATGGGAAGCGGCGCGCCGCGGCTGGGAGCTGGCGGAGTAGAGAGGGCTGGGGCCGGGCTGCTCCACTTCCCGCCGCTGCCAGTGAATGGGGGGATCCCTTCCCCCAAGTGACACAGCTGGGGCCAGGGCAAGGGAAGCTGAGCAGGCTGCTCCCGGCCCCCTGCTAATCCCCCGGGCCACTCTGGGCCTATGGGGCCCCCAAAAGTGGCCCCCCACAGCTCCTGCCTCCCAGGCCCTGGGTGGGGGAGGCCTGGGGCCCCCCCACAGCCCTCCCACGAGGGAGCTGCGTATGGCACCCAAATGGCTAGGGACGGCCCTGCCTAGGCAAAAGTCCTTGCAAGGGGGCTGAGGCAGGTAATTCTTAGTGAACCATGAAGGGGAAATGGGGGAAGGAATGTCCTATTCAATATAGTCATAAATGATCTGGAAAAAGGGGTAAATAGTGAGGTGGCAAAATTTGCAGATAATACAGAATTGCTCAAGATAGTTAAGTCCCAAGACTGCGAAGAGCTACAAAAGTTCTCTCTCAAAACTAGGGGATTGGGCAACAAAATGGCAGATGAAATTCAGTGTTGATAAATGCAAAGTAATGCACATTGGAAAACATAATCCCAACTATACATACAAAATGATGGGGTCTAAATTGGCTTTTACTACTCAAGCAACAGATCTTGGAGTTACTGTGGATAGTTCTCTGAAAACATCCACTCAATGTGCAGCGGCAGTCAAAAAAGTGAACAGAACGTTGGGAATCATTAAGAAAGGGATAGATAGTAAGACAGAAAATATCATATTTCCTCTATATAAACCCATGGTACATCCACATCTTGAACACTGCGTGTAGATGTGATTGCCCCATCTCAAAAAAGATATATTGGAATTGGAAAAGGTTCAGAAAATGGCAACAAAATGATTAGGGGTATAGAACGGCTTCCGTATGGAGAGATTAATAAGACTGGGACTTTTCAGCTTGGAAAAGAGGCAACTAAGCAGGGATATGATAGAGGTCTATAAAATCATGAGTGGTATGGAGAAAGTAAATAAGGATGTTTTATTTACTCCTCATAAAACAAGAACTAGGGGTCACCAAATGAAATTAATAGGCAGCAGGTTTAAAACAAGCAAAAGGAAGTATTTTTTCCACACAACGCACAGTTAACCTGTGGAACTCCTTGCCAGAGGATGTTGTGAAGGCCAAGTCTATAACAGATTTCAAAAAATAACTAGTTTAGTTCATGGAGGATAGGTCCATCAATAGCCATTAGCCAGGATGGACAGGGATGGTGTCTCTAGCCTCTGTTTGTCAGAAGCTGGGAATGAGCGACAAGGGATTGATCACTTAGTAATTACCTGTTCTGTTAATTCCCTCTGGGGCACCTGGCATTGGCCACTGTCAGAAGACGGGATACTGGGGTAGGTGGACCTTTTGTCTGACCCAGTATGGCCGTTCTTATGAATGAAAACTAGAGCTACCCAGAGGGAATCAGTCTCTGCCACCTTTAGGGATTGGGAAACCTAGCTACAAGGTCTCATCAGAGAAAAGTGGATAATATTAGGACTCTGCAAATAAGGCATAAAATATGTGGACTATTGGCTGTCAGAGGTTCAAGGGTCTCCCAGTGTGTTTAAACAGTGTTTTCTATTAGACTGTATGGTCTTCAGGGCAAGGACTGTATCCTCTGTGCCCCTCAGAGCACTGAGTATATTGTTTGCACCTGACTAATAATCCTCATTACAAATATATACATAATCCTAATTTTAGAGATAAAACGAATGCATTTGTTTTATGAAGGCACCAGATCTTTATAAAGTAGTTTCATAACTTATTTATACTCAGTCCATTTTAAGTCTCAGTGCTTTGAGAAGTCAAGAAGTTGACATGAAAGACCAATGACTTTGCAAAGGAATTAAAGATCAGGTCTGGAGGCAGATGGTTTCTCAGTTAAACTTACTATATAAACAAGATTTTATTAAAGGAAATAAGCAAGTCCCCTCAGCAGATATTACAGAAAAGAAGAATTCTGTCTTCCACAACTCATCTTGATTTACAACATCTCCTGAATGACAGGATTGCCTGAACAGCTAGAGTCTCGATCCACCACCAGATGCCAAGTTAAGGTCAGTGTTTATTCCAGAATAAGACGTTTCATCCCCCTTTAGTAATTTACCTTATTAGATTCAAAGAAAAAAGTTTAGGACCCTTGTTAAAAAGTAAAGTAAACAGCTCACAGCACCCAAAACAAAAATTAAACTGTTTCTCACAAACCGTATCTTGGTTTTTCCTTTCAGCAACCAACACACCAGCTAAACGTAAAGCTGCTGGACCTCTCTTTCCACATGGGTTTCTCACTGGTAATCCCCAGCATCACACAATCAGTCTTGTGCTGGACAGGATCTGAACCTAAGCCTGTTTGATAACTAAATCCCCTTTGTCCCACCACTAAGAAGTTGCAGGGAATGGAAACACACTGAAAATGACTTCGGTCCTTCCTCTCAGACCAATCCCAGAAGGTAGCAGAACAGTAACCCAGAAAGTCCATCTTTGTAGAGTCCCAAAAGGCCATTTGTTTGAACAGAAAAATTCAAACAATGATACATTTTTATATTCTCTTGCTACTGTATATGGGAATAAACACTTGGGGAGAGCCGTAACCCACTGAAAGATTATTTTCTGATAGCACAGTGAGAAGGTATTTCAAGAATCACATTTAGCCTTTGGCATGCCACACTTCTGAGTGCCCAATAAAAAGTTGTTCAGAAAGGGAAGTTACTTACCGTATACAGTAACTGAGTTCTTGGCGATGTGTTGTCCATATGCACATGCCACTAATGGTGAGCATGGACCTCCTGTACTAGAGATCGGAATCTTTTGGGCCAGCAGTACCCAAGAGTATGCATGCACTCCTCAGTCCCTGTGCTTCACTGCAAGGGCATATAAGGGCAGTGTGCCTACCGCCATTCAGTTCCTTCTCACTGTACAATCTCTTGTGATAGATCCCTTCCGTTTGTGAGTCCTATGTGGAATGTGCATATGGACAACCTATCTCAAAGAACTCCAGTTACCGTCCACAGTAAATAACTTCCCTTTCTCCTTTAAGTGATTGTCCATATGCACCTTCCACTGATGGTGACTCCCAAGCAGTGATCATATTAAGGAGGGTGGGAGCACGGAATAGTTAATGAACAATTAAAGGACAGCTTTGTCAAATGCAGCATTGGATCTAGAGGATTCCGTTAAGGCTTGGTGTCGAATGAACATGTCCAAGTAGCAGCCTTACAAATGTCTGATATCGGTAGCTTTCACAGTGATACTGCTGTCACAGGTTGTGCTCTGGCTGAGTATGTTCTGATCATGGATGGTAGGTCTACCCTGGCTACCTCATAGCATGTTCTAATGCAGTTAGAAAACCAGCTAGACAGTCTGCAATGAAACTGCAGAGCTCCTCATACTTTTCACAATAGAGAAGAGTCTTGGAGACATTCTAAAAGGATTTAGGTAGTAGGCCAAAGCTCTCCTCACATCCAAGGTACGCAACACTGTCTCTAATTTGGATGTATGAGGGCATGGAAAGAATATTGATGGGTGTACAGGTTGATTGAGATGGATTTCTGTCACTACTTTAGAAAGGAATTTAAGATGCCTCCTCATTGATACTTTATCCGGGTAGAATACTGTGTACAGTGAGTCAGACATTAGCACTAGAATCTCTCCTACTCTTCTGGCTAAGTTATTACTATGAAAAATGTCATTTTCATTTACAGGTGTAGCAGGGAAGAGGCGGCCATGGGCTTGAAGGGTGGTCCCATGAGGACTGCAAGCACTAGGTTTAAGTCCTATGGGGAAATCTGTTCTCTGGTAGGTGGGAATACTTCAACTAGGCCTTTCAGGAATCTTGTCACCGTGAGGGTGAGAGAAGACTCTAAAGTAAAGGACCTGTTGAAGGAACAAAACTGTCATTTGCCCCCTATTTGCCATCGTGTGACTTCAACAGAGACACATCCAAAGCTGCACAGTGCTGCAGGAAACTTTCCCTTTCCAGCTCACATGTTTACTGATATTTGGAGAGAGAGAGAGAGAGAGAAGGTTACTAAATTATCTCTGAAAAGCATGCATAGCCCCAGGCTTTGATGAAGCTGTCTGATGGAAAGAAAACATGTCACAGGGAGCATTTTATTAATCATTCTTGTAACACTGGCTATCTTGAGAATTACAAAGTTAGAGATTTTGGCCCCTAACAATTGCCTTTGGCCTTGGTTACGTTTTCTATGAAAGACAGACGTTCCTCGGACAGTTTTATTCATAATCTGTGAAATTCAAAGCAATACTAGAATATATTCTATACAATAGCTCTAGTGTTTCTGCTACTCTTTCAAAACTACTTTGGTTAATTTGAAAAGTGAGCCATTCAATTCAAGTGGGCCATTGTTGGCAAAGAACCCTTCAATTTTCTATTAGACAACTTATTAAGAGCTGGGGGAGAGATTTCATTACACTTAAGAGGCCATCTTAATGCCATGGAAGTTTTGATCACAAGATATAATCCTATGAATTAAAAGCATCTACAAATTTTACAGTAACAAAATGTGCAGAGAACAATATATTTCATTAAACTATTGCATGTATATACTTTAAGCTTGAACAAAGGCAGAGATAAACAGCTTGAGCAGCATATGTTTGTGCGAACTGCTCTTGGGGAACAGACAGACATACAATGCCGCTATGCCAATTTCATTTGTTCCAATTCCAAACTATACCTTCAGGTTTGGCTGCATGACTAATTACAGAGACATGCTGACACAGTATCCTTCGTTTTGGATATACTGCTCTACATTCTACCCTAATATCACACACATGCACAAAATATCCCAAACAAATATCCAGTGCCAGTCAAAGAAAAGGTCATGTAGCACATTCTCAAGTTGTTCTCCCCGAGCCAGAATACCTTATTCTATAACATTTGCCTGGTGCCAATTTAGTCCTTGTTGTGTAATTGTGGATACTTCCCTGATTAAATACAGTTAATTGTTGCTGAACCAAAATGAGGAAATATTGAATTAAACCTGAGGGGTAAAACTGAAATATTGTTCTCTGACAATTCAGCTTGTGTTTAAAATCTTTATGACAAGAGGACTAGACAGTTTTTGGTAGGATGATTTCAATAGCAAGAAAAATTTTACTACATCTTCTACATACTTGTACTCACATATATTTTGTTTTTAAATAACTATATCTTTCTGGCCAACACTTGTCAGCATCAATATGCAAGTAAAGCGCAGTTAAAACATTATGAATTTGTCAATTGTCAAATTTAATCTGAGTACTACAGTCATGTATAAAAACAAACAGGTGCAGTCATCTTGGATATCCATTTTCTTTTGATTCATTTTGAAGCACAGAGTTTCAAGGGTCATTTCAATTTGCAATTTCTTTTTTCCAAGCAAAGCAGTAGATTTGGATTTTTTTTTTAAATGAACGTATCCAAGTACTCTAGCAGCACATACACCAACACATTTTACAAAGAATAAACCAATAATGGGGTAGAGACCAGCAGTAAAGGAGAGAGAAGTATTTGGGATCAGCTCCTGAGCCAATGCAGCCAGAAGTTTTAATACCCTCTGATTTAGACCGTTTTTGTAAATGCACTTCAACTAAACAATGCTTACAACTAAAGAAGAGCCAATGTTTAAACCTAAGCTGTGTAGGACATATTGCAGCAGACAACCTGTTCCTCCCAGGTCTGGAGCAAGACTGTTCTACCCACAACTTTTGGAGTCACTCTACACTAGAATGGATGGCCCCATACTAAAATGGAAATAAAACTAGAACTTTATCAACAAAAAGTAGCTCCTTAGAGGAAAGAGTGATTAGAAGAACAGTGAGATAAAGTACAGTGCAATGAGAACAAGCAGTCAGACCTTTTTAACTAATGGAGTGCTATTAAAATATTTCTGATTTTTTATTATTTGTACTGCAGTAGCACCTAGAGGCCTAAGCCCCATTGTGTGGGGTACTGTAAAAACAATCTGCTTTGTAACTGTCCAGTTCTGTGGTTTTACAATCACATTTTCCTTTTAAATCTCTCTCTTTTCCCTGTTGCGTAAAACACCACAAAGGAGTGAAAGTGACTAAGGCCCTGAATCCTACAAAGACTTATGCACATGCTTAACTTCAAGCAAGTTTAGCACATGCTAAGTCTTTACAAGACTGCAACCTAACTGATAATGCAGAGGAAACCGAAACTTAATTTACACGAAATGTTGTAAAATGCACAAAATAAAACCAATTTTCCCTTCTAAACTTTCAGAATGCAATTTTTATTTGTAATTATACTAGATTTTCTTTTAAGGAGGAAGAATGATTTTTTAATTGGACAGAATTCCTTTAAATGTTAAGTCATGCTTGATGAGACTTCATTCTGCTGCTACTCTATGCTAAATTATGAATGGTCATTCAACATTGAACTGTGGACAAAAAAAATCACTGAGTCATAGATAAAACAAGTTTATATATCTTTTGGCTTTCTTTATAACTACTGTATTCTTAGGATGTGAGAAGGGCCTGTGATATTTAGCATTATTTGAATTTAAATTGTTAAAAGTGAATAAAAAAATTAAAATAGCGTACTCTGCCTTAAACAATTAATCCATTAGAACAATCAGCAGCTCCCTAAATCCTCCTTACCCTCCCGCTTCTCAAAAGCATGGGAAAACGCACTGACCTTGTAAGCATGCCCCAAAGGTCAGACTTGGGCTTTGCTGGCGCAGGGGAGAAAAGCAAGCTTTAGAGCCTCTCTCTGAAATGTCCTCCAAGCAACATACTCAGTTAAAGACAGAGGATTGTCAGCTTGTACGCCTCAGCTGCTCTCAACTGTAGTTGTATATCACATACAGGGAAGAGAGGTCTTGCTGAGAGCTCAAACCATTTAAACAAATTTTAAATCAAACCAAAACCTTGAATTACACCCAAAACCAAAACTAGGAGCCAGTGCAACGGTAGAGTACAGTTGTGATGCAATCCCTGTGGGAGACATCACTAAGTAAGAAGGCTGCCTCATTAGTTGACAATTCCAAATCTTAAAATGCAGCCCTACATTCAGAGCATTACAGCAATCCAATCTTAAAATGATGAAGACCCCAGACATCTGAACAAAATAATCACAGACTTCTAGCCAGGTGCAGAAAGAACAAAGCCTGGAGCACAACTGCTACCTAGAAAATCTGGCAACCAAGAAGATTGCTAGGTTGCAAACGCGTGTGACAAATAGCAAACATATTTCTTCCCCCAATCAAAGAGGTTGAAATTACCTCCACTAATTCTTCCAGTTCCTTCTTCCATTCCACAACCATCGCCTCCATTTTGTCTAGACTGAGCATCAATCTGCTCATTCTCAACCAAGCCCGTGTCTCAGTTAGGAAGTGGTTGGGTCACTCAATTTGTTGGGTCAGCCTACCAAGAAATGCAGTAGATTCTCCATCACTTTAAATCTTTACATCAAGACTGGATGTCTTTCTACAAGATACGATCTAGCTCCACCACAAGTTACCACACTCCATGCAGAGATCACCAGGTGAAGTTCTATGGTCTACACAACACAGATTATACAAGATTGATCACAATAGCCAAGGCTTGTCCTTAAAAACGATGAATCTCTGAAACCCACTCAGATAATATTACACAAAGCTGGTGACATTCTGGATCTAAGGCTGAGCTGAACGTTCAAAGACACAGGTAGGCCGTTACGTCCAGGGAGATTAAGCATATGATTCAATATGAAATAAACAAGTTTATATCCCAAACATTATAGAGTTTCAGTAGTGAATTTGATATAGTCAACTTTAAATACACCTCTACCCCGATATAACGCTGTCCTCAGGAGCCAAAAAATCTTACCGCGTTATAGGTGAAACCGCATTAGATTGAACTTGCTTTGATCCACCAGAGTGCGCGGCCCCGCCCACACGGAGCGCTGCTTTACCGCGTTATATCCGAATTCATGTTATATCGGGTTGCATTATATCGGGGTAGAGGTGTAGTTACATTTTAAAAATGTGTTGAAAGTATTTGCAGGTCCTATTCCTGCCCTTGAATGCCCCTGCCAGTTTTGTGGGTTACAGTTAGATTCTCTCATTTTAAAAATTTCTCTCTCTCTCCTGAAAGATCCAAGAAAACTATAGGGAAACTAACTATACACAAGGTGCTGTCACACACACAGAAGCTGATGAGAGAGATTTCCCCCTCAAATTCTACAGTTACTGGTCATATCAAAGATTAGTGTAACAAGTAAACATTTTTCATATTAAAGTGCTATTTCTAAACTGAAGGTGTACCTGTAAATGTTTATTTTCCCCCTCCCCACACCAGTTCTGTAACAGCTATGACATTATAGAATAATACGTAGCACTTTTCAAACATTAACAATCCCCCTGTGAGGTAAGTATTGCTCCATTTTACAAGTTGGAAAAACTAAGATACGGAGAAGTGAAATGACTTGCCAGAGGTCAAGTGGTGAGTCAGTACACCAGTGTCTCTCAAACTGGGGTCGCCACTTGTGTAAGGAAACCCCTGGCGGGCCAGGCCGGTTTGTTTACCTGCCCCGTCCACAGGTCTGGCCGATCACAGCTCCCACTGGCAGCGGTTCGCCGTTGCAGGCCAACGGGAGCTGCTGGAAGTGGCGGCCAGAAAGTCCCTCGGTCCGCACTACTTCCAGCAGCTCCCATTGGCCTAGAGCAGCAAACCAGGGCCAGTGGGAGCCGTGATCGGCCGGACCTGCGGACACGGCAGGTAAACAAACCAGCCCGGCCCACCAGGGGCTTTCCCTACATAAGCGGCAACCCCAGTTTGAGAAACACTGCAGTACACAGATCCCTGTGCTGTGCTCAGACCACACCTCTCCATGGTGTGTGCTGGGGCTTCAGAGCATTACTCTGGGAGACTTCAGTACAAGAGAAAAACAAAACAAAAACAAAAAGCTTAGGCACACTGAACACCCATTTTTCCTACTACAATTTGAGGTGCCCGGCATGTTACCTTATTTAGTGAATTTCTGCCGGCACTCTGCTGCCCTGAACAAAAGGTCACCTTTAGGTTTTCTCTATGATATTGCTAATTTCAGACTTTTTGCACAGGTACAACTCAAAGCCTTTTAAAAAAAAGTTACATTTGCAGGCCCTCAACAAGAGGCAAGGCATTTGAGGTAGTGGTTTTTTGGTTTGTTTTTTAATGAATTTAGTGCAGGGGGAATGTGCCAGATCGATACGACGGAGATCAAAAACTTGTGTCTATGCACAAAACCTATAGCTCATGGATTAAAATCAACAGAAGGGCATACCTCTCTCACACACACCCCCACACGCCTCCCCACAATTAATAACCTCTCAATCTCAGTCTGGTGCTGATTCAATACTTCACCTCTCTACTAAGTAGAAACAAAGGGGCCAATTAGTGCCAATTGTCAAGGTGATTTATGTGCTTATTTTTATCTGATGTTTGTTTATTTGTATTTATTTCACACAGGCCAAACAGCTGGACAGGAACAATTTTCAGTCACCTCCAAACTGCACATAGGGTTTTTTGGGTTTTTTTGGCAGTTTAATGTATCATAAACTATACCATATGAATAGTCAACAATTGTGCATTTGTGTAGCATTTATATTAAAGATTGATAGTTATAACAACTCTGTATTGCTGTCTGAACAGTATATACTGTGTGCCTCAAGCACACTGCATTACACTGCTGACTATATTGGTTCCAAGGGAGCCATTACATATTTGCTCTAAAATCTGCACTTTAAAAGAATGTTTGCTGATATTTCAGTAGGCAAATAAAACCCCAGTTATAAAAGTCCTAACACAGGTACCCATACAACCTTATGTTTTGCTTAGACACTCCAGTATTCCCATTTCTGTGAATTACAAGCAGAATATGAGAGGAATGCAGGCAGACATTGAGAGAAGTTTGAAAAAAAAACATTATTTGACTCTCCCAAGAGAAAAAAATATGATCAAAATTGAAAGTGGCAGTTCATTCTCTGAAAGTTGAATAAGGGGTTCAAATCCATCAAGTAATCATAAGGAAAAATAATCCACCTTACCAGTTAAAAAAGAGACTCAAAATGGATTATAAATTTGTGTACACCTATATCCTGAAACGACTACCTCTCAAATACTAGTGTCAATCTTTTCAGATCAGGGAAAAGGTATATTGGCTGCATACGGGTGAAGTTTGCATGTCTATTGCTCTTGCTGTGGGCACACCATAAGACCAACAACTGATGATCTGCACAGATTTGTCATCATCGGATTCGATGGACTACCAAGAAGACCTGTCCTATAGATAAGAGTCTTCAGTCTCCAAGGCTGTTAGACTGGCACCTTTCATCAGCATGGAATTCACATTTAAAAAAAAAATCACTCTAACATATAGTTAACATGATAAAGGTTAAGCTATAGGACACAGGATGTGTTTTAATACAGCCAAATACAAAGTTATACATCTAGGAACAAGCCATACCAACAGAATGGGGGACTGTATCCTGGAAAGCAGAGACTCTGAAAAGGTACTAGAGGTCACAGTGGGCAAGCAACTGAACATGAGCTCCCAGTGCTACGATGTGGCAAAAAGGGCTAATGTGATCCTTGGATGTATAAAAACAGGAGTATGAGCATGAAGCAGATTTTACCTTTGCATATGGTATTGATGAGTCAGATACTGGAATACTGTGTCTAGCTCTGGTGTCCACATTTTTAAAAGAATGTTGAAAAACTGGAGAGGGTGCAGAAAAGACAAAATGATTCGGGGATTGGAGAAAATGGCTTACTTACAGTGAGAGATTTAAAGAGCTTAATCTGTTTTTAGTTTATGAAAACGAAGAATGAGAGGTGACTTGATTATAGTGTGTAACTATTTTCATAGGGAGAAAATACCAGATACAAAAGGAGTCTTTAATCTAGCAGAGTAATACATAAAAAGAACCAGTGGCTAGAAACTGAAGCCAGACAAATTCAAATTAGAAATAAGGGATACATTTTTAACGGTAAGAACAAAATACCAAGGGAAGTGGTGGATTTTCCACATCTTAATGTCTTCAAACCAAAAATGGCTGGATATCTTTCTGGAGGATAGGCTTTAGCCAAACACAAGTCATTGGGCTTAATACAGGGTTAAATAGGTAAAAGCGATATACAGGAGGTCAGGCTAGATGACCTAATGGTCCCTTCTGGCATTAAACTTTTTGAATGAAAATCTTGGGGGAGAATCTTCTTGGATTTTGTGTATTTCTGTATTTTCTGGCTTGCTTCAGACGTCATAAACCTTATGAGACAGTCTAGGAGGACTTTGCAGGGAAAGATTAATGGACAGAGTCAAATAAGAACTAAAGCTCACTCTAATATTGTATTCAATAGGTTCTTATACCACAGTCATCGTGCAGTAAGCAAGACTGCTACACAGCTGTTGTGTTTGTTGTCTCATCCTCTCACAGGGGAGAAGCACGTACAGTATATTATCTTGGTTTAGTATATACTTTCAGGTTGTTGGTTTTAATATACATTTTGCTATATATTTATGTCAGGGAAGGCAGGATCAAAGAAATGTGCGTCGCGCATTTGAAGCAGAAGGTGAAGAGGTTCATCATGATCCACATTTCTCCGGCCTGCCTCCTCCCTTTACAAGCAACATTAAACGTGTATTAACTAGATGCATTGTGGTGCTTATCACGTAAATAGATTACTTTTGTATAAAAGTATGGTCTATGATGACCCTGAATTTTAACTGTCGTGAAAACAAAATACACTTTGGTTCATTCGCCCATTATTATCCAGAAAAACCCATTTGTGCCTGAAGATAAAGATTGTGTCATATATTTGCACTTCTGCAGATCAAAAGATGTCCCTAAATAAATCCACCATATCTATCAGTCTGGGAGCATGTGTAATTCCGTGGGCAAGTTAATGATAGAAAGGAAAGGGAGGTGTCACTTGATTTGTAAAAATCATAATTTCAATGGTATCATCCTCTGTGGCATGGCAGGTGGAGGGACTTGCTGCCCTCTCAGCTTCAGATCCTTCAGTTGGTGGATATTTTGATAATACAATGTCTCTGGAAATGGGTCAAGTTAGGTATCAAAGCCCTTTCTCCCACAAACACAAGGTACAAAACATGACAAGTCTAGAACAATTATGTAAATATATATTCAAGAAAATGTTTAAAAATCAACACCGTGTTAACGTATAATTTTAAAAAGTTAACAGGTAATCCTCACAAAGTTAATACAATACCTTCAGTCACGGGCCACAATTTATCAATTAATGCTCAGAACACCATACCTGATCAATTTTTTTAATGTTAGAAATGACTAAAAATGGAAGGAGTGCTTCAAGTTGATTCACCATTATGCCAACATAACTTGCGTCAACCAAAGTTTGTAGTATAGACATGGTCTTAGACTAGATCTACAGCACAGATCGGAATAATTCCCAATTGAAGTGCTCTTACAGAACTGTTTTAAGCACAAACTATTCACTGCAACCACATTAGCCATACTGAGTTGTACCATGAAGCTTTGTCCTGTGTCCCTAGTAGTGCTGCTCTGAACTACTTCAGTTACAGTTCCCCCTGGGTACCTATCCCACAGTTCACTGCACAGCTCCCAGAAGCAGTGGACTCAGATTCTGAAAGACTCTGGTACACTATGAGACAATAGTGGGAGGAGTATCTGAACAATTTCAAAAACAACAAGGAGTCTGGTGGCACCTTAAAGACTAACAGATT
>NW_020664516.1:1042014-1116056 GCF_002925995.2 Terrapene triunguis | reverse complement strand
CCCCCCCCCGACACCCCACCTCTGTGCCCTCCCTCAGAGCCCACCTCACCACCGACCCGTTGTGGCACTGTACCTCAAAGCAGCACCCTGGAACCCCCATATTCACCACTGTCATATCATTATATGTTTTGTACAAAGTGTATCATGTGAGGTATAATTTTTAAAGTCTTGATCCACTGAACATGAATAGCCTGTTAGATTGTGTGTGCTATCACTGTATGTGAAGTTATTAAGTATTGCTATGTGTGTTACTGAAATAGGGCTCTCAGTTGCAATCAAGGCCTAGCCATCACTGGCCAGACAGGGGTTAATGGCTCATCAACACCCAATCCCCTATCCTAGAGACTCCCCATGGGGGCGGACTAATCCAGGTTACAAGGATCTTTCTAGCAAGAGATCACTCACCCCCCCCCCCCCCCCCCCAATCTCAACAGCTGGAGGGACATCTGGAAGACAAAGACTTCAGCCTGGGTAAGTTTGGTCCCAGGCTGGAAGGTGGGGACTCGGCTGTGTATTAAGGTGGCGGTATCATAGCCATAGTATCATAGCCGATGAGGTTAATCCGAGGCGTGATTATTGCTAGCTGAAATCTGTTAGGGTGAGAGAGTGCTTGATTCAAATCCTGCTTAGTCTGTTTAAGTTAGAATTCAGACCTCAAATTTATTTATATTTCTTCGGTAACGGACTTTGATCTCTAGGCCTGCTACTTATAATCACTTAAAATTTGTCTGTAGTTAATAAATCTTTTATATTTTACCTACAACAGGGTGTTTAGGTTGAAGTGCGTGGGGAATCTCAGCTCAGACTACAAGGGCTGGTGTGTGTCCATTCCACACTGGGGGAGTGGCAAACTTGGTATTGAGCTTACACTGGTCAGACTTCTGGGCAGTACAAGATGGTAGAGTTCTGGGGTGTGAGACTGGAGAACTGGGGGGAATTGGCTGAAGCCTCCCCATTGATGTATCATTCGTGAGTGTCATGGAGATCATTCATGTAACTCAGATGTGTCCCTGCCTGTAGATGGCTGTGTCAGTGCAGTGCCTATCAGAGGCTCCTAGCTTGACATGAGTATCACAGGGAGGGGCAGCCCAGGTTGGTGGGTTTGGAGGACTCCACGGTCCCATGGTCCAGGTTGCACCGCAGAGACCCCGTCACACTTCATAGGCCCTGCCTCAACCTCCCCCACTCACACCCCACCTCTGTGCCCCATATTCTGCCTCAGCACCCCTCCATAGAACCTGCCTCAGCACCCCCACACACCACCTCTGTGCCCCCCACGTACCCCCTCCTCGTCAGCAACCTCCTTGATGTTCCCCTCCCACCCTGCCTCACCACCGCTCACACACACACCATCTCCACCTCCCCATCTCAGTGCCCCAGCTGCATGGGTGCAGGGCCGGCTCCAGGCACCAGGCACCCAAGCTGGTGCTTGGGGCAGCACCTGGAGGGGGGCGGCGCGGCGCTCCGGCTGCCGGGGAGAGCGGGGCCACAGCCGGGCTCGCCGCCCTCCCCCCGGCCGCCCTGCGCTCTGGCCGCCGGGGGGAGAGCCGAGCCCCCCCTGGGGCTCGCCGCCCGCCCCCCGGCGCCCCGCCCGCCCCCCGGCTGCTGGGGGGAGAGCCGAGCCCCCGCCGGGGCTCGCCGCCCTCGCCCCGGGGCTCCAGCCGCCCTCCCCCCGGCCGCCGGCCCTGCATGGGTGTCAGGAGAGGTGAGCCAGCTCAAGTACATACAATCCCATCTGAAACCTTAGGTAAGTGTCATGGTTTGCCTGACCCACCACCCCTGTAGCCATGGCTACACTTCTATTTTGATTGCGCTACCTCGATCACAGCAAGTACAGGTATGGGCACCTGAGCTGGAAATTACACCTCCAGTTCCAGTGTAGACATATCGGGGCTACATTAGCAGTTAGTAATGACTATGCACAGGAATTACTCCCCCTCCTCCAGAAAGTGCATGGAAAGGATGTAGAAATGCCCTTTCTACAGTGTTGTTAAAACTATAGTGAATCTTGTGATAGCTGGTATGTTTCAGAAAGCCCCAGCTCCTGGTGTCATGTGATGACATGAGACACTCAGCTTCTATTAAAAAAAAAAACAGCAGAAACAAAAACAAAAAACACTTTTAGCCTTTGTGATTACAGCTAAAAGCTTGAAAACATGACACACATGTGACCTCAGGCTCAGAGATGAGAAAGTAAAGAAAAAAATCCAACTTTTTATTTGTTAAAACCTCCTGCATTTTAAGACAAGCTAATGATTTTGGGGCAGGTTGATCATTTCTGAACCCTGGGGGCTGGTCACTCCCATCGGTGCAGCAGATGTGTGCAGGGCACACCTTTCTACTGGCCTGAATTGTGCAGGACATCCCACATCCGGCCCTGATTTTTAAAGTCATCCCGTGGTCCCTCATTGCCATTGCAAAGTACCTGATTCAGGCTATTCAGCTGCTGCTGCCAGTTTCCCCCAGCAGCTCGGCGGCTGCTGTTTAGTGAGTTAACGTGCCCACCTGTCCCCTTCCTCTCTCCTCCCCTCGGCTGGCTGTGTGGTGCGCTAGGATGCTGGGGACACCTGCCCTTACAGGGAGTCACTCGCAGTGCAGTGGCAGCACAGTTAGCAGCTTCTCTGCAGGGGACAAAATCAAGCTTTGGTGCCTATGGCTGGCACTTAGCAGGCCCTGCCTTCAGGCAGCAGGGGCAGTGAAGGTGGGTTGGGTTGGTTTTGGAAGGGAGACTGGGTGGTTTTATCTGCCCAGCTCAGGAGGACTTCATGATGACACTGATGATGAAGAGGTTACTCCCCATGTGCAGTAACTGCAGTTCTTTGAGATGTGTCCCCCTCTGGGTGCTCCACTTCAAGTGCGCATGTGGCTCTCGAGCCTTGATCAGAGATGTTCAGTTAGCATGGTCTGTTTGGCCCACATGCCCCCTTCGCCTCCTCATGCTGGACGCCGGGGATAGCCAGGGGTGCCTGGGCGAACCACCCTCAGTTCCTTCTCCACCCAAACATCCTTTAAGGAACAGTCCGAAGCAGAGGGGAAGGAGGGCAGGTAATGGAGCACCCAGCAGGGGACAAATCTCGACTCATGGAACGCAGCAGAGACCTGTGACGGTTATGGCTGGTCCTTCCTGGCAGGGTTGCAGGACTGGCTTCAGCTTACGATAGGCCCATGACGAAGGTTGGTCCACACACTCTGGGGCAGATGTAACCCCCCCCCCGCCCCACACACAGGGCGGGGGGGGTTACACTTTAGGTTCTGTTTTTTTGCCCTCTGGTTGCTGAGACTGTAGGTCACAGTTCCAGGCTTTTCTCTGCAACCATGAGAGCTAAAAACACTCAGTTACCAAGACCCTCTTGATTCCAACAGCAGGGTTTAAAGAAAAACACCAAATAGCACAAGAGCTGGCAATGCTTATTCTCGAGCAAGTCTGCGGGAGGACACTTCTTGGGGATTACAAGCATCCTAACAAATTTACACTACATCAAAAGAGGCAGAAATCAGACTGTCCACACAGGTCTGCAAAAGAACCGAAGTGTGAACCGAACCCAATTAGGCATTTTGGTGCCACTATCTGTAGACCAGCCCCCAGATACACGGGAGGAGGGGGAGCACATGCTGTAAAGTCCACTACTGCATTGTCTTCTCCCCCAGCCCCCTGTGATGCTGATCACTTGACAACAAACTCAGTAGCGTTAGCATCCCGTGCAAGCCAGTGAGGCAGCGGAGGGTGTGCGCGCGTGGGGTGGGGGGTTAACTTGGGGAGACAACCGATAACCCTGACTGCACAAATAAAGCACAGACTCACAAAGCGCACATCTCCACACCAGTTCTTGCACATGGATGTGTATTTTAATAAAAATAATTCTGTCAAAATACAACAGAATGTTACCATATTTCCAGTACAGTTTTACATTTTTTTTCTTCAGTTAAAATTCCCCTCCCCTTTTGAGGGTTTCATGCTAGCATTGGGTAACTTAATTCACAAATACTAAGCTTAGACTGAACCAATGTGCACAACTTGTAGAATGTCCATTTAGCCGATGTTATTAACAAAGAGGATAAATCTGGAAGAGCAAAGACGCTGCTCACTCACTATTTGTATTGTGGATTTTTTTTTATTTTTATTTTTTTATAGCCGACATGGCTGGTAAAAAGGAAACAAAACCAAAGTGTCCTCACATTCCACGCTGGAGCTGAACTTTTCATACCTGAGTTTTGAGCCGTCGGAAGAAGAAAATTAAATTACAATGTATACTTCATTGGATTGGTTTTCCTTTTTAATATACTGGAATACAGAAATTGAAGATGTCATCAAAACCCTCCTACTGCCAGGCGTTCCACACGGTGCCGTCTACAGAGCCAAGAGGAGCACAGGTGAAAAATAAAAACCCAACTCAAATCACCAGAGAGGATATTAACCTTAAATAGTGTCACACCCACGTGGTATTTAGTTTTAAAATTTTCTGTAAAAAACCCCAAGCCCCCAAAGGCATTCGTTTGTTTCAATTTCCAACTTCAAAGCGATGAGAGTCCACCCTGCAAAACCCAACTCCCTCATTGTGCTCTTCCTACTAATTTGGGATAAAGCCCTCCTGGGTCCTGGCATTTGTCTTTTGAAGCGTGTGGGGAACAGAAGAAAAACAAAGCAGTTGAGGGTGGTTTGAAGAGGAATGGGGTGTCGGGTTGACATTTGGAATAGGTCTGTAATATGTGGACATATGGAACACGTCTTGTGATTTAAAGTGCAAAACCCCCACAGTGATCTGGTTGCTGTGACTAAAAGGGGGTTAGAACAACTGCCCATAAAGTAACGTTTCTTTTCATTTTAGATCCTCCTCTTACGTGATCAGCTTCCCAGGTGCACACCCAGAACCAGATCCCAACCATAGCACTGCCCCAAGGCTGGCGTTGTGAACTGTGTGTCCAGGACGTGTTGTGGGTGCTCTCTGCTAGGATGACACTTTCTATCTCACGTCACTAGCCGGGGTGCACAGAGCTGGCAACAGACCGAGAAAAACACTGGCTCATCGGAGAGAAAGGAGCCATGGGGCGTTCATTCACCTGCCACTGACGGACACTTGGGGGCAAATGTGAGCCCTCACTAAAGAGACCCAGTGCTTCCTCTTTAGGCGGCCGCTGGCTCCCACCCCCCTGCAGGCCTGCTCTAAAACGCCTCCCAAACCTGGCTCTTGGAGGCCAGTGGGCCCCATCTCCCTACCCAGGGAAGGGACACTGCTCAAACAGACACTGTCTGGCTCAATGGTAAGAGCCGACCGCCTGGAATTTCCCTCTGACCCTGGCGCTCTTGAAGGCGTGGAGAGACGAGTCACACCACCACCTCGCCTCCTCAGACCAGCGGCAGCCCCAGCTCAGTCGACCTGCCATGTGTCATGGGGGTTTGGAGCCAGTTTAAAGAAGAACCCCGAACAGGCCTCATTAACTAGGAAGCAGATTCAGAGGCAATTTAGGGGCAGTTCTTTACAAATGTACATTGCCCTTAACAGCATGCACAGCAGCTATGGGGGTGCATGAACAGCCAGCTGGATGCTACTGCTAACAGCACTGGGGAAACTGAGGCCCAGAGAGGTGAGGTGATTTGCCCCAGCTCACAGGAGGCCAGTGGCAAAGATGTGGAATAGAGCCCAGAGCTCCTGGGTTGCAGTCCAGAGCCCTGCCCGTGACCCAGGCTGCCTCCGGTAAGAGGAGCACACTCAGCTATTTGATTTGTGCGCAGTCTGGCACGCAGCACAACGGCCTTGCCCGAGCTCCACCAGTTTAACCCAGGCTGTGATGTGGCGCTGGGTTGGCGTAGCTCTGTGTGGACTCTCTCCCTTCGGTTTAAACCCGGCTTGGAGCAGTTCAGCTAAACCCGTTTAACTTCACACTTTCCCCAGAGCAGCTCTGGGCATAGGCCAAGCCCAGGTCTCCCTCTGATGGCGCCACAGCTAACGCCCACCAGCAGCAGTGACCGAGCGGGGCAGCCAGCGGCACAGAGCGTGGGGAGCAATCCAGCAATACTTGTGCGCGGGACCCGTTCTCCTCCACATGCCATGTGTGCAGCTAGTGTCCCCGGGCAGTGCCCTGCTGCCGGAGAGACGCGCACTGAGCATGGGCACTGCCTGGCGTAAGTGGGGGCAGGAAGTGGTAACTGAAAGGTCTGGAAATAGCGAGATAAGGCACAAAATAGTCAACATCCTCCCCCGGCAACTGGTGCGGTGAACCAGCCTCCAGGCTGCGCTGCCCCCCATGGGATAGGATGGGGAAGTGCAGCCAAGGTGAGCATGTCTGTCCATTTTCCTGCCAAGCCTTTGGGGAACTGCTGGACAGACCAGGGCCCCTCTCTCCGGCAGGGACCCCATGGCCAGCCAAGTCCCGGCCCACGCACAGGCAGCTGCCAAGGTTCAGTTTGATTCCAACGTGAATGACAATGGCACTTATCCAGCCAGCCCATTATCAGCGTGGGCTGGTCCCATCACCGCAGCGCTGAACCGCGCACACTCCAGACTGCCCCTGAAGAGACACATGGCAGGACCTGGCCCTGGGAGAGGGACTGGTTGGTTCAATGGGTCTTTTCCATCTCTAGACTCTGCAGGAAATTCCCCACGTGACCCACAGGGGGATTCCGGTCTCAGATTGACACTGGTGTAAAACATTCGATTCAGTGGAGTTAGCCCTGATTTACACCGGGGGAGAACCGAGGCAGGCCTGTGGGGTCTGCAGGTGTCTGGAGGCAGAAGGGCAGGGGATTCGGGAAGTAGTGATGCCTCCTGAGGCACATTAGCTCCCCAAACACAGCTACGGACATGCCAGGAACAGCCCGGCCACTCCTCAAGCCAGCAGGCTCCAAACTTGGGCAACACGACAGAGCCGGGACACACCCAGCCCTTCTGCAAGGAGTCTTGTTACACCCAACTGCTACAGCCACACCCGGGCACGGCCGCCCTAGAGGAAAGCACTGCCTCTCTCTCAGGAGCCTGCCCTACATGCCAGGTACGCCCCGCTGTTGCAGTCAGGAACAGGGGCCACAGTGCAGGAGGGCACGGAGATGGCTGCAGCTCCTCCCAGGGCTGGATCCATGCAGCTGCTTTACCAGCAACACCCTGGGAGGAAATGGCCCACCGGGCTCCTCGACAGGGCCAAGTGCCTAAATAGTAACCACAGCTGCCCAGCCTATCAAAGGGGGCGAACGGAGCCACTATACAGCAGGCCTTGAAACTCATCCAGCAGCACCAGGCAAAGCGCGGTTCAGCCGCACTTCCCCTGGGGAATCACGGCTCCAACCGGAAGGTCAGAATTTGTCCCAGGCGACCCTCAGATGAAGCCCCCAGCCCAGCTAATCCCCTCAGACCCTCCTTTCCCACCTACGCACAGGACACCACAGCCTCCGGGAGCCAGAGCCACAGGGCAGGAGAGCTGGCACCGACCAGCCTCTGCTTCTGCCCTTCCCTGCGTGCCTGCTACAGAGAGCCAATGGCGCAGACATCTGTCGCCCTCGTGCCAGCGTCCCACAGCACCCGCTGGACTTACTAGACACTGGGCTATGGGGCACGCTCACACCTGAAGCATACTCAACATGACGGACCTGAAAATAAGAGGGCTGGAGCCCAGAGAGGAGCGAGTTTAGAAAGGCTCCTGGGTGTTGTTCCCCGTTACCAGCCTAGCACGACTGTCCTATGCCCTGTCAGTCACTTGCTGGTGACATCCCCTGACCAACACAACACCATGGGCACAGAACCTCAGGGAAGCCGGTTTGAGGAGTTTATACTGCAGAGACGTGGGATTTTAGTCACTCAGATCCAGCAGTGGGCAGGATCCTTGCGAAGGAGGAAGCTCTCAGTTCCCTGCACGCCGATCGGCTCCCAGCCCACCAGAGACCCTGACCCCACTCGGTTATTCTGTACACACCACCGAGACAAGGGGAGAAAAGGCACGTGTGGGGCCAGCTCTCAGACGGAGCCAGAAGAGCGCTCTGGGATTACAGTGTAAATTCTGATGGGTCCCCAAGCCATCCTCTCCCGGCTCCTCCTACCTCTTTCCTGACACCACGGTGCCACAAGCCAAACAATGGTAGGGGAAGCTGGCACACCACCTCTGCCACTCTGCTGATGCCCCTCAATCCAGCTCCCCACCCCACCCCCAAACTCTGGCAACATCCCTCAGTCCTGCCCCACAGCTCCCCTGCTATCCCAGATCCTAGAAGCCCCTGCCCCACCACTGCCAATGACCTTTAACCCTGACCTGTAGCCGCTGCTAGTCCAGCCTGGGCTCTCCTGAGCCCAGAGGTCCAAACGCAGCACCATGGTGCCCACCAGGGGATTCCGACGACACCTCTCTCCCCAGCAAAGGAAGTCAGGGTGAAGCTGTCCCCCAAGGAGAGACTCCGCCCCACTACACTCCCTGCCCAGAGCCACCGAAAGGGCACCTTCCCCAAGGCTCCTGGTTCTGAAGCCAGCCCCACAAGGAAGCTGCCACACGCCCACGTGCTAACCCCCCTTCGCTGCCCCTGGCTGTGCGTGATGGGTCCCTTTACTAGGGAGCGTGAAACCAGCGAGCAGTGCACTTCTGCAGCATCCTCACAGCTCACCCCAGGGGTCCATGCAAACCAGAAGCAAAACTACACTCATTCCAGCACGCTTGCTCCAGGGACAAACATCCCTGTCTGGGCTGCCATCTGGGGAAGTGGTTGCAGTACTGCAACCCTCTGGTGCTGCTACTGAGGAGTGCAAGGGGATTTTACACAGCTAGCTGCAGACCCTTTGGAAAGGTGCAATTGGGAGCGTGTAGCTTTGCGAACAGGGGCCGCTAACAGGGAGTTTCGAGAGGGAGTTTGGAAGGGGAGTGGGAAGGGGGCGAGGTACACGTGCCATTCTTTAAAACCTTTCAACTAAACCATAATCAAAGCCTCTTGATTTAAACAAAAACCCTATCGTTAACCTAGGCAGCTGTAGGAGAGAATGCAGGCAGAAGCCCAGCAGCAGAGTGGAGGCTATCCTGTTTATTGCACTCAGTGTAGCATGTATAATTACCTGCCTGTGGGTGGGTGGCGTATGTGTGCATTCGGTGCAAGGAGCTCCTGGCCCTCACAGACCACGTACGGACTTTGGAGGCCAGGGTGGCGGAACTGGAGGAGCTAAGGGAGGCAGCCACGTATGTCAATGAGGCTTTCCGGGATTTGTCTCACCTCCGGCAGACAGCCCCTGCGCTGTTGAGGAGGATGAAAGGCCCAGGGAAGCAGAGGGAAACCTTCCCATAGTTGGGACCCTCCTTCCAGACGGTGCTGGGGTTGCCTCTCGCACTGAGGTTACCTCTCCAGGGGAGGGAACTCCAGTTGCTAGGAAAAGGCAGGTATTAGTATTGGGAGATTCGATCATTAGAAACGTCGATAGCTGGGTTTGTGATGACCGGGAGAACCGTATGGTGACTTGCCTGCCCGGTGCGAAGATTGTGGATCTCTCGAGGCATCTAGACAGACTTGTGTAGTGCTGGGGAGGAGCCGGTGGTCGTGGTATATGTAGGTACCAATGACATAGGGAAGGGTAGGAGAGATGTCCTGGAGGCCAAATTTATGCTGCTCGGGAAGAGATTGAAATCCAGGACCTCTATGGTGGCATTCTCAGAAATGCTCTCAGTTCCACACGCAGGGCCAGGTAGGCAGGCAGAGCTTCAGAGTCTCAATGCGTGGATGAGACGATGGTAGAGAGAGGAGGGGTTTACATTCATTAGGAACTGGGGAAACTTTTGGGATGGGGGGAGCCTATACAGGAGATGGGCTCCACCTAAACCAAAGTGGAACCAGATTACTGGCACTTAACATTAAAAGGTTGCAGAGCAGTTTTTAAACTAAGAGATTGGGAAAAGCCGATTGCTGCAGAGGAGCACGTGGATCGGACAGAGACTTCTCTTAGAGGAGAGTCTATTGATAGAGATTCTCTAGGTTATAGTCAGGAGCAGAGGATGGAGGAGGATAATGTAAGGGCCAGATCAGATGATAAACATTCACATAAAGAATCTGACACATCAGAAAAGGGCAGACAAATAAACAGTGACAAGTTTTTTAAAGTGCTTGTACACAAATGCTAGAAGTCTAAATAATAAGATGGGTGAACTAGAGTGCCTCGTGATAAAGGAGGATATTGATATAATAGGCATCACAGAAACCTGGTGGAGTGGGGACAATCAATGGGACACAATCATTCCGGGGTACAAAATATATCGGAAGGACAGAACAGGTCGTGCAGGGGGGGAGTGGCACTATATGTGAAAGAAAATGTAGAATCAAATGAAGTAAAAATCTTAAATGAATCCACATGTTCCATAGAATTTCCATGGATAGTAATTCCATGCTCTAATAAGAATATAACAGTAGGGATCTATTATCGACCACCTGACCAGGACAGTGATAGTGACAATGAAATGCTAAGGGAGATTAGAGAGGCTATCAAAATAAAAAACTCGATAATAGTGGGGGGTTTCACTTATCCCCATATTGACTGGGTGCATGTCACCTCAGGACGAAATGCAGAGACAAAATTTCTTGATACTTTAAATGACTGCTTCTTGGAGCAGCTGGTACGGGAACCCGCAAGGGGAGAGGCAATTCTCGATTTAGTTGAGTGGAGTGCAGGAGCTGCTCCAGGAGGTAACTATAACAGGACCGCTTGGAAATAGTGACCATAATATAATAACATTTAACATCCCTGTGGTGGAAGAACACCTCAATAGCCCAACACTGTGGCATTTAATTTCAAAAGGGGGAACTATGCAAAAATGAGGGGGTTAAACAGAAATTAACAGGTACAGTGACTAGAGTGAAATCCCTGCAAGCTGCATGGACACTTTTCAAAGACACCAGAATAGAGGCCCAACTTAAATGTATACCCCAAATTAAAAAACACAGTAATAGAATTAAAAAAGAGCCACCGTGGCTTAACAATCATGTAAAAGAAGCAGTGAGAGATAAAAAGGCATCTTTTAAAAAGTGGAAGTCAAATCCTAGTGAGGTAAATAGAAAGGAGCATAAACACTGCCAAATTAAGTGTAAAAATGTAATAAGAAAAGCCAAAAAGGAGTTTGAAGAACAGCTAGCCAAAAACTCAAAAGGTAATAAAATGTTTTTTTAAGTACATCAGAAGCAGGAAGCCTGCTAAACAACCAGTGGGGCCCCTGGACGATCGAGATACAAAAGGAGTACTTAAAGACGATAAAGTCATTGCGGAGAAACTAAATGAATTCTTTGCTTCAGTCTTCACGGCTGAGGAAGTTAGGGAGATTCCCAAACCTGAGCCGTCCTTTGTAGGTGACAAATCTGAGGAATTGTCACAGATTGAAGTGTCACTAGAGGAAGTTTTGGAATTAATTGATAAACTTAACAGTAACAAGTCACCGGGACCAAATGGCATTCACCCAAGGGTTCTGAAATAACTCAAATGTGAAATTGCGGAACTATTAACTATGGTTTGTAACCTGTCCTTTAAATCAGCTTCTGTACCCAATGACTGGAAGATAGCTACTGTAACGCCAATATTTAAAAAGGGCTCTGGAGGTGATCCTGGCAATTACAGACCGGTAAGTCTAACGTCAGTACCGGGCAAATTAGTTGAAACGATAGTAAAGAATAAAATTGTCAGACACATAGAAGAACATAAATTGTTGGGCAAAAGTCAACATGGTTTCTGTAAAGGGAAATCATGTCTTACTAATCTATTAGAGTTCTCTGAAGGGGTCAAACAAACATGTGGACAAGGGGGATTCAGTGGACATAGTGTACTTAGATTTCCAGAAAGCCTTTGACAAGGTCCCTCACCAAAGGCTCTTACGTAAACTAAGTTGTCATGGAATAAAAGGAAGATCCTTTCATCGATTGAGAACTGGGTTAAAAGACAGGGAAAAAGGGTAGGAATAAATGGTAAATTTTCAGAATGGAGAGGGCTAACTAGTGGTGTTCCCCAAGGGTCAGTCCTAGGACCAATCCTATTCAATTTATTCATAAATGATCTGGAGAAAGGGGTAAACAGTGAGGTGGCAAAGTTTGCAGATGATACTAAACTGCTCAAAATAGTTAAGACCAAAGTAGACTGTGAAGAACTTCAAAAAGATCTCACAAAACTAAGTGATTGGGCAACAAAATGGCAAATGAAATTTAATGTGGATAAATGTAAAGTAATGCACATTGGAAAAAATAACCCCAACTATACATACAATATGAGGGGGGCTAATTTAGCTACAACTAATCAGGAAAGAGATCTTGGAGTCATCGTGGATAGTTCTCTGAAGATGTCCACACAGTGTGCAGCGGCAGCCAAAAAAGCAAACAGGATGTTAGGAATCATTAAAAAAAGGGATAGAGAATAAGAGGGAGAATATTTTATTGCCCTTATATAAATCCATGGTACGCCCACATCTTGAATACTGCGTACAGATGTGGTCTCCTCATCATCTCAAAAAAGATATACTGGCATTAGAAAAGATTCAGAGAAGGGCAACTAAAATGATTAGGGGTTTGGAACAGGTCCCCTATGAGGAGAGATTAAAGAGGCTAGGACTTTTCAGCTTGGAAAAGAGGAGACTAAGGGGGGATATGATAGAGGTATATAAAATCATGAGTGGTGTGGAGAAAGTGAATAAGGAAAAGTTATTTACTTGTTCCCATAATATAAGAACTAGGGGCCATGAAATGAAATTAATGGGCAGCAGGTTAAGTTCTTCTTCACACAGCGCACAGTCAGCCTGTGGAACTCCTTGCCTGAGGAGGTTGTGAAGGCTAGGACTATAACAGCGTTTAAAAGAGAACTAGATAAATTCATGGAGGTTAAATCCATTAATGGCTATTAGCCAGGATGGGTAAGGAATGGTGTCCCTAGTCTCTGTTTGTCAGAGGGTGGAGATGGATGGCAGGAGAGAGATCACTTGATCATTACCCGTTAGGTTCACTCCCTCTGGGGCACCTGGGATTGGCCGCTGTCAGTAGACAGGATACTGGGCTAGATGGACCTTTGGTCTGACCCAGTACGTCCATTCTTATGTTTCTTATGTGTATTGTGGTAGGGCCTGGCTGCACCACTAGAGCAAAGAGGTCTCAGCATTGCCTGTTATTCAACGACTTAGAGGCTCTCTCTGAACTTGACCATGGCAGATTGTCAGTCATTCCCGCAGCATGCCCAGGGATCAGACTGCATGTCCTGAGCGCTCTGTTCTGGCTCTCCAGACCAGCTGCGTGCTGTTCTCTGCAGAGTAACACTTTTTATTCATTTTTTGTAGGGAAAAAGAAGCTAGTTTGAGCCATTTTCCATCCCAGCTGCTCAAAGGACAGCAGCATCACGTACAAGGAGATTTCACAGCTCGTTTGCCTGTGATGAGAACGGTGAGATTTTGGACATTTCAAACACAATTTACTCCACACAGATGCAGTAGCAGGCCCAAGTCAGCTGTGAATTTTTTCATGTGCACTAAAGGTTGCTATGTTGTCATGTTCCAGACTGATCCCATGTTACACTGGAACGGCTCCGGAGCCCCTGCGGTTACCTAAGGCGCATTTTAAAGTGCCCCTTGACAACCTAGAGTCATTAAGAAAACTGCTGTCGTGACAGAAGAGTCAATCTTCCTTTAACCCAAGAAGCCAGAGCCAAGCTTCCAACCACTAGAACTTGAGAGCAAGATCTGCAGAGTCAGTCGGTTACGTGGCCAATTCAGAGACGGGTCAGCTATGAAGGAAAAATCAGCCTGGAGGATCTTGAATTGAATTGGAGATCAGCAGGGTACGAGGAAGAGAAGCACTGTTTCCTGATGCCAGGCTCAATGATCTGCCCCTACTATGCCACAGAAGGACAGGAGGAATGGTGGAATATTCACAATTGCACTAACCAGTCGTCCTCGAGTTGGACATGGAACTGACCGGAATGCAACACAAGGATGGCTTATCCAACGTGAATAACCTTTAGGAGAACTGGCTGAAGACATGGAGAGGCCAGTCCATCACATCTCCAGATACCCCAGAGGAGCTACCAGAAGTCTTAGCCCAAGAGCATTTAGATGCTTTACCTGTAATGAATGCGAAACTGAAGCTAAAACAATTGCTCTAGAAGAGTAAATGCAAGTGTGGAGTAAGAAGCTTTCTAACAATTCTGCCAAGGAAGAAAGTGATCCATGGTGCAAGGCCAATACAGGGACCCAAGGGGACAGCTGCACTGCTTAAAGGAAGTGGCAATTACTACAGTACTGAGCAGCAAAAAGCACAACCTCCAGGGAATCTTTGGAAAGGAAGTGGTGACGTTGTTACAAAGGTGGGGAGAGGCCAGCTGCAAGCCAGGACGAAAACAGCTAAAGCTGACCAGCCACTGGGGCTGTCTCCGTGCCTTGAGGGATATGGTTAGGTAACCTACCTAACCCAAACTGGCAAACCCCAGGCCAAGAGAGGACGTTGAACTGGGGGCTGAAAAGCAGGTCTGCTGTAAGAGATACTGTGAATACAAGTTCTAAGGCCAGGCTGGCTTTAGCAGATGCTACTGCAGCAACCCCGGCGGTTGTTTAGACTGGACTGCGCAAGCCAGGCCCAGTGGTTGGTGATGAGGCTGCAGGAAGAGGGAAGATTCCTCCCTAAGTCAGTCAGTGCATCTACACAAGAAGCATTTTCAATTCTACATTTTCACCAACAGGTGGCGCTAGCCATGTACACATTGGTTACGATTTCACAATGGACCCTTCACCCCCTTGCCTTCCACTACTCCTCCCCCCCCCCCCACCCCCGCGCCCAATCTGTCTGGAAAGGGTTTACCTTTGGTGTTCCCTCACCACCACCACAGGCAGGCTCTGCAGCATCCAACCCCTCCTCCGCCGGGCCCTCAAGCATGTGGTACACCATCAGCAAAAGCAGTCGTGACGCAGGGTCTGGGCTTCAGCAGAGAGGTGCCCCATGGTCTCCTGCTCCAACTGCAGCTTCCACTTGTGGTGCCGAACATGCCTGCTCCAAACCAACGTAGCTGGGAGCCAGGAGCTAATTCCTTCCCCCGCATGGTGCGTAAGCTCACTCGCAGTCTGGAGCCCACAGGAGGGGCTGGCGAGGATTTTAAGCCTGAATACCCTCCACTTGGCATTAGTGAATTGAAACAAATTTTATTTTTCATTTTCCACTTATGAAAAAATTTCAAATGAAACAGAAAAAGCAGGAGAGACACGTGCTGCAAACCCCAATTCCCCTCTGCGAAGATCTGTGGGCAGTCAGTCAGTTAGGCACATTGCTCTTCACTGTACCCTACTCTCCGTCAGCAACGGCACCCAGACACAAACACGCAGCGTGTAAAGCCATTGGGTACCGTCAGTCTCGCACGCACACGCACGCTAGGGGTATGTGCTTTTAATCCAACGTGTCTAGCAGCACTTGTGAGGACGCCTATGACAGCACTGCTGAACCAGTTCATCTTCGTTTGGTGTTAAGCCATTACAGCTGCTCGCTGGGGTCGCTGTGTGGCTCCAAATTCAATATTTACTTTTCAATCCTTATGAAAACAGAGCTGCTGCCTTTCAATGTAACGGCCTGGCTGTCATGTATTTAAAATCTTGCCGTCTATAATGCTGTTGGTCCACACACACAGCCTGTAAAAACCTGACTTTACAAGCTTTGGGGGTGACACAAGCACACTCCATACTTCCAGGTCAATTCTCCCAGCAGACCCCTGGCATATCCAAGCAGCCATTCCTGGCAGAGCTCTAGCTGGGGGATGCAGCCCAGAACCCAGCTACACCGACATGGCCTAACCCGCAGAGAACGGGGCTCTCTAATGGAACACACAGCCAAACCCTTCGCTCAGGCAGCGTTAGCAGCTGCTCCCTGGAGGTTAGCGCCAGGGGCTCATCCAAACCTGGTGATTTCCAACTCCCTCCGCTTTTCCAGCCTCTAATCACAGCGAGGTGCTCTCCATGCCCGCAGGCTGGCTGCTCCCAGGGCTGGAGGTGCATTCACAGCCTAGCCCACTGACATGAGGAACAAGGCAAAGGCTCCCACTGCACTAGCCTGGCCCCTCGCAAGGTCAGCAAAGGGCCAGCCACGGGCTCTTGAAGGGGCAGACCTGGTGAAGCCTTCAATTCCCAGGCTGAAGCCTACAAGTGACTGCTGGGGGGGATAACAGAGCTTGGGCTGTGGGGAATAAACACATGAACGCCTTGGCTGAGGTGGAAGAGATCTTTTTAATGAATGGGATCCAAATAAACACCTTGAGCTGCCCTCTGGGGAAGAGCTCAGGTCACTAGCACTGGAGATAAATACTGGATGTTCATGTGTGGGGACGGGTATAGATCTTTTTTACTTAAGAAAATAACAAGCGGTCACCCAGGTGGATGAGCTTTATCACTAAATTAGCAGAAACCAGCTCAGCACAAACTCTCCAGATATAAATACTGGTGGCTCAGTCTGAAAAAAATAAAGAGAAAGACCTAAATCGGAAGGCGCTACATTAGATTAACCAGCAAAATACTGAGTGCTGCTGCAGCCGCGGTGACGGTGGGGAGATGGGAGAGGTCTGCCAGCTGCTGCCCGGCTCCGCAAACGGCACGTGACGGGGACTGCTGCCGAGGAGGGACTGACTCAGTCAGCGCTCTGTCTCTTCCCTGGGCAGTGTGGGGGCCGGGCAGCAGGGAGGTCAGGCGAGGGAAGAGGCGGTGGCGGCAATGGAGGGTGAAGGGCAGCACTGGAGGACGTCACTCCATCTCCTCTGATGGCTAGTGCAAACAATCGTCAACTCTGGCAAAGGAGCAGGAACCCAAGCCCACGCGAGCCATGAGCCGCAAACACTCGGAGGCCTGGCCCAGGGCCAGCATCAGCGGGGGCTGCTTTGGCAGGTTCTGAGATTCTGTGGGGGAAGAGAGAAGAAAAGGTCTCAGAATGGCCATGCTGGAGGGCTGAGCACGGCACCTTGCCAGAGCGGCCTACCCAAGTGCTCCCTCGACTCCTGAACTAGACAGCGAGCAGAGCACAGGCTGGGTGGCTGCGGAGCTGGTCACGCTGGGTCTGTCAGGGTGCTGTCCCTGCACAGAGTCACGCCCGCATTCGCTGGACGCGCCCCCCAGCAGCGTGAGGTGGCAGGACCTTTGGGAAGCAGTGCTGCGTGGGCCAACGAGCACCCGCTGGTGCTGCCAGTCTTAGTCCAAGGGAGACTATGGGACTGCGCAGCCGCAGTTCCAGCCGCTGAACACGAGACCCAGGAGAGCAGAACGTGAAGGCAGAAGCAAGGTGGGGGATGGGGTGCTATTTAGTGGCCTTCTCCGAGGTGGCCGCTGTCTGCTCCCACTCGTGGGCATCTAGCCTGCAATACAAGCCCCTCGGGCCTAGCCGTGGATCTGGAGTCCTTTGTTTTCTCAAGTGTGCTCTCCAGTTTTATGCTGCTCATCTCTCTGGAGGGGAAATCTTCCACCCAGCTCTGTGCCTCTGCTGAGACCTCAGCCAGGAGTACCAGCAAAGGAGGACGCTTGGTGCCACCAGCCTAGTCCAGGTGTCAGAAGGATCACAGGATGCACACAGCATGTCTGGGGACAAGTCCCTCAGGCGACATCCTTCAGCAACTTCTCATCTCCTCCAATGGGCGATCAAACAGGGCAAGCACCTTGCCCTGCCGCTGATACTGAGCCAGCCCCGTGTGGCTGTCAGCAGCCTGATCCCCAGAGGAGACTTTCCTTCCCCAAATTCCGCCTCCTCCATGTCTGTCTGACAGAGGGTGCAGCCAGGTACGGGGCTGGAGTGCTAACTCCCCTCTAGCTCGCTGCTCTCACGTTACTGCTCGTCATGCTGCACTCTCCCCATGCATTAGAGACAACAGCCACGGACCAGACTATTGATGTATGGGTCCTTCCTGGGACCAAAACATGGCTCTGTGAGACGGAGGAGCTGGCTCGTGCGTGGAGCCTGGCCAGCGGGGGAAAGACTGACCTTAGTTAAAGCTCAGTCCCACCAGGGACTGGGGAACAGGGAGAGTGTGTGGGGATCAGGCTCCAAGCCCCTGGCCCCCGTCCTCAGAGTCTAATTCCCACCCTCTTTTCTCTGCCACAAAGGCCTCGAGGGAAGCAGCTGTGCCACCTCCTCCTCCCTGATGGTACCAGCAGGTGGCGTGCTGGGGGTGGGTGAGTCCCCTGCCCTCAGTGCCCCCCGCAGGGAGCGCTGCTCAGTCCCTCCCGCCCTGCTGGGTGTGCAGGGAGCTGGGCCGGGCTCCCCGAGGCCCTGGCCGAAAGGGCCCATTTTCTAGTTTTCAAAATTGTGACTAAAAGTATCAAAGCAGCTTTTCAGGCCCCCGGCCAAGCCCAAGGCTGAGACCAGTGGGGAACCAGGGAGCAGGGTGGGTGAGCCGCCATGGGAGCCTGTGGGGCCATCAGCCTTCTCTGAGAGCCCAGCCAGGGTAACCTCCCTCCCTCGACCCTTTGCCAAGATGTCAGAGGAGCTCAGGCTGCAAGGGGTCCCGTTGCTGTACAGGCCCGATCCTGCCTGCAAACAAGCTTCGATTCCATGGAAGGTTTCCGCGTCAACGGGCCCTGGGAATTGGCCACTTCCTGTCTGGACAGGCTCCACCCTGGGCCAGCTGCTGAGGAGCCAGAACCTACGTTTTCTGGGCTGACTTCCCTAGCGAGGGACTCTCCAGAGGCCAAGCAAAGGCAGAGCCTGCTATTGATCCTCAGGCAGATCAGGGCTCTGGAGTACAAGCTGCCATCCCGAGAAAAGCCTGGGCCCCTGTCTCTATGGGGCAGGCGCAAGGGGTGAAGGCCTTACACAGTGAGTGCTGGGCTGGGGAACGGGCCTTCAAAGGCCAATTAGACAGCAGGTGCTGCCACCCAACTGCGGACGCAGAGGGGCCCCAGATCATTGCTTAACCTTGGGGCCAAGACCAGACCCAACTGCTCAAATGCCCAGGTGCACACGGGCCGGCAGTGTGGGAACACAATGAGAACTAATCAGCTGGAGGAGACCCCACGACAGATCTCTGGGCACGCAACAAGGTCACTCCACATCCAGCTACTCTCGGGTTGGAAAGGGCAGCCCTGGCTGGGCCCCACGGCCCTTTTATAATCTTGGCTCCAAGCAGGCCAAGGGAGAGGGAATGGCTTTCGAGAAGGCTCAGGAACCCGCTCTCGGAGGAGAAAGCTCATTTAAACACTTGCAACTCCAGCTGTTCAATGAAAAACCCACAGCAATCACAAGTCTGCCCTCTTCACTCTCCAGCCACACGCCCGCAGGTGAGGACAAGCACCACTGAAATGAATTCTACTGATGGGAGGGTGAAACCCACTTTCCCTGACAGTGGGGTCAGCTACAGACCAGAGGGGGTGGTGGTCAATCCCTGTACTGAAAGGACCCCAGAGGAGACAGCTGATGGCTGCTGAAGGGGCAGGGTGAGAGGGGAATGCACGGGAGCTGCTTAGCTCCTCGCAGCGAAGGTGGAAATTCCTGAAGAGCACCCTCAGAGGAGAGTTGGGACAGGCGACTGGGTGTGAGCCAGGAGGGGAGCAGCAGCTGTATGCTGGCCGGGGAACAGGGGTCGGGCTGTGGGTATCTGGCTTCCCTTCTACCCTTCCCCAGTCACCCCAGCTGTCACCGTCCCAGGCCACAACCCCTCGGAGCAATCGGCAGGAACAAGGTGAGCTCCAGGCACACATTACCGAGAGTCCGCCCCCCCCCCCACTCCCAAGCACCTGCCCGGGGGCGACTGCGCTTGCAGCACAGGTGTCACGGCCCCTGCCTTACCCAATATAGCACTATTGAGAGCAGCACACACAGGTTCCCTCTGGATTGGATCCAGCTGCTGCCCAACAGGGCAGTTCCAGGGGTCAGAGTACGCTAACAAGCTGAAAGCGTCCTGGGGACAGAAGAGAGACATGGGCAGTAAGGCGAGTAGCAATGCAGAAAACGGGCAGGTACCAACAGCCAACCAGGGCATGGTCCCCAGCCAGCCAGGTAGCAGGCATCGGCCAACAAGAATGCCCCGCCTCCAGCAGCAAATGAGGGCACCTGGGCAAGGGGCTGCTGAGTGAGACATGCACCTCCCCCAGTGCAGAATGGGCACTGGCTTGTGGGAGCTGGCCACAGGCGGCCTGTGTTACCGAGTGCCACTGCTGATTCCAGTGCTGCTCCCACCCCTCTCCACCCGCACAGCCCCCCAGCACTTGGCAGGGAAAGCCCCAGTTCTGGTCCACGTGGCGGGTGCTGCTGTGAGCCTCACCTGCAGCATCTTCTTGTGTGTCGTGTTCTTCCCATACTCTCTGCAGAGCTGCTCGCTCAGAGTCTGCAGCTCCCGCCCAAACTGGATCATTCGCTCCGTGGCAGCGTGGTGCCCCCCGCAGAGCTGCCGCTGGGGGCAGCCGTCTTCTGGAAAAAGGCCAGAGGGGAAGAGAAATGACTGCCCTCTGCAGGCAGGTACCTCCCGGCGCTCAGCCCTGCTTCAGATCCACAAAGCCCTTCCCCGAGGCCCACCCTCACTCGAACGTTCCCCTGGCGGGGCTGCCGTTCTTTGCGCCCTGAGTCCAACCGTCTGCCAGCAGGTGGTGGGTGTCTGTGTGGGATGCACACAGGCACGGTACCGTCCAGGATCTGCCCTGGATGAACAGCTCAGCAAGTCTCACGACCACGCCGCACCGGGGTCCGCACTGCGGCTGCGCTGTGTTACCACCTCCGCGGGGAGTGTGGAAATGCAGCCCCGCGGAAGAGGCTGCACTGACATCCCCCTCCCCCCCCCAAACCGAACAGTTAGAGCCTCCCCACAAGTGACTGCCCCTCTGAGTCTGGACCTGCAGGGATCCCCAGCGCCCACGAGTCCTTTCCGTCCCGGGCCCCTCTGCTGAGGCTGCCGAGGAGGAGGGCAATCCACGCCAGTTGTCCAGGTGGTTTTGTTGTGTGGTGAGCACTTGACAACCAGGAAATAGAGTGAGACCTTCACAGCCTCATCTCATCTCACAGGGTACATCACCACAGCAACTAGACACCCGCGGCTGCCCTTCGCCAGCCGACTCGGGCGGTGGGGCTGTTTCATTGCTGTGTAGACTTCTGGGCTCAGGCTGGAGCCTGAGCTCTGGGACCCTCCCACCTCGCAGGGTCCTAGAGCCTGGACGGCTACACACCAATGGAACAGCCCCGCAGCCCTGTGAGCCCAAGTTGGCTGGCCCGGGCCAGCTGCAGGTGTCTAGTTGCTGTGTAGACGTACCCAGAGAGGACACAGAACCGCCAACAGAGGATGGCAGCTGTCCGTACTGTTCTGAGCTGGATGTGACTGGTGGCCAGGCTCTGGTGCCTCCACTGCCCCATCACCAGCCCACCTGATTAGCCCTCTGTATCCGGCACCTTGGGAGTTCCAGGGCAGTAGGACCCACTGAAAAATTAGGCCTTTTGTTTGACTCCCCTGTAACGGGAGCCCCACCCCATGTATCAAGTCAGTGGGCAAACTCAGCTGCCCAGCCCTGTCTGAATCAGCATTAGGCACCTGCCCAACCCAAAACGTCTAGATTAGTTCAATCCCCAGATGGTTTCTCCTCCCCCCCCCGTATCCGAGATCCCCAGATTCTCATGCCTGCACCCTGGCTGGGGAACAGACCCCCAGGGCAACGCCCAACCCTGATCCAGTCCCAGATAGAGCTAACGCATGTGCCAGCAGCGCCATTCCCCCCCTAACTTTTTGTGAGGGAGAGGTGAGTGCTCCTGCCTTCCAGGGCCCTACCCATGCTGGACTCATCCGTCTGGAGGATCTCTTCGTGTTTGTAGGTGCCATTCATTATCCTGGTGGAGGAGTTTTCAAGGACTCCATTGGGGTAATGCTCAGCCTCCATCTCCATCTCACTGTCACTGGGGTGCAAAAGGAAAAAAAGCCTGAGGGCTTAGAAAGGGCAGAAACATTCCCCAAAGGGAAAATCCTGCAGGAGGAAGCATGCCCAACGGCCGACCAGTGGGCTGCCAGGGCTAGTCACCCAGCAGCCCACAGGAGACAAGAAAACAATCGATCGAGCAGGGCAAAACCGGGTTCAGAACAATGAGGGCCTGTACCTATAAAGTGCGGTTCCAACTCAACGGGGTCCCGGAGGAGGGAAGTGTGAAGTACTTAAATTAACATTTCAAATTGCAGCCACCTCTGGGGTGGAGAACAGCAGCCAAGCAGCACACAACACTCTACACAATACAGGGGAAATTTTAGCCAAGAGCACTGAGGCAAACTATCAGCCCTACAAAAAGTGCCCCACAGGATCTTTAATGTCCATACAGAGCAGACAGGGCTGCAGTTTCAAGACCTCTACACAGCAAATTGCAGGAGACCTCCACTGCTCTAACTCAGAAGGCTGAAGGGATGAGATGATCCGCCAGGATTTGAACTGAAGAGTTCAAAGATTCTCTGTGTTTCAGATCTACGTGGTCCCCGCTGGCATAGAGCTGTCATTACCCAGCGTTTGTGCAGACGATTCATAGGACTCCGGTATGTGATGTCTCTCACTCAGTTATGAGCTGTACAAGCATGTGGAGTTCAGAACGGAAGCTTGAGGCTTCCCTGGCCATGGTATTTAGCATCCCACTTAGTGAGCCTGTCAGCTGGCAGTTAGTGAGAATCATAGAATATCAGGGTTGGAAGGGACCTCAGGAGATCATCTAGTCCCACCCCTGCTCAAAGCAGGACCAATCCCCAGACAGCTTTTTGCCCCTCATTAATCACAGAGATCTCCTCTGCTCCAGCATGCCCTAGCCAGCTCTGCAGTAGCCACCAAAACAGCTAAGCACAGAGAAAACTCAACTCTCACGCTTGGTCAGCATATTTCAAACCCCAATAAATGCAGCAGTAACGACCTTCCAGGCTGGAAATCCCCGGACTCAATGGAGATGCCCGTAATTCACAAGGCCCTTCAGCCCAATGGCACCAGCAGCTAATAAACCGGTCCAGTGAACAGAATGTGACCCCATACGAACGGAACACGTCTAAGTGACAAGGGTCTGGGCTGCTGTGCAGGAGACTCAGGTCCGCTTCCTGCACACAGCTCAGGCTCTGATTCCCTGCAGGAGCACACTGCTCCCTGAAGGAAGGAGGCCGGCATGCTGTCCACGAGCAAACCCTTCGGCTGAGAGCGCAGGAGCATGCTCGGCAGGGCTGCTGCCTCTTAGACCATCTTCCGGGACAGTCACAGCATCACCCTGGCAGGGCATCTGCCCCAAAGGTATTCGGGGACTGCTATCCGGCTTCTCCTCCGGGAATGGGCAGCAGCAATTCCGTCCCTAGGTGGGAGGGAGGAAGTGTGGAACAAAGCCGGCCATTGGCTGCTCAGCAGTGATGCCTGTAGCTACTCATGGTTACCCCCGTGATGGAACGATGAGGCTGATGAGGTGCTCAGAAAGCAGGCTAAGCCCCCTCCTGCCCAGGCATGGGAAAGGCACTGCAAGGAATACCTGGTCTCCTGGTTACTTGTACTGCTGTGCTGCTGGGATTTGGTGGAGTCTGTTGAATTGGACTCAGAGTAGTTCACGGATGAAGGAGAGGAAGAGGAGGAGGAGGACGACGATGAACTCAGTGCTGGGTATTTACTGTGGCTCTGTTTGCTTTTTGTGGATGTGACTCCGTTGCTACAGCTTGGGCTATCTGCGCCTGAAAGCCAAACAGAGACGTGTCAGAGGGGAGAGCTAGGCAGCTCTGGGCTGAAGTCAGCAGCTTCAGGGCAGCAGGAGACAGATGGCTTGTGCTCCTTTCACTGAGGAGCAGGCCCCAGGGGCGGGAAATAGGGGCAGGCTGCAATTCACAAAATACTAGAGCTGCTTTTTACATTAAGCAGAGTGTTAGGAAAACACAAGCAAACCCCTAATGAATGGCAGCGTCCACTTGCAACACCTGTGCTTCAGTGATTGTGAGAAACAATCCAGAAGATAAGATCAGCACCAAACAGCTCAGACACATGAGGAACTGAGAATCCAAAGAGAAGCACACGAGACGCCCAGCCCACGAAGTTTGTCTTCTTTGAAACCAGAATTCTCATCCCTCTAACACACCTGGGGAAGAAATCTACATGTTCAGTGCACAGGTAAAAACTAGGCCAAAATCCACCTGCTGCAATAGATACAGCATTAAAAGCGGAAGAAGCTTTAAAAACCTCCCACAAACTGCAAACTCCATCTCATAGGATGAAACATGGTCTAATGGGACACAGGCAACTTAACACCAACCTGCCACGTGACACTTGTTTATAATTTACTAATGATCAATCTGATTCTCCTCACTTGGGAGTTACAGGAGCAAGCGAAAGGAGACGTAGGTCCACAACACTATCACCACGTGCCTGGTACCACAGGTGACAGCACTGATTACATATGCAAAGCCATCAGCTGCCACTAACAAATCGTATTTTATATACACGCACAGACATGACTGTCAAAACATCAGACTGGCTCTGCAACATGTCCTCACTGGTGAGTTTGTAGGGTAAGACATGCCTGCCACTTCACGTGTGCATTCACAATGTCACAGCAAAACGCATCGCAGGCTGATACGGCCGCACGCTGCTGTGTGGGTGCCAGCTCATGGACGTGTGCACTCAAGGGGCTAACGTTGTTCTGAAAGCCAATCTGTGTACTGACAGGATCAACAGCAGCATGTTCATGTGTGTGGACTGGGACAATGCTGGAGGTGAAGTCTGTCTTAACTCCAGGTTCATTGAGTTTATTACGTAGGAATTTCCTAGTTGCAAAAATCCATTACCATAGAGACACTCAGATTCTAAGGCCGGAAGAGACTGTTCTGATCAGCCGCCCGACCTCCTGGATAACACAGGCCAGAGAATTTCAACCTGGGATTACTGCATTGAGCCCATATCCTGTGGTTGAGCTAGAATATTTTTCAGAAAGACATCCAGTCTCAACACAGACACAGGGGCTCCCAGACTGGAAACGTGGCTGAAGGGAGTGGGGCTATGGAGCTGCTCAGCTAATCGTCTCCCCTTCATTTAAGCCTTTGCATGCCCAGCAGAGAATGTTTTTATCCATGCTCCAGCTCTCTCCTCCTAGCACCCTCAGCTTTGCACATGGTGCAGCAGCAGCAGCTCTGACTGCCAGGTGGAGACAGCTTGAATGTCAGCAAGAGATTTCTCCACTGGGAATGTGAAGCTTCAAACAGAGCAGCTCCGGCTCCCTGGCCCACTCTGTCCATCTCCACCCTCTGCTTTGATCTTAGGCAGGCACCTTATGCCCCTGGCCCTCGCTTGTTTTGCTTGTAAACCGTAAGTCCTTAATTTCTAGACACACATTTTAATACATTGTTGTTACACGTGAAAAACCTGTAGCAAAGTGTTTCCATCGCACTTCTTTTCTTAGCCTGGCTTCCAAATAGAAAACTGGATGGGGTCCTGGAGAGCAGGAAGCAGTTGTGAGTGCACTGGACACCTTGAAGGAGGGGGAGGTTCTCCTGCAGACTTTGGGAAGTCCATTGGAGAGCAGTTATCCCTTGTGGACCCTGAGGTCAAGGAGACAAGCTATGGGGCCAGGCCTTTGCTTATAATAGCTCTGCCCGAGGAGGACTAAATCAGGTAACTGGCTGTTCTGCGAGGCAGTCCTTTTGAAGGATATTCTGTCAGCTTCCACACAGCAACTTCTGCAAAAGGCTGTTGTACAACCTAGTCTCTGTTAAAATAACGGATTCAAAGTCAACCAGTATGCCATTTCTGTCAGAAAGAGTCGCTCCAGTAACAGGAAATCTTTCCTGCTGGGGTTAGGAGGACAGATGTCTTCCAAAGAGCAGAGCAAAGGAGACACCAGCAGGTTGAGTACAAAGTGATCCATCCCTAAGACCTGATCTGCTCCGCGTAGAGATGGACAGAAAAGCACTTACCAGTGCTGTGAACATGCGAGTTGTTCGATCCGTGTCTGGGGCTTAGGCTGGGGGATGCTGGGTAACTGTCCTGTGACTTGGGGCTGCGGGCACTGAAACACCGCACTTCGCTGTCTGTTCCATTCACCATCTCCACAAACTGTCGGCACCTGTGTCAGACAAGGGCAGAGACACCGAGGAGGAAGGGTAGGCTGACATGAATTAGATTCAGTGCTGATGCTTTTCTAGTGATTGCTATCATATGTCCCAGAGCAGCAGCAAACTGGGATCAACCAAAGCTTAGGAGGGGTCCTAGCTCTGAAGAGGGCATCTCAAGTCTCCCCATGTCTTCAAGTTGGGAATGCTGGAGTATGAAGGGAGTTTTGATACCGCTGCCTAGAAACAGATGCTAATGAACCTGGAGACCTGCATAAGGATGGAAAAAGGATGATACATAAACAAGACTGTTTCAAGAGCAGATACCTACACTGTAGCTTCCATCCCAGTATTGGCCAATTAAGTGTGTTCTACATGTAACTGACAAGATGCTGCATCTCAGCTTGGATCAGCCAAGGCAACAGATCACACTGAGACAGGGGCAGAGACCATATTACAGTGTCAATAGCACTGGCTACAAAAGCACAAGACACCACAGGATTGGGGGGTGGAATGGGGCACTGATTCCAAACAGCGGGAGCAATTATGACATTCGATTCCTGAGACAAGGGAACTTTGGGTTCCCAGACACTATTCCTGCTAGTTAACCAACTGTTTCAATGTCTGCACTGATCTGAACCCACCAGAATTCACACAGGGAGTGCAAGCCAAGGAACTGGGGGTATATGGCACTGCATGGCTAATGTTCCTCGCATCACAGGTATTCTCTCTAAGCCCAAGGGTGAAAAGGTGATTTCCATTGTGCTGTCCATGGCAACGAAGGGTTATTCTAGACTAGTGTGCACCAAACTTCGTACCTCCCCCACTGTCTGATCAACCTGTGCTGGGGGCCACTACGAAAGAGAAGACAATGTATGGTAAAAACACTCATCCACAGAGAAAGGCTGGTGAAGGCCTAGCTCTCCACTCCGCTCTACTGGGAGCTGACAGGTACTCTCTGCTTACCCTAGGGTATGGGCTAAGAGGACACATGAACCAGCCCTGAAGGACTGGGGACACCAACACATACACACACACACCAATTCCTACTTTCCCTTAGTCTCTATCTTAACCCCACCTTTTTCCACACCAGTTTCTTTCTAGGAATCCCCACAGCCACGCCCACACTTCTCAACAGGCTGTAAGTGGGGATGAACCGAACTTTACCACGTTCAAGTTGCCTGAACAACAGGACGGACTGGGAAGACCAAAGGCAGTGGTAATACACCGGGGCAGGAATCCACACCACTTCCACTTGTCTGCAGAGCTTTCCCCTGACATGGCATTCTGCTCAGGTGGAGGGGATTTCTGTGGGGCAGGCAGAAGGGGGCAGGCCACTAAGGTGCCAAGTTTGCCCATCTTTAGTTGACAGGTCATGGCAAAGCCCGACTAGCAACAGCTACTGATCCTGAGCAGTGCTAACAACGGTAGCCAGCGTTCCTTCCCACCTTGCTCACAGGGTAACTGCTCTTACCAGCGGCCTCAATCTGCCTGAATTAAGAAATATGCTGGTTCCTAACACAGTGAGGCCTGTGGACTGCCTGGTTCAGGTCTGTAGACTTTCCAGTGACATCTCCCAGCACAAAGCTAAGCATACTTACTTTAACATGAACAGCAGGTTAGGGTTGTGTTCTAGGAGGCCAGGGTAGAGCTGCTGTGTGGCCTCTATAGCCTCTCCCACTCTGCCTGCTAAGACTAGCTTCTGTATTCCTGCAAGCAAGAGGAGACCTATTGGCACCAAGGACAGCAGGTACTGTGCTCACTGAGATGACACACGGAGCCCCCACAGATCCCTCATGCCCCCAGAGAGACATCTCCAATGGTCACCCGCAAAGGGTCTAGGTAGAGCTGGGCTTATGCCATTTGTGCATCAAAAGAAAGCCTGAGAGGACAGGCAGGGGATTTGTTGATTCCTCAGAAATATCAGGAGTTGCTGGAGAACCAGTGGGAGATACAAGGGCTGTGCATTGTGCGCCCGTAACTTCCTAAGTGAAGGGGTGGGGTGCTGAGCCTTAACCAAAGGCTTCTTTTATTCAGAACATTAGCCATCTACTGAAGTTAAGCCCAGGGGATGGCAGCCTGGTCAGGGCCCATCAGGCTGTTGGGGGAAACAAGGGCATGGAGCATTCTGGGTTCTCTCTACAGAGGCACAATCCCAAATCAGCTGCACACCAAGATCTCAGGAAGCCGGTTCCAGGAACAATGAGGACTGAACTAGTTCAAACCAGACGTTTTAAAAGATTCAGGGATACAAAGCAGGAGGCCAGGTCACCCCACTCGTGGTCACAATCCACCCATCAGTGCTAGTGCCAACTGATCTGCTCTGCTGGCTGGGATGCCAGGCATGGGGCAGGGACTGAGCAGTCGTTAATCCCAGCGCACCCAGAAAAGGAACTAAGGCACCAGCTGCTCGTTTACAATGCTCTGTAGCTTGTAGGTTTTCCCTCAGCGTAATTAGCAAATCACAAAACAGGTCGCACTTTCATTGGATGATCTCAAGGTGCTTTGCAAACACGGGAGGCTGAGGGCTAGTCTACACTAGAAGCGCTAGCAGTGAGGATGCTCTAAGCTGAGGGGAGAGAGCTCGCTGGCTGGCATTATAACTCCACCTCCATGAGAGGCTGTAGCTACGTCGGCAGGAGACGGTCTCCCACTGACATAGCGCTGGCTACGCCGGCGTTGAGGTCAGTGTAATTTATGCGCTCAGGGGTGTGGATTATTCACACCACTGAGTGACCTAAATTACACCAAAGTTGTAGTGTAGACACACCCTGAGTCTAAATCTCCAGTCTGAGGGAGGCAAGTATTAACTCCGTTTTAGACATGGGGAACTAAAGCCTGGGGGCTGAAACTTGCCCAAGTCAGTGCCAGAATTGGCAATAAAACCCAGGAGTCCTGACTGCCAGTTCCCTGCTCTAATACTCCGGCTGCACACGCTCCCGCTTCTCAGAATCCTCTCTCCTTTAGATAGATTAAAAATCGTCTAGTTATCTTGTCACTGTCCCTTCAATTAAACTGTAGCGTGAGAGTCAGCTAACTCCAATGGCTGAGACCTGCCTTTTGAGTCTCATTCATTTTATTCCTCCTGTTCATCTCCATGGCAGTTTTCTTCACTGCCTTTCTTTCACCCTCTCCTCCTTTTCTGGTTTGCAGGCTCTCACTGGTTTCTCTCTGCCTTTGATGCTTCTCCTCCTTTGATTCTATTTCTGTCTCCCTGCCTGTGTTGTTCCTGTACTTTCTCTCTTGATTTGCCTGGATCTTACAGAGCCCATTTTCATCTGTCTCAGTTTCACCGGGACACAGCGACATCTCCTTCTCTAGCGCTGTTTAGTCTCCTTTCCCACAGATGACTGTGGCAGTACTATCCCACATCAGATATCCCTATCAGGTTGGGCAGATAACCCACGTACTAATAAAACCACTGACACCAAAGCAGATTGAAATCTACAAAAAACACTTCTGCTTTGCAGCCTCTTCCCTCTCCCATCAAAGCAGCAGTAGGGCAGAGTCCTGCCCATTTCAAGCTGTTTCTGCTTTGCTGCTCCAGTTGTGGCCTGTCAGCAGAGGTGTGGACAGTCAGAATCCTTGCATGGGCATCGTGGAGGGAGGGGCAGCAACTGCAGATCATCCCAGGTTGCTAGGCAGAGGAGTCTTCTAGCCTGAACACTCATTGAGCATGTATAAGAAACGTGGGTTCCAGACAATGACAGAGGAATGGAACATAGGTGTGACAGGACATGACAGCCACGTGGGAGACAGATCACAAGGAGGAGGGAGGCATGTGCAGCAGAGCAGGACAGAACAGCAGAGCATCAGGGGATGAAAATGGAACTCAGCAGCCAGGAGAGGATGGAAAAAGATGCAAGACTGGAGGATGGAAAAAGATGCAAGACTGGACCCAATGCTCTGTGATTCTGTAGGGGGATTCTAAATATTGCATTCCAAGTGCTCTCCAATTCCTTAGTAATCCAGTGGGAGGCTTCTCTTCAAAGATGTATTTTTCCACGAGCAAGGTAGTTAAAATGGCTCAAAGAAAATAAACAGCACATTGTATGCATGTGGAAGCTGGTGGCCTGGACATTAAGAAGTGAATCATATTAGCTGATGTAGCAGGCAAAGCAGACAGGTGTGGTGCATGGCTCTCTACCCAGCTCTGCTCATGCACCTCAGTCATGAATTTGCAAAGCCCTTCATAAGCAGAAAACATGAAATGAATTTGACTATGGTTTGGCTTGATTCATTTGTAATGGGTGCCACAGTAAAACCAGGCAGATATGTTAAGGCCTCTACGGCCCCCAGCCCTCATAATCAAGTTAACAAGACTGCTGCCAGTGGGAATCTAAAGCCCCAAATCAAAGATATCTCTGGGGTCTCAGTGAAACTGTTAGGGGAGATCAGATCTTTACCTCTGATGTTAAATCAGCTACATTGTTCCAGAACTGGGCCCCATCTCCAAGAAAGTACCTCCTGCCCTGCAGCAACTCTTAGCCTGATGTGCCAAGCTGCTAGGCCATGAGTTTGCAGGGATAGGAGCCTAAGGGGTGAAGGAGAGAGACAAAGGGAAGGGCTGGGACTTGGAGATGGAACCTAAGGAAGAAGAGTGCTCTACAGAGTCTTACTTTGCCTGTTCTTTATGGAGCTCTGTTCTTCCTGGATTGTGGTTTCTGTCACTCTGGCAAAGGCCGTCGCTGTTGCACAGTACCCATGATGAACCAGGTAGGAAGACACCATACTAGGAAATAAGAAAATAAAAACAGCATGATATGCATCACTAAAACAGAGGAACCATAGCGCGTGGGCGGGCGGGGGGGGGAGGGGGGAGAAAATCAACACGGGTGCTCTTGCAGTTTCAGCAGCAGGAAAAGCTACTCAACTCAGCCCTGCTAGAACACAACCAGTGTCTTATTCCTGAGGTTCAATCAGTGCTAATTGCAACGTAAACCCCTGTCCACTGGGAATTGGGCTGAGGCCCCCAAATTCATTTAAAAACAGACGTCAAGACATCAGATGGCATTTGATCTTCTTATAACTGACCTGGGCTGGACCTGGACATGGACATGTGACCCAAAAGGGAAAGATTCCACATTCCATTACCAGTGCTACAAGCCATTCAGGACCGTAAGAGCTTTTGCTTTGTTTTGCTCTCTACTATTTCAGCATTTTCTGTACAAAGATCTCAAAGCAGTTTACAAACTAATTAATTTAGCCTCTGTCTCCTTGGAAGCAGACCAGCATCTGCATTTTACAGACAGGAAAACCAAGACATCGAGAAGTCGAGTAACAGTTAGAAACGGAACTCAGGTGTCCTGAGTTCTGATCATTAAATGCTTTTTTCAACAATGCAACAGATAATGGAATGGGTGCCTTCACGTTCATACTACCCCCAGACACTAACAAGTGATTTACCATGCACTCAAAATTTGAGCACTTATTTAACACATGCATTAGTGATTTCTGAATTACGTTTTCATCCTGAAACATTGGAAGTAAAAACGAATATTTTCACTGTGCTGTCAGACAATATACGCAGTAGAAATATATTTCCCCAGTGACAGCAGGGAGCTTTCCTTGTCGAATCCATCTTGCGCCTTCTCGCTGTCTCTGTCATTTAAATGTTAGTGCTATGTAGACTTCATCAACACCTTAAATGGTGGCCTGGAAACTGGCTTGGAAATAGCTTCTCTATCCAGCTGGCTGCTGGTTAAGACTGACCAAGGAGACAGGACCTGGATGGGTTTTCAAACTGATGACTCTCTCTATAGGAGGGAAATATTTTTGGGAGCCAGCAACACATTTGCAGTTCGGATGGGATTAACAGCTTTGTTATTTTTAAAAACTGCCCAGTGACTTGCTCGGAGACTGGATTCCACTCACTGCTATAAGAGGCAAGCAAGTACTTGCCAGGATCCTCCTTGTCACAACCACACCCAGTACTGTAACACCAGCCTGCTTGGTATGCACTGCAGAAGGTGCTGACCAGCCATCCCTCTTCACAGCCAGCCAGCCTCCCTCCGGGGCAGCTTTCTGCCCATCTCTTGTGCCCAAAAGCAAACTCCAAGTGAATGAGCTACAACCCAAAGCTATTTTTCATAGCTCTTTCAACAGCCAATCTTTGGGTTCCCTATCTGGGAACCTCTTCACTACAGCAAAGAGAACTGCTTTTCAGGGCAACACAGAGACCTAGCCACACTGGAAACAAACGGCGTAGTTACCACCAAACGGTCGGAAAAGCTTGTAAAGTCAGTCCTGGTGCCACTGCAGAAGCTTGAATCATTGCATGCCAAAGTTTTGGAAGACAGTTTGCAGCATACATGTGACTGAGTGTCTCATGGTTAAAGTCAGAAATAGAGTGAGTTGACATGCTTCAGTTCTGGAATAGAATAGCCCAAGAGGCTGGTCTGGTAGTATAACATCATGGGCTTAACCCTTTCGGATTCCTGATCAGAAGCCTGGAACAACCAAGACGACTGTGTCCGTTGAATCCACCTCATACTTTACATGGAGCCCCGGGCTCAGGAAGTTTAATGAGTGCAGTGCAGACAGGAACAATAAAAGCTCGGACTTCTAGTCACCTGGGACATAACAGCAAACATCTCTCATTAAGAAGGCCGAAACGCTAAGAACACAGCAAGTGGATGGGAGCTAAGCACTGGGCTGGCTTTCAGTTAAGTTGAATTCAGTAGCCAGAGCTATCTCACTCCTTACTGTAGGTATTTAAACTGCACTAGACAGCTAACTGAAATCGGAGCCGCCCCGCGTTATTATATTTCTGTCCTTGGCATCACAGCCTCTCAGCAGCCACCCCTGTCAACTGACCAGTGCAGTACCCTGTCCTTTGTGCTAGTTTACTACCAGCACCAACTCACGGGTTCGATGCCTGGCATATTTACTGCAATAGAATGTTCCGCATTGGCTAGCTGAGTGCCACATGTCCAGTCAGGAACAGCTCATGAAATCTTTGAGATATGTTACTCCTCCGAGGAACGTGCTACATGGTATCAAAATAAACTGCTGCTGGCTGTTCTGGCTGGCTGCTTTCATGTTAAGGCAAGGCAAAGCTAATGATCTTCACAGTCCCAGGCTAGCCCAGGTCTGGTCTTGCCAGACTGGTAAACATCCCCAAGGCCAAGCGTGCTGATGGGATTGTAGACACAGAACTCCTACAGAAACACTCCAGGTAGGGCTGCGCGCCTTAGTGATGCTCAGAGCACAAGCATGGAGCGCACTCGGGTACAGCCTGCAGTGCTGGGAGCTTTTCTGGCTCATCCAGGCTTCCTTCCTCTGCTGTCTCGTACCTCTGGTTTCTGTCGGGATGCCGTCAGGTATCAGGCACACTTCAGGTGCTCCTGCATTACCAGTGTTGGGATCCTACACATCTCTCACAGCCAGTCACACCAGCTCAGCTACATTTCATGCTATTTCAGATTCTCCACAGCAGTGGCTAAAATCAGTCAGCATGGACACCAGGGGATCAGAGCAACATGAAGGAAGAATGATTTATCAGTATGCAGTCCTTACTAGTGGCTGCATCCCTTTATCAGCCACTCTTACTAGTGAAAACCGGTGTATGTGGCGGGAGGGGGGAGGTGTCCCTTACAGCTGGAGAACTCCCTTTTAGGAACGCTGCCACATCAAGCTCCCTTCTCCAAGCACAGGTCATCATTCACCTTGCGGACATGTGCCCAATCCAGTCAATTCCCCTGGACCACACTGTCTCCGTCCGTGCCTTTCAGAATGTACTACCTGGGAGTTCAGGGCACAGACGGTTTCTTGGACTCTGTGGCACGTGGGCCTGATACATGGGGTCAGTTCTGCAGGACACCCGTATTTGTGATCATTTCCTGGAGGACAGACCACATCCTATTGGCTTGTTTTGGTGGGGTGCTCTCAGACCAAACAGCAGCTACTGAAATGACAAAGCATGTCTATTGGCACTACAGATGTCTGGTTGCGTAGCTGTCGGTCAGGGGTGAAGTGAGGTGTGATCTCTGACAAATATAGCTGTGCCAGCAGAAGTCCCTAGGGTAGACACAGCCATACTGCCAGAGCTGTGCTTTTACTGGTATGGTTTGTTGTGCTCGGGGGGGTGGTTTTACTGTATTGGTGCAAAGCGTTACTTGGCCAGTATAGCGGTGTTCAGTCGAGGAGTGCTGTGCCGGCATGGTACACCACTATTCCAAAGCATTCCCAGTGTAGACGTGACCTGACTCGCCAATGCCCTCAGCTGATCCCTGGTTAGCCCTCTCCACGGAGGAGGTACTCGTGTTTCCATGAGGTGGGGAGTTTATGACATGGCCGGAGCTCAGGACTCCAGCTCCTTTGTTCCTGGACTGGAAGGGGCCTGGAGAAAACAGCCACAGAGCACTCTGCCCCATGCCAGGAGGACTAGGCCAGCATTCTTTCTGACAAGGCTCCATGTCCTGTGTGGCACATGAAACCTAAATTACCCCTCCCTCACGTGTCACTGCCCCCCAGGACCTCTCATGTCACCATGCCCAGTCCTCCTGCCCACTCCTAACCAGTACAGGAGATCCTGTCATCTCGGTTACTAAATTCCATACATTTCTCGTTGCACAATTTTTAGTATGCTGCAGATTTTGCATTGACAACACATAACTGTCCCGAGCACTGTCCTGGGGAAAACAGGAAGTGTGGACTCCCAGGTGAAGGGCAAATTGGGGCCTGTGGCACTGAGAAAATGTGGGAGGCTGTTTGGGCTCCTGGCCCCCAGGAAGCAGTAGAGACATCATCTCCCCCATATCGAAAGCATCTCCTCCTTCCCTCCCGCCTGCCCTCCCTCCCCTGCGTACACTCAGAGGGGGAAAGGGAATGGAATTCATTTTCCACTCTCTATCAACAGCTCTTCACAACATACCATGTCCATAACTTGCCGCTCAGAGCCACACAATTGGATGAGCACATCAGCATGATGTTTTACCAAAACAATCAGCAGTGAAGCAAATATTGGCGTGTAAATGCTCATTAAGTTTCAAACAGCAGCCCATCGAGATAGTACACACCCCTCAGGGCTGTCATTTCAGGCTGTCTGCAGACTCAGGCAGACACTGGCCACCTTTGGAAGGCTCATTTCAGAGCCAGAAGGACCAGACACCACTTAAGAAAATAGTAGCTTAGTCTTTGGAGCCCAATTACACAGCAAATGAGGGCAAACTTGCGTTATGCACTCGCTAATGACCCTGCAACCGACTGCGGGGGAGGGGAGGAGAGGGAGGGCTGGCTGCCTCAAGAGGAGCCGAGTTTTGCCCTGTTCCAGGGCACGAGACTAAAAGTGAGGCTTGTAGAAGCCTTGAGGAAAAGCACCAAAGAAACATTCCCGAGTGCCTAGCTGACGTGGACTCCGTGAGTTCCCTTAAGAGTTGCGTCTCCAGAGGGCTGAATTAAGCCATGTCTACCCTAGAGGGGATAGCAGCTATGGCACTGTAGCTAAGCTGCCATAACCCTGAAGTGTAGACGCAGCCTATGACGACGGAAGGGGTTTTTCCATCCCTGTAGGAACACCGCCTACCTACCTGACGGTAGCTTGTCTGCACTTGAAACACACCTAAGCATGCTGCCATTGACCTAGCTGTGCCTACACTGGGGGACTGATCAGCATCACTCTGGCACTCAGGGGTGTGGCTTTTCCCCACCCTTGAGCACCAGAGTGACGATGACTTAAGTTTTAACTCCGCTTACACCAATCCCTTAATCTCCTCACCCTGACATAGCTCCTAAAGATCGGAGTGGAAAAGGGTTTCATCCTGAGCAGGGCAGGAATGGCAGACCAGGTTTTGGATCGTCACTAGGAGAACGCTTAGTGATGCGTTCAAGAGCCTGGCACTAAATGTTAAGCAGGCCTCCCTGGACCGTCACACAGCGTAAGGGAGCAGGACAGAATTCGTGTTACCGTTGCTCATTCTGCAGCATCTGTCAGACAGGTGCTACGTCTAAGCCTAGAAAAGTAGAAGAAAGGAAGACTGCAGCAGAGACTCACTTCTGCAGCATTGCTTGCCACTCGCCTAGTCTGTCTCCTATGGGAAACCGCTTAATGGTGCCCTGAATCTTTGCTCGCCACTCCCTCATGTAGTCCTCAATGTCAAACACGAACGGCTGCTGCCCGAAGTTGGCGTCTACGATCTCTCCTGGCGTCTGCAGCCCCACAGTGGGATAGAGATTTGACTGCAAAAAAGAAAGAAAGCCACATTAATGCTTCCCAACCCTTTCCCATGGGCTCCGAGAGGAGCACGTGGGTTTGTCTCTGGTCCTCAGGGATGGGCTGCAAGGGCAGGGGAAGCTAGTGTTTAAAACCACAACTTGTAATACAAGGGGCAAGAGGCAACTGTGGCTTCTCTAGGTTGGTGACAGCCCCAGGCTCAAGAGCCCAGCTCCTGCTGCTCGAAAAGGCGTGGCATGAACCCAGCACATTGGGCTGCCTTCCCGAAGGACGGAGATCTACGTCACAACAAGCGGGTGTGATCCGTCAATCTGTTCTTCCAGAGGGTTGTGAGATTTCTACCACAATGCAGGAGCCAGGACAGTTACAGAGATTGAAAGACAAGTGTTTGTATTAGTAAGGTGACTAAGTTACCCAACTGATGGGAGAGCTCCCATGCCAGCATCTTGGGGGAGGTCTCCCCCTTACCACAACTAACCCAACTAGACGGCTGGTCCAGACAGGCTCTCTATTCTAGGAAACACTTTCACCTTCATTTCCCCACACCCTGATAGACAGCTGCTATCCAAACATCTTGCATCTCTGGTCAAAAGGGGAAGGATGCAGGACCCACTTCAAGGGCACAATCAGCCCCGCTCCAAGGACTGTCCTGCACAGCAGGTGGGGTAGCAAGAGGGACCTGTAGTTAACTCGGCTCGCCAATGATGCCAACCAAACCAGCAAGTTCACTACTCAGGGTTCAATTTCATTTCCAAGTGGCAGTGCCAATGCGACAGTCTCTCCAAACATCAACCAACACATCATTCAGCTCCTGGAGGGTTGAGATGATGTGATTCAAGTTTGGGGAGACAGTCACTAAACCCAGTACAAGCAAATGGATGCCATTTAAGTTAGTCCCGTACCAATCCTGCCCCAATCAAAACCTTCGGAGATTCTCTAAACAGTGCCATGAGGTATCCAATCTCCATGGCATGTGGAAGAATGAGGGGAGACAACACGCAGAGCATGGGCTTGCCAAATATTTCATTGTGTGGACCACACCTTAGAGAGTCTCCTGGCCACTTCTCCTGTTCACAATCACAATCGCTTAGTCAGGCAGCTAGGAGTCAGTGTGATACACTCACTGGAAACAAGGGGCAGAGGTGGCACCATGTGACCAGCCCACTCCATGGGCCAGCAGCAAGTGTGCCAGGAACCAGGGGTGATCTGAGGACCGCGGTTTGGGAATCACTGACAGTAAATATCTCCCTGCTTTATTCTGTTGCCTTGTAGCTAACTCTTCACATTAGGGCCCCATCATGGTAAAACAAGGAGTAAAATGGCCCAAGTGCCAAAGGGAACGCCCAAACTTCCTGCCCGAGCGTTATCGCACAGAGAAACACAGCTCAGTAACTAGGGACAGTCAGAGAAGTTCGAGGATAGGTGAGAACTTTATTGCAGAGACGGCCACGGGGCCTCTCTTTTTTGATAGATGACACTGGACTACACGTGCCAAGCAGTTCCTACCAACCTGACCATATGGGAGCCTATGCTGGAGCCAAGGATGCCACCTCCTCATAGACTCATAGACTTTAAGGTCAGAAGGGACCATTATGATCATCTAGTCTGACCTCCCGCATGATGCAGGCCACAAAAGCTGGCCCACCCACTCCTGGAATAATTCTCTCCCTTGACTCAGATGTTGAAGTCCCCAAATCGTGATTTAAAGACTTCAAGTCACAGAGAATCCTCCAGCCAGCAAGTTAAAGGAATAAAGGCAGAGTGGAATTTCGGAGAAGTGGCCACACAGTTTACTTGCCACTTTGAGGCTCCTGAAATCTCCAGGTCACAGAGAGAGGAAGAGCCAAAACTCTGGCTTTAGTTTCGTGCACTTGCTAGTGAGTGTTAAATGGTGGGCCTCCCTTTCCAGCTGCCACGTGAGATGCAACAAAACAGAACAGCAGAAGATGCTGGTGCGACACCTCTCAGGACACGGCCAGGGATCTGTCCCAAGGTAACGTCAGTGCCTGAGAGCAGTCTGATGGTCCAGGCTTCACGCTCCACAGCTAAGCAACCTCACTGGATTCTGAGGAAACAAGTAACTGAAGAACTCCTTTGGATCCTTTCCTTCTGCTCTAAGGTTTTAAAAGCAATCGGTATGCTGGGCAGATGAGACAGTGCGACTTCTCCCTTCCTCAAAGAACCTCCCAGCAAAGCTGGCATTTCAAATCCAGTGAACTGGAGCACGCTTTTCTCCTCCAAAAAGATCTGCATTTAGCTGCTGTTCAGCCGATTGAGACATGAACGGCTGGCACTGTACGTTTCTGGTGTTTGAAATGCCAAAACAGGGAGTAGAAACGGCTGCTCCACACAACACTAATTTCTTCCCCTTCTCCCCCCCCTCCTCCCAAGGCTGGGAAAGGAAAGGAGGAAACAAAACTGGGTGCATCACTGACTCAGCATCTCCTTTGTATCACATCCATGAGCAAGAACTGGTGGGTTACGTAGGTGGGCTAATTCAGATGCAGCTCACACCACTCAGTGCCTGTGCACCACAGCACAGCGAGGAGATGGCACAGGGGGGAATTGTGGTATTTAAGGAGTGGAGCTAGAGATCCCCCTCCCCTTCAAACAGAACTGGCAATAAGGAAAAGCCTCCAACAGAGACTATCATCTTGTCAGTCTATGCATTGGACCTCCAACCTGTTTCAGTATCGCCAGCCCACAGTCTTCCAAAGCCACAAGTCAGACCCAAAAAATCATGACACATTAAAAACGATATGTCTCTGTTTTTTTCCTTCAGATTTTTTCACCGTCAGCAGAAACTGCCAGCCCCCCCTTTGAGAGTGATCACAATGCAGCCTCTCGCACACAAACCGTAGCCTCCTTGTTCACTGATCGGAGCAAACGTCACTTACACTCGCCAATCCTACGAGTGCAGGGAGCTACCATTCTACCCCCACCCCTACCGAGTGGGGCAGCTGCCTATCCTGCCTTGCTGTCTCCCTCAATGCTCCCCCCACTGTCTCCTCTTCCCCACCTACCTCCTGCATTCACTTGAACATTCTCTATATTCATATTCCCCTCTGTCACGCCACATCCCCTGCACCTCTCCCCCAGTCTACCTCCTGCTCTCCATATTCCCCGGACCCCGCTTAGTTTCCTAACCCAACTCCCCTCGCTGCTGCCTCCTCTCCCACAGCCTCATTCCCTGCTTGGTCCTAGCACAGTGAATAAGGGGCCATCATCTTCCCTGAGAGCAGCCTGGCTTCACACCCACTGGAAACATAGTGGATCTACAAAGCTAATGAGAGTCAACTAGCAAAACCTTTGGCAGACAGCAGATAGGACTCAGCAGCACACAGGGAGCAGGTTTCCTGGGTAAGATGCCTCGGTCACTCTGCAGAGCTGATCTGCACTTTTAGGTCACTGTTTGCACAATTGGCTGCCTCAACTCTCACCAGTGCGTAGGCGTAACTGGGGGCAGATATTAATGGGGCACTGATGATACGAATTTTTTAAACGGACTACATTTTAAAAAAATTTCCCATTTCTGCTACATTCAAAGATTCCGAGGTCAGACAGAACCAAACCTGATCGCCTGTATAACACAGCCCATAGAACTTCGCCCAAATAATCCCCAGAGCATATCGTTTAGAAACGCATCCAATCCTGATTTAAACACTTAAAACTATAGCCCCCTTTAAACAGTATTGCCTGACATTAAAAACATGCCCTGAAAAACATGCAAGGGCTTTTCTGCTCTCCCACGGATCTTTATGCAGGTCTTTTCAGGAAAGGCGAGAATGTCTGACACTGTCTGGGCTTGGGTGCAGGAGAAAGTTGCACTGGTTTAAATTTAAACTGATTTAGTTAAACCAGTGCAAACCCCTGCATGGAACTCAGTTTAAGAGTGGCTTTTTTAAATTCACTTAAACCTGTTCCTGTTGATGAAGTCATTTCTGGCTAACTTTTCAGTGATAATAGTCTAATGTAGATAAACGTTCAGAGAAATGCAATTTTTGAGTTGAGTGTGTCCATTCATACTTCTTGAGATTGGAAAAATCAGCACTCACCACTTAACCTATAAGCAGTGCTGCTAGGGGCTGTGGATTTTACCCAAGGCCCATTGGTACCAGTAAAGCAGGGGTAGGGGACCTATGACCCGTGGGCCTGATCTGGCCCCTTGCTCATTTTCATCCAGCCTGCGGGCCACACATGTTCAACTCACCTGCCGGGGGTGGGGGGACGGGACTTCCCCTTGTGGTTAGGCGAGCCACCGCTCGCAGCTTCAGCCCTGTGAGGGGTGCCAAAGCTCAGGGCTTCCCGCCCACGGGGCTGGAGCTGTGAGCACCAGCTCCCCCCACCGCAGGAGGGAAGCCCTGAGTCTTGGTGCCCCCCCGTGGGGCTGGAGCCTCAAGCGCCGGCTTGCCCTGCTGTGGGGGAAGCCCTGAGCCTCCGCGCCCCCCTGAGCAGGTGAGTTGAACGTTTGTGGCCCACCATTGATTTTTTCAGTGGGTCTATGGCTCCTGATAAATAAAAGGTTGCCCACCCCTGCAGTAAAGGAAAACAAATTGGTTTTGAACTCTCTGCAAGGAAACTGTTCCCTGACAGGTAATGGGCTGAAGGACCAATTTAAATTCCTGGTGTAAGCTCACTGAAGTCAGAGTCACCCCACAAGTGAATTCAGCCCCACAACTTCCCTACAACTGGTCAAGGAAATGCTGCTTATTGCCTGTCTCGGTGTTCTCTAGAAAGTTTGCTTCAAGAAGAATAGGCCACCAATGGAGGGGAAAGCTTTTACACCCAGTGCCCACGAGGAACATCGGACAAGCCCTATTAGGGTCCGAGACCCTTGGATCCTACAAGGCTCACTCAGTTAAGATTTCTGAAGATCTTCCTATTTCCATTCCCTTTTGCTGCAGAGCTTCTAGAACAGTTTTCACAGCCCTGGCAAAGGATGTGAAGAACGCAGTTAACGTTTAACAGCTTTTATACGCTATGTTCTCTCTGTTGTACCTTACAATGAATGCACATTGTGTTTCAACTAATCTGGACGCGTCTCCCTTGCTATATCAATGCATAAACATTTCCTAAGGTCTAAAGCACTTGGAAGCTGTATTGATGCTAAGCACTATGAGATCTGCTACCATTCCTAAAGAGCGCCTTGATCAGTCCTAATGCTGCTGTGCAACCCAAGGGCCCCAGTCAGGATCAGAGACCAAACCTGCGGGACACGGTTTTAAGAACCAGAGGAAGATGTGGTCTGTGCCCCTAAAGAGTCTAAGAAGAGATCCAACAGGCAGTGGGTGGGGAAAGGGATCAAGCAGCAGCACAGAGGTCAGACAACCTGTTATCTCTGTTTGTCTCTTTGACTCTGGGGAGGGCTAGGGGAAGGGGACCACAGAAGGTGGTGAGTAAACAGGAGCAAGGGAGTGGGGGGAGGTAGGGAGGGAGGGAGAGACTCTGAGGGGCAGGAATTGGGATGGGAAAGGGAGGACAGGGGATGAGGCTGGCAGCACAGGGACTGTGAGGTCGAGGGTCAGGAGGAGGTCCAGGCAAGCTACCAGTCAGCAGATATAAAACAACATCCAGACAGCAAATTGCAAGCAGCAACCTGCTGCCATCACTGGTGTCTGGGGCTGTGAAGGAGGAAGGGCCTGGATGCGTAAGACCGACTGAGAGAAACCCATTTTTCCTTTGCTTCTCCGGAGGAAGTGCTGATATCAAGTCTCGGGCTCTGCAGCATTTCCCTGCCCCTTGCCACCTCCACAACTAGACGTATACACCTCATTGCCAAATGGGCTTTCGAGGGGGCGTGAGAATCACTGCTGCTCTAGTTACCAGGCAGTAACTGGGGTCCCGGTGACGTGCTCAGCACCCCTATGGCGTGGAAGCATGGACCGCTCCATCCCTTCATTCAGCGCTCTGCTGAAGAGCGGGGACAGGCTCAGGCAGAGGAGAAGACACTAGTACACAGCGTGGCACGCTGGGGCCAATATGCCTGGGTGCACTGGCGGTATGAGGCTTTGGGGAGAGCCAGCACATTGACGAAAGTGGCACTGGCTGTCTGCAGCATTTCCACTCTCATTTGTACTCCATGGTGTGAGATCCACAAGGCCAAACCCTAACAGTGCTCACAACGAAGTCCTGCTTTCCCACTGCGGCCTGCCCTGGGCACTAGCTTCTTGGAAGAGACCGATGCTGTCCACAAAACATCACAGGAGCAGCACCACAGAGGTCTGGGTGCCAGGGCAAAAAGACTAGAGGGAAATGTTCTGTTAGACCTACAAGAGCAATAATGGCCAGGAAATACCCTCACTGTCAGCCATTATTGCATACATATGTACTGAACACTGGAGCGTCACCGCAGGACTTGTTCGGCTGACACCCGAAGAGCTGTGCGCCTTTAACTGAAAAGCAACACTCAGAACCGAGGCTGCACCTTGCTGAACTTGGGCGTTAATCTGTATAACTGCACCTCTATTGAGAACTGCGGGGGGAGTATTTAACCCTATTATTACGGCACATGCAGAATGCCCAATGTCCAACCCCACTCCCTGCAATCTCAGGATATAGTGGAATACAACCCACTGGCCCTGCCCATACGCACGAAGGAAAATTCCTTCCTGACCTGCATGTTTGAAGCATTATAGATGAACAGCATATTCAAGGAGCAAGCAGAAAATGTTGACTCATGCAGGATGCCCACAAAATTTGGACTCCTTTACAATCGTTGAGACAGCCGTGTTCTTATAATCCTCCAACTACTTTTCACTGTCTCTGGCGCAGCCAAGTGCAACGCCATGTGGAAGCTCCTGATTTGAGAGCAGCCTGACACATTGCAGGCTGGCAGAGCCAAGGAGAGACTATGAAACTTTAGAGAGCGGAGCTCAGCACATCTTCGCAGCAGCATTGCCTATGGCTGGTTACAGAGGGTGTGTGCAGGGCTTGCCAACAGCTAGCAGAGCTGATGGCAGAGTAAGGGGACCTAAAAATGAAGGAACAATTGAGCATTCCTGACACAGACACTCAACCCCTAATCGCTACCTTGGAAAGGGAAAGACCCTTTGCTGCAGTATTCGGATGGAAGCAAGGGGAGTTTAGAAGCAGTAACACCAAACAAGCAGGTGTGTTTTCTGTTAACAAGGTTTGAGATGCTAAAGTTCATTGTCATACGCTAAGCCTCCAGCGAACACCCCACAGTGCTCCCTGCAGACAAAGCTGCTCTTAGGAGACAGCCATTTAAGGTGTAATAAAGCAGGAATTCACATGGCAATTCCAGGAGAGGTAACTATTCTTAATGGGGAGCTTGTGAGCGACCACACATCTGGTGATAAGACTGTACGGTCTCATAAAAGGGCACACTCTCACCCCAATGCAACAGAGGCAGACGGGAAACATATCATTTAGGAACATGTGCTACCCCTTTAACATGGCATTAAACAGAAGACATCATACACCCCCGTTACTGTCCCCCTCCCTTTCATTTGCATCCCTAGTTAGAATACTGAAAATAGTTGTACTTACAGGGAGGTCTGTAAAGGCTATACCTGTGGGGGGAAAAAATATTAGAATTAAAAAGACAAAGGATTTTTCCCCACGTGCACCTACAGACTTAACAGGCTACGAAACGTTACTACATATCAGTAAATCTCAGCTCTGGCACTGGATTTAGCGACCTGTTATTTAACACTCTCCCCTTCTCCTTCTACCTGGACCCTGTGGTTTGGCAAGGATTCAGGTCGGAGTCCAGGTGTTCTCAGACACTCTTTCCCATCAGTTTTAGCGCATTAAGCTTCACAAAAGCAGCCCCTTTTTCCTTTGCTTCTCCCTCACGTCACTGCAGGACTCCACAAAGAAGCCACTGGGTAAAGCTTCAGTTCAAGACAAATTTTTGATTTGGAAGCTGTGGTGCTTTAATATTGCTGTGGTCTGGCCTGGGGCTACCTCTCCTTTCCAGCTGGAGCTGTGGAGTTGAGCATTAAACTCCCTGTACAATCCCCAGGGCCTGGGCCTTGCACTAAGGCAGGGCTGGAGTCAGAAGCAGTTTCTCAGATATGCAGCAATGGAGAGAATGGTAGTGCTCAGCTTCCTCCTCCACATTCGTAGATTCCAAGGCCAGAAGGGACCCTGATTACCTAGTCCAGGGGTCGGCAGCCTTTCAGCAGTGCTGTGCCAAGTCTTCAGTTAGTCACTCTGATTTAAGGTGTCGCGTGCCAGTCATACATGTTAACGTTTTTAGGTGTCTTTCTATAAGTCTATAATATAGAACTAAACTGTTGTATGTAAAGTAAATACGGTTTTTAAAATGTTTAAGAAGCTTCATTTAAAATTAAATTAAAATGCAGAGCCCCCCGGACCGGTGGCCAGGACCCGGGCAGTGTGAGTGCCACTGAAAATCAGCTCGCGTGCCATAGGCTGCCTACCCCTGATCTAGTCTGACCTCCTATATAACACAGGCCAGAGACCTGCCCCAACGTAATTCCCAGAGCAGAGCTTTGAGAAAAACTTCCATCTTGATTTAAAAATTGTCACTGATGGAGACTCCACCACGACCCTCAGTAAGTTGTTCCAACAGTTAATTACTCTCACCTGTTAAAAATCTATATTTTATTTCCAGTCTGAATTTGTCCAGCTTCAACTTCTAACCACTGAATAGTGTTAGATTTTTCTCTGCTAGACTGAAGAGCTCATTATTGTTCCCCATGTAGGTACCTATAGATTGTGATCAAGTCACCCCTTAACCTTCTCTTTGTTACACTACATAGACTGAGCTCCTTACGTCTCTCACTAGGAGGCAGGTCTGGCTAATCCTTAATCGTTCTCGTGGCTCGTCTCTGAAGCCCCTCCAGTATATCACCATCCTTCTTGAATTGCGGACACCAGAACTTGACACAGGATTCCAGCAGCGGTCACACCAGTGCCAAATACAGAAGTAAATTAACCTCGCTGCTTCAAATGTAATATTTGCAAATATAACAGAAATGAAAAGGTTTATAATTTCTCTCTCTATTTCAATCTGACAAGTCAGAAAGGAGGCAAACAAAGGTTTCTTATATTTGCTAAGGCAGGGATGAGAAGATTATTCAGTCACAGGTTCTGAACAACACCAAAAGCTCCAAGTCAAGCTCTCTGGGGAGCGGAACATGTAAAAGGCATTTCCAGACACAGGAGGGCTGACAGAGTAACCACTACACCCAGAGCAGAGAGCACGGCCGGGCGGGCTGGTGGGCATGAGGCATCTGCACTATATGCTCCTGAATCATGAGACATATTAACTACTTCCCGGCTCCAACAAGAGACCCAGACTATTTACATACAGCAGCAAGTCAGTCTTCTCTCTCCACGAACACGCGCTAGTGCTTAGACTTGAAGGACACCAACAGCATCTGGGAGAAGGGCTGGTTTCCACCTACCTGCCTGCCTCCACATGGAGCATGTGGGGCAACGACAAAATGCATGGACACACTTCCCCAGTCACCACTAACAAAACTCCAGGAGTAAAACAACCCTTCACAGGGCTATTCATTGCCAGATACCCCCCAGTCTATCTCCTGGGCTCTCTGCCCCCAAACTCTATAGCTGGAGTATGTACGCCTCTCTGTGCTGCCACTACACCAGCACCCACAGAGCTCCTGCACTCCTCACAGGAGCAGCCCCAGCCACCTCGGCAGCCATACCAAGTGCTAGACTGCATCTCGGACGCCGAGTAGGCCTAGCATCAGAAGGCCCAAGGGCTGTGGGTGTTACAGAGAGGAGATTCACATTGCTAAGATGACAGAGGCCCAGCTGCAAGTATAGAAGAGTGGATCAGCGTAGGCAAGAGATTGGGGTCATGACCACTGCAGGGATCACCACTAGCCTTTCCACTGACTGATGGTAGATCAGATTGATAGACGTAAAGACAGGTGTGAAGGAGGTTTCTAGCACTGCTTTCTTAGGCTTAGACTATTAAATTATTCCTGACATGCTAAACACTACATCGAGGCCTCCTTCCCAGGCATGGAATTGTGGTGCTCCCTAGGGATCAGACGAAAGAAGCGTGCACTGATTCTTTTACATAGTCTGCTGCTTCTCGACCCCAGGTGTGAAAAAAGCTCCACACTGCAGTGAAATACATTAGTGCATGGCAAGGCAAGGTGTAAATCTACAGCACACTAGCTGGCCACATGGACCCTGCTACAGTGCACTAAAATGTCCACCCCAGTTTGTAACAGGAGTAGAGCAAAGTGCACTACAGACCTTTTAGCGCACGGTAGATTTACACCCCAGTTTGCTGTGCACTATCTGCCCATATAGTCAAACTCTGCCGGAGACCATTCATTCTCCCTTTCTACTTTTAACACAGCACTGTGATTCAGAGCACACTTTCTCCAGCAATTTTAAAAAGTGCACTATTTGAAGCAACATAGATTCATGATCAAATGGGTTGAGAAAGTCTTGGATCGTGACCAGCTAAACAGCTTATAGGGCCATGAGGTTAATTAACCTACCACACAGTTTGGAGCTACTTTCCAGTAGGCAACCTCATCACAAGTCAATAAAACTATGGATCAATATGCTAAATACACTGGAATAAACAGTTGGGGGGAAATTTTCAAAGGATTTCCCCCTCCGGGTCATTTGTCTTGTCTCCCCACCTACCCCTCTGTGCATTGCTCTCCCCACCATCTCTACACCCAAAGATCCTTCACCAATCGAACTGCTTTCTGTGGGGTTCCCCTCCACCACATTGGTTAAGTTTCATATTTTGTTTGGCCAGCTGGGTGAGCGCTTGTTCCCACCCTTACAACAAAAGGAAGTTAACCTGCTGATCTAGCCACCATGGTAGCAGGAGGGGTTCTGCAGCCCAGCTACAATTCCAGCTCCGCATCAGGCATCCTTCAATCTTCTGTGTGTGGGGGGTGGGGGGTGCAGCTCTCCCACTGGGGCGCCTGCAGCCATCATATTTGCAGTGCAGGGAGCCAGCAGCCCCAGGAAGCAAGGTGAGCACAGAGGAAATGTACAGTCCCTGCACTTAAACCGAGAGCCTTCTCCTCTTTGAAGCAGGGTTGCATCACAGCCACTCTTCTCTAGAGGTAGCCAGATCTCTGCTCAGATTCTGCTACAACACAGGACATAGATCAGGTTTCCCAACAGAAAATGGTATTACGCTCCATGTCCCGAACAAGGAAATACTAATCCCAGTGTAACTATGGAAGATGCTACTTCAACAGCATACCATTTTATAATCTCAATAAAACTCTCTGGACCACGCTGCAGTACTGATTAGTGCACATGTGTGGGAGGCGGTGGGAACCTGTCAGTCAGTTTTATTGCTTCAAACAGCCAGCAAACTGCTTAAACAGAGCCCAGCCGTAGTCCAGACACCACAAGGTCATTAGCAGAAATTAAAAAGAGATAACAGCTCCTTAACTATTCAGCTGGATAGAAAGCAACTCTACTCTGCCTCCCTGCAGCAATTCAAGTGCATGGAGATAGCTGCAAAGCCAGTTTTAGGAAGGTGGTGGTGACTCAAGCCTGGACAGCTTAGGAAGAGAATGCAAAGTGTCTCTCCTGTAAGTCAGTGGTTCAAATCCAAGCCAGGGCAGTACTGGCCAAGTCATTAACATCTGGTAACTGTTCAGTGGTCTGGATACAATATGTGCATGTGTCAACGCAGCTCCAAGTGAACAGTTCTGGTATCACAAACGCCACTGTGACAATCTCAGCAGAGATCCCAAGGACTGAACTGCGCAGAGACTGAGCTATTCCCCCTTGCCTGCAGAGAGAGTCTCTTCTGATCAGAAGGGGAGTTCACTGGCAGGTAGGCACAAAGCACACTGCCTCTGCATAACACCACCTTTCACCAGCACTGACACAGTTGTTTATCTTTCAGGGATGCTGCCCTCACGCGACAAAGCCAGCACTTCCAACACAGGCTAATAAAACATTTAGATATGGTGTGGCTCGCTGCAGGGCCTAATGGAAAGTAATTGTCAGTACATTAGGGGACAGAACCATTTTGCCAATGATCAGATAAAGTGATGGCTATGAGAGAGCAGAATTTCATTAAACTTCAACAGGAGGAAACCTCTCAGATAAAGAATGAGCCCCCATTTTTGCATGCCATGAAAGAATCCTACAAACAAGGTAGGGGAGGGTAATCTCTTTTATTGGACCAACTTTTGTTGGTGAGAGAGACCAGCTTTGGAGCTTACACAGAACTCTTCTAGTGGATTCCAGAGCGGTTGCGATCAGTAGGGAACACATGGATTCTGGAACCTACTGCAGCCTGAGAATGTGAATTGACAAATATACAGTTAAAAACTGTGTTGTACATTTTTTTGCACTGGAAAACTATTTTAGCTAGATTCAACATTTCTCAGGTATTCATTAAAAACCTATGGAAGTATGTTCTGTGTAAAGAAACGCAGTAGATTAGTGATCTATGTCACACCCAAGTCTCTCAAACACCAGACAGAGGAATAAAACTAATTCCTTTCTCTCATGGTGAGTGTGAGATTAGAGACAATTGTTCTTCTAAAGATAAATTTGGAAACACATATGTACAACATAGGAACGGGCACTGAAGATTCAAATCAGAAGACATCTGCTATCTGAGTCCATCCACAGGACTTCAGACAATGAATGTTCAATGAACAGGACTCTTCCTTTGACAAATAATTTTGAAGGAGTTATTTAAACGCTGCTGCTTTGTCACTGCTTCCTGGTTTATTTTATCAGATGCTGAAAAGAATGTACTGATTTCTTTCCCTGTCCATTTAGACTGAAGAAAAGTGCAACAGGATATAATTTAGAGATGTTTATGGCCAAAGTGTTACCGTCTTCCCTAATGTCTAAATATTAGGAACTTTTTAATAGTCATTTTTTAATAACAAGTAAATGCCAGGATTTCTGCTATCAGAAAGGTGTTCTATTGATATTCTTCACTGCACAAAAGCTTATGATTTCTGCAGATTCCTTCTGGAATGCAGAAAAATGGAGCGTCACCACTCTCTAACCTGGATGCCAGGCAATTTGGGGCACAACTTAATGAAGTAGTGAGGTAAATTAATTCCAGAGCACAAGGCAGAACTGCTGTGAAATTCACCTCAACCCTCCAAATGCTAGTCTGAGCAAGTGAGGGCAGTGGTATTGACTTCTCCATTGTAACACAGGAAAGGGATCTGCAATCACAATTCCAAGAGTAGATCTTTAACCAAGCTGTGCGACCCGGTATGAACCCCTTCATGCTACGCTTACTCTGTGCACTGAGTGAAACAGCCTCTTTGCTTCAATGCACTTTAGAGGGTGATGGCCTCACACAGTGCTCCTTCACTTACCCAGAAGCTGTGCCTCTCAGCTTTCTGGCTAAAATGCAGAGCAGACCAGTTCCACACAGGATAGCCTCTCTGTGGGAACTAGATCCTGTCCTGTGGAGGATGGACTGTATGATCAAACAGGTCTTTTCTTACCACTATCACAATCATTATTAATCTCTGAAGTGCTCCAAAATGTGAAAAAAACCAACTAATGAGCTTCCACGCATCAGAGATGCTAGCTAGCTATACAATGTAGAAACACCTGTCCACACTCAAGAAGGAGCATTAGCTAGCTAGGAAACATCCAGCAGGGATGCAGGAAGGAAAGCTGATGAAAGCTTTCTGCCACACATTTCTATACATGTCACACTGAGGAGAATGCTAAGTGAAACATGTAGAAAAAATGCAGGGCTAAGGCTCAGAGGCCACTCCTGGATCCACGTGAGATCAAGCAAATTCCTTAAGAACTCTTTCCTAGAAGATGACAGACAATCCCATCAGATTGTCCTGCAAGCTCAGAAAGCAGCCTGGGCTGGAATGGATGCCTCCCAGCTGCCTTTAAAAGAGCAGCAAAAACTATTCAGGAAAACAATTAAGGGATATGACAAAAGTGTTCTTTGCTAACAGCCCTGGAACATCCTTCTGTGCACTTAGAAACATGGGAAGTGGTTAGCGCATGAGGATGCTACTCCCTTGTGGTACAGATGCTCCTTCAGGCATCTGAGAAACGGTGTCACTGCAAGGTGCATCTCAGGACAGAAGGGTTCCTAGCTGTACACACAACAGCAGCAGCTGCCACGTGTACAGGCAGCAGTGAAGCAAACTGAAAAAGCCAGCCAAGGCAAGTGAAGGCTGATGCATTGTCCTTACCTTCCCCCACTGCTCCAGAAGGCAGCCTGGCTGCTCAAGCTGGTCACAGTTACTTGGCCCGAGCCTCAATGTCATTACAACATGACATTTTTGTATTAAAAAGTTTGTTAAAAATAAAAATTAAACCTTTCATTAAAATGTCAAACTGCATTTGCCCATTCCTGCCCCCAATAAGCTCTTTTGGGAGCTGGTCTGATCTTATGGACAATGCACTGTTAGTTGAAATGGGAAAGCACATGGCAATCTGACAGTGATATTGTCCATGAGAAATAGCTACTTCTGTGGGAAGGAAATCAAGATGAGCACAGTTCCAACTAACCCCCTTGTACCAGTATAAACAGAGATTTCATCCATAATTTTACTCAAAGACCCTTCCCCTTTCCCCAGCTCCATACAAGCCATGCACACAGTAATCAGGAGATCTCCAAGCCAAGTCCTCCCCTCCCCTTCAGCCAAAAGTGACCATGTCTTCTGCCTCAGTTAGAGGCTTTCTCCACAGTTGCCTCTAGACACCTTTGTTACAGAGACTAATCAACAACTTCACATACAGACAGCAAAGGGTTTAAGTGACATGGACCTCAGACAGCTGCCTTCACCCCTTAATAGCTACGTCCTGCCTTTCTGCTCATGTCTGAATAGCCAATTATTATTATGAATAGTAATCATGATTTGTATTACCGTAGTGTCTAAGATCCCCAGTCCTGGATCAGAACCCTAGGTGCTGTGCAGACAGAACAAAAAATGCTCCTTAACCAAGGGCCTTCAAATCTATGTAAGCCTGCTCTCCTCAATCCTGGGGGTCCATCCTCAATTCACATAGGACACCCCAAATCACTGCTCCCATGACAGTGCTAGCTTTCTACTTGGGAAAGGTGTTAGCAAATTCCTTTGACTTCCAGGCAGGTGGCGATCTCACTGCCAGTGATGACCTGGAGGGAGTGCCAGTGGAAGCAGCACAGGACACACCACACTCTGCCAAGAGGGACCCTTCAGAGAGCAGGCTCCGAATGCTAATGATAACTAAAGACTTACCTGTGAGCCGTCGCTGGGCTGAGCCAAACAGCTGCCATTGTATCAGACTACTTGGGCAAAGCCACTGGGCAGGAACAAAACTCAGTCGGGTTTGATGCGTCTCCACCAATTTGATGCAGTCCAATTGCCAAGACTTGGTTTGAAGAGTGGGCTCTTTTCATCCTATTGCCACAGTTCTACAGAAGTGGCCTGTGAAGTATGTTCGCTAACCTGCCAAACCTGAGTGAAGCCAGAGGGTGGGAGGGTGATCTGGTCCATGGCAATTTCAGTGTGTTATTCGGGGGGGGAAGGGAGAGGGAAAGGTCTCTCACAGTCAGTGTCTTCAGGTTGGAGCATTCACAGGGAAAGCCTGGGAATAAGGTCGATTAATATTAATGCTCATTAGTTCTATGCCTCATCTGCATAACATGCTGAGAGTACAATCCCTCCTGTCTGCCTGTCACACTGCATCTGGCAAACAGCATCAAGCCAGTGAAACAGCTTTTGCTGTTAACTGGCAAAACAAGCAGCCTGTTTGCATCCTGTCCAGTTCCATTTGCTGCTGTGCTCCTCTCCATGCCCTGACCTTACGTTAGCCATTCCAGGAGCTGTGCAGAGATGACATTTCTCCACCCGAGAACGTGTGCTTTCCCCGAGTATCGGCATTGTAAATCAGACAGACTGGAGGAAGCGTCTTCGGCTAGAACTCTCAGGGAGGAGGACGTGCTATTTTCATAATCCCAGTGACCTGTCCAGCTGGGACCTGAGCCCCCCATTAGAGAGTCAAAGAAACTGAAACACTCCTCCAGAACGCCTTGAGTGTACTGTTCCATTTGGCCACTTCTGTTACATACAAAGGTTTATAACGTAGCCATATCCTCTTGCCACCTCTGCAGAAAATAAACTCTGCCTCCTGGCTGAAGCCCTGATGTTGGTTCATTCCCCTCATATCCCCACCTCTCCTGATTTACACCTGCCAGCTCTGGGCCACGTGTAGCTGTCACCTTCCTTTTGGAAAGGGTCAATGCTGCTCCTTCAGCAGCTGGAAGGAGTCACTGTTGAGATGTAAAAACTGTTTCTCCCAGGCCTTGAAATGACAATGCAAAACAGTTCCCCCCACTTGAGGTCCCCAACTGGACATTTTCTAGTACCAACTGGAATGTCCAGAATTAGTGACATGTATCTCTTCCCCCCAGATGGTGCTGAGACATTAGCTCCCAAGTCATTCCTGACAGAAAGGTCACAATGAAAGGTTACAGGAAGCATGGAAGACCAAGGAAGGTTGCCAAGAGAGAGAGCTTCAACGAAAAGGAAAGAATGAGTTTAAACTTACAGGAAGGTGCAAAAGGGAAGAAGTAGGCCGAGTACTGGACTGCCAGGCCCACCTGTCTGGCAGGAATACTATCCCTTTGCTAGGGCCTTCCCAGAAGATCTCAATCCATCTGTGACCATCAATTGTTCTCCTCCCAGCTTGTGGCTCTGTCCCCCTTCTCCAAGTCCCTCCACCCCAAACATACACGTCTCTTGCTTGCTTTTACCCTTCATGTTTTGTCCTCTCTACCTATCCAATCTTCTCCTTTATCACAAGGCTGACTCCTGCCTTCGCTCTGCCAACGATGCTGTCCTCAATTGACTCAATTCCCCAAACCACCCCGCATCAGTGAGAAAAGCTGCTGGTCAATCTAGGAAGCCATCTCCCTAATCCTCCTTCAGATCCCTCCTTGTAACTCTCCTCTTCTGCAGTGCAGACCAAAAACTGCACTCTGGTAACTGCTAGACAGGCAGCAAGCTGCGATTACTGCTCCTGATCAGCTAAAAATTGCACTAATCATATCGTTACCCAGTCTCCGCCTGCCTGGCTCATCCATCTTTTGTGTCTTGTCTTACGCTGAGTAAGTGCTATAATAGCCCCATTTTTCTGACGGGGAAACCAACCCTCAGAGAGGTTACCCCAGTGACTTGCCTAATGTCACAGAGCAATCCAGGGCTGGGAACAGAACCTAGGGCTTTTGAGTTCCAGTCCTATACCTTCATCACAGGTACCTGCCTCCTTTCTTACAGCAGTACTATATAACTACCAGCATAAAGGAAGACCCTGCCTTCTAGGTATAGAGTGAAATTACAATATTTCAGTTAGATACAAGCAGCATTCAAAACAGGCTGAGTGTCAGGGGCCTTCAGACTGTATTATCAGCACAAACAGGTACCAAGACACACTTAGGTGGGAACAGAATAGTAGCTGGCTATTCCCTGGAACATTTGTGAGCCCACCTGGGAGAGCTGCGATATTCCTGTTCACTAGAGAAGGGACCTACAGCTTCAGTGTGTGCCAAGAAACAGCGCACTACTCCCTTTCTGGGTCAGTCTCCAGCGCACACAACACAGATCCTGGATTCTCAGCCCATCATTCAGATAAGAGACAAGCGATGTTTAGACTTCATTAGGATGCATCCCCAGAGGCTTAGCTGTCCCTGGCCTGCTGAAGGTGCTCTTGTTTTCCTCTGACATCCGCTCCGTGCAGAAATGCATGTTCCACACCTTCCTGTCACAGTCACGCTGCCCATCTCCAGTGAAGAGCTTTGCCACGGTTGATAGGCTGCTTGCGCTTGTGATCACTTGGTGCTGTGAAATGTGTTTTCCCCAGCTCAAAGCACTGACTAATGGATGCTTCTCCTCTTGACCTTGTGATTCCTTCTCAAACAGCAACAGGTAGACACCAGTCACCATTAGTCTTTCTGGGTGAGACTTCTGTTCCATTTTCCCAGAGAAACATCACATGTTCTGCCAGCCTTTGTGAAGGGAGAGGTAGCGGCTGCTACTATTCTCTTCTGCCTTTAGCCAGGGTTTCTGCTAATCCACCACTGCGCCAAGCATCCTTTTGCTTACCTCCTCTATACACCCCATATTCCCCCTCTGTGTGAGCCCAGAGAAGTGTTGGGACTTGAAGTGACAGTCAGAAGTCACAGCTGCAGCCTTTCCCACACACTGCTCACTCCTGCACTCAAGTCACATTCACGATGCCACCGTATTCCACTGGCTCAGCAGTAGGACGCCCCGGATCAGCCTCACCCGTCTCCTAAAACGGCAGGCAGTGATGCTGATGACCCAGACCACAGAACTCTCTAGTCTGCTGAGAGAAGAACTCTTGCCTGACAGGAATCCACAACAAAAGAATCGGGAGGCTCAAGCTGGGATCATTTTGAATGAGCTACCACAAACGCCAGAAGCCCTACTTATGGCCCACATCATTTTTAAATATAAAGCATCATTTGTGTGGCATCACAGCTGGTCAGGTTGGGAAAGAGCTTCAAGGCAAAAACAGGCCAGAACAAAATCCCCAGAGAGCCACTCAAACACACCATCTCCGCCGTAGCCGGGGCTGCAGTGGCCTGAACGCAATGGCTCCAACTGCCATCTCTGAATGCCACAGGGCAAGTTTTAAACAGATTCTTCCACTTGGCCCGAGGGAAATGGCTCTGGATTGCTGCCCCCCAGAGAAGGATGGCAAAGTGACCAGACTAGAAACTGAGTGGACAGTGAAAGGCTAACACTAGCAATGCACCCGGGTTTCCACACAAAAAGGCCTGTGACTGGGCCACATTTCCCATCAAACCCTCTGTGATAAATGAAGGGGGGGAGGGGAACTCCCTTTTATGGACACCCAGCCAGCCAGTTAGCTACAAAATCCCTGTTAGTAGCTGTTCTCTACTTGCTTTACCTGTAAAGGGTTAAAAAAAACCATAGGTAAAAGGAAGGGAGTGGGCACCTGACCAAAAGAGCCAATGGGAAGGCTAGAACTTTTTAAAATTGGGAAAAAACTCTCTCTGTGTCTGTCTGTTGTTCTCCAGAGAGAGGAGAGACAGAGCAGCAATGCTGTAAGAAGCTTTAAACCAGGTATGAAAAAAATCATGAAATCATACCTCGAAACTACTTATCTGAAACCTCAGATATGTAAGTAGATCAGGGAATGTCTAGGAAGACGTGATTAGATTTATCTCTTTATGGCTTGTGGACTCCTCTGTGCTAACCCCAGGTGCTTTTGTTTTGCTTATAACCTTTAAGCTGGACCTCAAGAAAACCATTCTTGATGCTTAATTATTATATTTGCTCTTTTTAAAAACTAGCAATAGCCTACATTCCAGATGTACACCTCTACCTCAATATAACACTGTCCTCGGGAGCCAAAAAAATCTTACCGCGTTATATCGAACTTGCTTTGATCCGCTGGAGTGCGCAGCCCTGCCCCCATGGAGCGCTGCTTTACCGCGTTATATCCGAATTAGTGTTATATCGGGGTAGAGGTATATTTTCTTTCTTTTTGTTCTTTAATAAAACTTACCATTTTTAAGAACAGGATTGGGTTTTTGTGTCCTAAGAGGTTTGTGCATATGTTGTTTAATTAGCTGGTGGCAACAGATGATTTCCTTTATTTTCTTTCTCAGCTCTTCCCCGGGGGTGGGGGTGAAAGGGCTTGAGGGTACCCCACAGGAAGGAATTCCCAAGTGCTCCTTCCTGGGTTCTCAAAGGGGGGTGGGGGTGGGGTTTGCACTTGGGTGGTGGCAGCATCTACTCATCCAAGGTCAGAGAAAAGCTGTAACCTTGGGAGTTTAATACAAGCCTGGAGTGGCCAGTATTAATTTTTAGAAACCTTGCGGGCCCCCACCTTCTGCACTCAAAGTGCCAGAGTGGGGAATCAGCCTTGAAACCCTCCCTCAACCCCAATCAGAAATACTGACTACAAATTCTAGCCCAACTTGGGCTCTGCGCCTGACCTGACTGCTTGCTGTTTTCCAATAAAAATCCCGTTCCCATGAGTTCGACATCCCTCAGGCTCTGCTGCGTAACAGCCTCAGGGCTGTGACACAAAATCCACCCGCAGGATCATGACTCGGATGTACCCGCAATGCAGCTCCTTCCTCCCCGCACCCGTCTCAGCAACTGCAGCAGCAATCATGCTTGCCTGAACCCCACATAGGTCCTGCACTCCCCCTTTACCATCTTCCCCCTCTTTTTACCCAATCGCTCACTCTGTACAACTTCTGTCCTGGCAGGGGGTTTATTTGGGGTTTTTTGCACCAGCCTCTTTAGCTTGAAGGAAACTAGGATCAACACAGCTATGAGAGAAGCAAAGGAAACAGGGAGCGTTTGTCCCCAGCCAAATCAAATGTGTTACAGTTCAGGAAGTTAGAGGAATTCACCGAAGTAAGCTAAACACTTTCCTCTGACAAATCAAATGACAGGGAATCACACTTACTGTGGAAGGGGGAGAGCTCATCTGATCAAGCTGGAGGATTGCATGATGGGCCTGTTGTCTCTATGGGCAGCATATTCAGGAGGAAGATGGCTGTAACTTGTGCCATCTTATACACATTGGGTGCAACTCTGAACTCCTGGAAGCTGCCAACATGATATTCAGTGGGGCAAAACCTGAATGTCCTTAGCGGGAACGTAAGGAGTCAACTAAAAGGGTATTTTGGATCATTCCACAGCCAAGACAATGTTAAAGTAGAATTTGTAATGTTTTGCAAATGCATAGAACTCTAGGGGTTTTAGTCCATGGAGTGAGACTCACAAAGACAGAAGTCCCTTTAAAAACAAAGGGCTTTGTGACTCACTGGTGATGGTTTTGTAGTTTGTTGGGTAATATACAACCCAAACTTTCTGTGATTACATTTCCCTGCTGCCCAAACTCTAAATTCCCTACCTATCTCACCTATGGCTGTGCAGGGGCACAGGGAGAGACAGCAGCTGAAGGGCCTGGGGACAGGTCTGTAATTTAGTTAAGCACATGTGGCAGCTGCAGTCACAGAAACAGTTACTTGCACTGGAAACGTTTATGGCTTTGGGGAATCTCACAGCTCCTGCTGGCCACTGTGTGTTCTTATTTCTCTCTAAAGCCTTCCTCCCAATTGCAGATCTGAGTTACATCATATGTGACAGAGTTTGAGAGTCCTAAGTGATTGTAGGCTAGGGTGGCCCATCCTCAGGATACCCTCCTTTGCCTACCTAAGCTGTGGCCATTCTTTGTGTAGAAGCAGGTGTTGTTGATGAGGTTGACGCAGCAGCCAATCACATCTCCAGTAGTGAAGGTGGGGCCATAGGGCTGCCCTGTCCCAGAAGAACAGAAGGAATGCCCATCGTCACCGTGGTAACCATACGAATGTTTATCCCAACCTGGAGAAGGAAAAAGAACAGATCAGTAATGAGGCAGGTTTCCAAGGAGCTGTATGCCGTTATTGGAGCTGAGTGGGAAATAGTTTTCCCGTCCCAGGAAAATTTTCAAGATTCTGAATATTTTTCCTGTCCCAAGGAGGGATGAAAACTTTAAATCTCTAAAATTTTCACAAATCAACAATCCAAAAAACATTTCAGCTAGGGTCAATCCAAACATCGGATTCCAATCCCAACCTTTCAGTTAAAAATTATTATTATTATTATTATTTTTACTATCATTAGCTTAAATTTCAAAACAAAGTAATTTTGAACCAAACAAATTTGAGACAAAAAAAATCAAAGTGCTGAAATGGGCAATTTTGACCATTTCAAAAATTTCTGCGGAAAGATTGGTGAGGAGTTTTTTTTTTTTTTTAATTATTAAAGAAAATAGGCTCCCGCAAACAGTTTCAGTTTTGATGAATCAGCGTTTTCCAACTAACATTTCCTAGAAAATACTAGTGCTGGTCAAAAGTCTAATACCGTTACTGTACTTGGGGGGGGGGGGGGGGAGAAGAGAGACGAGACACACACCAGAGCAGCTACAGGCATTGCTACAGTTTCACATTTAAGCTTCTAGCTCAGGGGTCTCAAACTCAAATGCCCACGAGGGCGACATGAGGACTAGTTCATTGGCCCGAGGGCCGCATTACTGACCCCTCCCCCCCCCCCCCGCCCTTGGCCCCCCCCCCACTCTGCCCCTTCCATGAGGCCCCACCCCTGCCCCGCCTCTTCCCACCCCTTCCCTGCCCCCATTCCAACCCCTTCCCTGAAATCCCCACCCCAACTCTGCCCCCTCCCTGCCCCCAGGGGGTGCAGGAGGGGTGGGGGGTGTGGCGGGGGCTCAGGGAAGGGAGTTGGGGTGTGGGGTGCAGGAGAGGTGAGTGGTACAGCGGGGGTCAGGGTGCAAGGTGCGGGGGTCAGGGTGCAGGGTGCGGCAGGGGGCTCAGGGCAGGGGGTTGGGGTGCAAGAGGAGTGCGGGGTGCGGCAGGGGGCTCAGGGCAGTGGGTTGGGATGCAGGAGGGGTGCGGGGTGAGGCAGGGGGTTCAGGAGGGGTGCAGGGTACGGCAGGGGGTCGGGGTGCGGCAGGGGGCTCAGGGCAGTGGGTTGGGATGCAGGAGGGGTGCAGGGTGAGGCAGGGGGTCGGGGTGCAGGGGGCTCAGGGCAGGGGGTTCGGCTGCAGGATGGGTTCGGGGGGCAGGATCTGGCACGGTGCGTACTGGGGGCAGGGCAGGCTCCCTGCCTGCCTGTCTGCCCTGCCCACTCCGGGAAGAGGCTGGAACGTGGGGAAGGGGGGGCGCAGGGGTGTGTGTTGCTGTTGCTTCAGGCAGCGGCCCCAGCAGCTCTAACTCATAGACTCATAGACTTAAAGGTCAGAAGGGACCATTATGGTCATCTAGTCTGACCTCCCGCATGATGCAGGCCACAAAAGCTGACCCACCCACTTTCCCTTAACTCAGCTGTTGAAGTCTCCAGATCGTGATTTAAAGACTTCAAGTCGCAGAGAATCCTCCAGCTTGCGACCCCTGCCCAATGCTGCGGAGGAAGGCGAAAAACCTCCAGGGCCTCTGCCAATCTACCCTGGAGGAAAATTCCTTCCCGACCCCAAATATGGCGATCAGTAGAACCCCGAGCATACAGGCAAGATTCTCTAGCCAGACCCACATTTTACCAGCGATGGCACTTTATTACCTAATTGACTAAAATCACGTTATCCCATTAAACCATTCCCTCCATAAACTTATCTAGCCTAATCTTGAAGCCAGAGAGGTCTTTCGCCTAACAGCAACACACAGCCCCTCCGCCCCCCTTTCCCACGTTCCAGCCTCTTCCCGGAGCGGCGCAGGGCAGGGCAGGCAGGGAGCCTGCCCTGTCCCCCGTGCACGACTGGCTGGAGCCGCTCTAGGTAAACACTGGGGGAGGGCGGGGGGGGGCTGCGAGGGGCTCGCAGGCCGCAGAAAATAACCCCGCGGGCCGCGTGTTTGAGACCCCTGTTCTAGCCCTTGTGGTTGCAAAGCAAACCTTGCACTCCTGAGGCAACAACGCTTCTAGACCATAAGACAGCGGGAAACTGTAGCTCCAATGGGTGGAAACGGACTCCATCTTAATGGGTGTTAATTCAGAAACCTAATGATGATTTAATTTAGGTAAATTTTGCTGCTGATCATTGAAGCAGAAATAGCCAGGAACTCTGGGACTGGGTGTTAGCTTTGCTGCCCAATTTCCTTCCCCACTGTATGACCCCAGGCCTGACACTAACAGAGCACCTCTCTGGGGAGAGCTGTGTGCAGGCTAGGGTGAATCCTGCACCTCCTACAGGATTCCATCCTTCCTTCCTCAGGGGTCAGAACAGCTGAACACACTTTATCGTATGATCGAGACTGGCTCATCCCTATGAAACAGCACTCTAGTGCCACCTCCGTAGTACAACCCCAACTCATACAATGATTTGAACCTGCTACTTCATGCAGCTCCCCCCTCCTAATGCACAGGCCTCAAGGTCAGGTGCTCTCTAGACGGTGGAGAAAGTTATGGCTGTTTGACTCGTAGGCAGTGCAGTCAAGCTGCACATAAATAGTCTATCCCACTCTCTCAGCTGCGCCTGCCCGGATGGCTAAGCATGCTGCATCCGTACTCTGAGCCCCCATCAGCTCTGGAAGGGAGCCTGGCACCAAAACCCAAGTCCCGATGTGGTAACAGAACTACTGAGGAGGGATGATCAAAATTTTTCCATCAAAATTGGTTTTCAATAGAAAATTGGATTTTTTACTAAATCCAAAAAATTATTTTTTTGTCCAAACCCTAAAATACCTCTGAGTTGCCTCCTGTGAGTTGTAGTTTGGGTACCTCATGGTCCCATTCTCCTCTAGGGGCAGTCTCCCTAGCCACACTTCATTTGCCATTATGCACTGCCTCCACCACGAGGGGCACCAGGGAGTGTCACAGGAGGTGTAGTTCGACCAGACAGGTGGCCTACAGAGGAGAATTAGACAGTGATGCACCTGAACTATAACTCCCATGAGACACCACGAGTTTTCAGCCAAAATATTTCAGGTTTTGATTTTTTTGCCAAGTGCTCAATTTCTGAGATTTTTATTTTCAGCCTGCTCTACTGCTGAGGCAACAGGTCACCAACTGTTAAACTCCTCCATCAACACCCAGGCTCAGCTGTTTCGTCAGTACAGCTCTGTATTGCCAAACGGATGCAGAAACCCGCTGCGCAGCCTCCAAAACGTACCCTAGTGGATGGAGAACAGGCAAAGATTCAGAGGCCAGGAATGACCACTGTGATCATCTAGTCTGACCTCCTGTATAGCACAGGCCAGAGACCTGCCCCCAAATTATTCCTAGAGCAGATCTGTTAGAAAAACCTCCCATCTTGTCAGTGATGGAGAATCCACCACAACCCTTAGTAAGTTGCTCCAATGGTTTATAACTCTGTTAGAAATTTACACCTTATTTCCATTCTGAATTTGTCTAGCTTCAGCTTCCAGCCCCTGGATTGTGTTATATCATATAATAGAGCCTATTAAATATTTGTTCCCCATGCAGGTACTTACAGACTGGAATCAAGTCATCCCTTAACCTTCTCTTTGTTAAACTAAATAGACGGAGCTCCTTGAGTCTATCACTATATGTTTTCTATTCTTTAATCATTCTTGTGGCTCTTCTCTGAATCCCCTCCAATACGTCAACATCCTTCTTGAATTGTGAACATCTGAACTGGACACAGGATTCCAGTCACACCAGTGCCAAACGCAGACATAAAATAACCTCTCTGCTCTTACTCATGATTCCCGTTTATGCATCCGAGGATTGCGTTAGCCCTTTTGGCTAAAGCACAACCCTGAAATGTTTTTCAGAGTCACTCCCTCCCAGGCTAGAATCCCCGGTGCTGTAAGTATGGCCTACATTCTGTGTTCCCAGGTGTATATACATTTACATTTCGCCATATTAAAACATCTTGTTTGCTTGAGCCCAGCTAACCGAGCGATCCACATTGCTCTGTATCAGTGACCTGTCCTCTTCATTAGTTACCACTCCACCAATTTTTGTGACATCTGCAAACTTTGATGGTTTTGTGTTTTCCTCCAGGTCATTGATCAAAATGTTAAATAGCGTCAGGCCAAGAACCCACTAGAAACACACCCGCTCAAGGAGGATTCCCAGTTTACAATTACATTTTGAGACCTAACAGCATCTTGGAAGGGGACATGACCATGCAGGAATGCACAATACATCAGGAAGAGGTTTGTATGTGAAGGAGGGGTGGCGGGACGGTGTGCATGGCACACAAATACTGCCCAGTGCACAGTGCTTAAATGGCTTTAATTACAAGACGAAAATGCCAGCAAAACCAATTAGCGCCAGTCAAAGAACACTAACTGTTTTCATAATTGGTTCCTTGTGTTTTGAAATGCAAAATGCCACTGCAAAGTCTGCCTGGGCTGCTCAGAACTACTCTCTGCAGAGGAGACTAAGCCATCAGCTAAAAGCTAAAGTGACTTCCAGGCAACACCTTGGTCTCTCTTTTCAGGTTGGGTTTCTTTAACAAGCAGCATAAGGGAAACAGGAAAATAAAATTCAGCATGGAAGGCCCCTCCGTGGTTCTGTGAGTACCACCCAAGCACCATCCCACCCGAGCAAAGGCCTATCTCCCTGTGAGCTCAAAGGGGATTTATGTTTTGTTTCTCAGACCAGCTAAGCACCACAGTGAAGCATGAAAAATGGGTCCAATTCTTCACAATTTAAAGAAGCTGTAGCTTATGTAATGCTTCAAAGGTCAGTAAATCACCCCAGTTGCTCTCGGAGTGAGAAACAGCACTGGATGCCATTTTCTTGTGCATGCTGGAATCTGGCTTTCCTGGGCATTCTGCCCTGGGGTGCGCTGCCCCCACAGTATCGCTCAGACTCTCCCTCCCTCCCTCCTCTCCTGTAGCACCCAACAGGACCCGCGACAAGGATAACACCACCCTAGCTGAAGTGCTCTGCAGCCCGTCAGGACTGAGGCACTCCCTCCACTCTGCACTCCCACCCTCTGCACTAGGGGAAAGGGACATGTCTGCATAGAAAATGCACACCCTCCTCCAGGGGGCAGTAGAACAGCACTGATGCTGGACTACACAGCCTGCTCCAGACTTGGTCCTAGCTGGAGCTTAAACCCCTTTAAAAGGGCAAAGCCTTGAGAGTAGCCAATGAGCTGCCCAGGAGGTAACGGGGGAAGGAGAAGGTGGCTGCAGGAGAATGACAATCCAAACCACAACCATCATGAGAAGAACAAGTGTTGAAAAGCCTGAGCCAAAAGAACAGCCTCAATCTAGCAAGACAGGGCTGGATCCTCAGCCAGAAATTTAGCAGTAAGCTGTTCCGAATGCTTCTGAGACAGAAGCCACTTGTAGCAAACAAACCTTTCACACCACAAAAGTGACATTCAGGGGACCAAGGACCCTCTGGAGATTGGAGCCAGGGTCTGGGAAAGGTGTGCAAGATAGAACTGCAGAGGCTCAGAGGGCAGATGGGTTAGAGGTAGAGAGTACTTCCTGCAACAAGGCAATGGAAGATTTCAAATAGTGCTAATTGTTATTTATTATCAGTATTACTGTAGCTCCCAGGAGCCCCAGTCCTGGACCTGAACCCCATTGTGCTGGGTACTGTACAGACAGAGCAAAAAGACAGGTCCTACCCGCCCCCCGGCCAGTGGCAAATTTTCCTTGTGTAAATATAAGACAAGAGACAACAGATGGATACAGACAGACCAGTGGAAGAGTACGAGGAAACAATGAGACAACTGGGGTGGCCAGTCCCTGGGAGAGTTGGGGATACGATGTTTCTGCCCTTGAGGCTTTCTGGAGTGTTACATGCTGTGACACCGAGCCAGCAAGGGTTAAGCAACCAGCAGCCTAAGAGACCTAAAACCAACCTTTATGGACATATTAGAGATGGTAATCAGGGCCATTCCTTGTAGATAGCTATCAAAGCCCTGTGAAAGTAGACTAAATGCTTTGAAATGGAAACTTCTATTGTTAGTGAATTAGAAGAAGATACTAATTATATTTGTCTGTGTTTACCTATATCTTGTTAGATGTTAACTATGTAACCAGATTAGCTTGTAGATGCTAAACTTCTGTTCCTGTCTATTACTATGTTGTATTGATTCAGAGATCAAAAAAAGAATATTAACATTTAGATCAGTGGCTCTCAACTTTTCCAGGCTACTGTACCCCTTTCAGGAGTCTGATCTGTCTTGCGTATCCCCAAGTTTCACCTCACTTAAAAACTACTTGCTTCCACAATCAGACATAAAAATACAAAAGTGTCACAGCACACTCTTACTGAAAAACTGCTGACTTTCTCATTTTTACCATATAATTATAAAATAAACCAATTGAAATATAAATATTGTACTTACATTTCAATGTATCATATATAGAGTAGCATATCAAGTCATTTTCTGTATGAAATTTTGGTTTGTACTGACTTCACTGGTGCTTGTTGTAAAACTAGGCAAATATCTAGATGAGTTGATGTACCCCCAGTTGAGAACCACTGATTTAGATGAAACTTGGGTGTAATAACATCATTGTCTATATTTCTCTTTGAAGTTTGTAGTAAACAGTCTATGAACTGCTAGAATGATTAATTATCTTATGCTAATGAATGCAGCTAGTTACCAGTGCGCCTAGGAAATAGAGATGTTACTTCAAAGCAATGATGTGCATTACCTATTCTTCATTCAAGGAATGCCTGCTGCATTCTCCGCTGCCAAGAGGCTATCCCAGCCTGCTAGAGGACTATAAAAATTCTAGGGCCTGATCCTTACCATCTCAGCTCCACTTAAACTTAGTCAGGGGAAGTTTAAGTCGCAAGACTGAGGTCTCCAGGTCCATTCTGAATTACCCTGCTGTTTCCCATGGAAGAACTTAAATTCTTCCCATGGACTGACTATGGGACTATAACCTATGGAATTGATTCTGGATTTTTACAAATCAGCAGCTCATCATCTCTTCTTGGGTCAGTTTCCTAGCACTTTATTCTCGGGCTGTCCATTAATCGCAGTTAACTCATGTGATTAACTCCGAAAAAATTAATCGCAATTAGAATACCAATTGAAATGTATTAAATATTTTTGATGTTTTTCTACATTTTTAAATATATTGATTTCAATTGCAACAGTATACAAACTTGACATTGCTCACTTTATATTATTTTTATTACAGATATTTGCACTGTAAAAATGGCAACCAAAATAAATAGTATTTTTCAATTCACCTCATACAAGTACTATAGTGCAATCTCTTTATCACAGCAGTGGGGAAACTTTTTGGCCCGAGGGCCACATCTGGGTATGGAAATTGTATGGCAGGCCATGAATGCTCATGAAATTGGGGGTTCGGGTACAGGAGGGGATAAGGGCTCTGTGGTGGGGCCAGAAATGAAGAGTTGAGTGTGTGGGATGGGGGTCCGGGCTGGGCAGGCGGTTGGGGTGCAGGGGGGTGAGAGCTCCAGCTGGGACCGTGGGCTCTGGGGTGGGGCTGGGGATGAGGGTTTGGAGTGCAGGAGGGTGCTCCAGGCTGGGACCAAGGGGTTTGGAGGGAAGGAGGGGGGAAATCAGGGCTGGGGCAGGGAGTTGGGGGGTGCAGTCTCCGGGTGGTGCTTACCTCAAGCAGCTCCCAGAAGCAGCAGCATGTCCCCCTTCCACCTCCTACACTGAGGCACAGCCAGGCAGCTCCACACGCTGCCCCGTCCACAGGTGCCGCCCCTGCAGCTCCCATGGGCCGTGGTTCCTGGCCAATGGGAGCTGCAGGGACAGTGTGTGGAGCCCCTTGGCTGCCCCTCCATGTAGGAGCTGGAGGGGGGGGCATGCTGCTGCTTCTGGGAGCTGCACGGCGTCATGGTACACGCGGAGCGGGGCAAGCCCCCAACCCCACTCCCCAGCTGGAGTGGGGAAAGCCCCAGACCCTGCTCCCCAGCTGGAGCTTGAGGGCCAGATTAAAATGTCTGAAGGGCGGGATGTGGCCCCTGGGCCGTAGTTTGCCCATCCCTGCTTTATTATGAAAGTGCAACTTAGAAATGTAGATTTTTTTGTTACATAACTGCACTCAAAAACAAAATAATGTAAAACTTTAGAGCCTATAAGTCCACTCAGTCCTACTTCTTGTTCAGCCAGTTGCTCAGACAAACAAGTTTGTTTACACTTACAGGAGATAATGCTGCCCGTTTCTTATTTACAATGTCACCTGAAAGTGAGAACAGGCGTTCATATGGCACTTTTGTAGCCGGCATTGGAAAGTATTTACGTGACAGTTATGCTAAACATTCATATGCCCCTTCATGCTTCCATACTGATGATGCTCATTAAAAAAATAATGAATTAAATTTGTGACTGAACTCCTTAGGGGAGAACTTTATGTCTCCTACTCTGTTTTACCTGCATTCTGCCACATATTTCATGTTATAGCAGTCTCAGATGATGACCCAGCACATGTTGTTCATTTTAAGAACACTTTCACAGCAGATTTGACAAACCACGAAAGGTACCAATGTGAGATTTCTAAAGATAGCTACAGCACTCGACCCAAGGTTTTAGAATCTGAAGTGCCTTCCAAAATCTGAGAGGGACGAGGTGTGGAGCATACTTTTAGAAGTCTTAAAAGAGTAACTCTCCGATGTGGAAACTACAGAACCCAAACCACCAAAAAAGAAAATCAACCTTTCTGCTGGTGGCATCTGACTCAGGCGATGAAAATTAACATGTGTCCATCCGCACTGCTTTGGATGGTTATCGAGCAGAACCTGTTATCAGCATGGACACATGTCCTCTGGAATGGTGGTTGAAGCATGAAGGGACATATGAATCTTTAGTGCATCTGGCACAAATATCTTGCAATGCCATGCGAATACCTGTTCTCACGTTCAGGTGATATTGTAAACAAGAAGCAGGCAGCATTATCTCCTGCAAATATAAACAAACTTGTTTGTCTGAGCGATTGGCTGAACAAGAAGTTGGACTGAGTGGACTTGTAGGTGCTAAAGTTTTACATTGTTTTGTTTTTGAATGCAGTTTTTTGTACATAATTCTACACTTAAATTCAACTTTCATGATAAATAGTTAATCGCGGGATTAATCGCAATTTTTAATTGCTTGACAGCCCTACTTTAGTCATATCTGTATGTAAAGTGATCTTATAACCATAATAACTCCGTTCTTTTCTTTTTAATAAATCTTAGCTTAGTTAATAAGAATTGGGTGTAAGCATGTATTTGGGTAAAATCTGAAATATCGATTAATGGGTGGGTCATGTTATGAGCCCGATCTCTTGGGATTGGCAGAACTTTATATAGGGTGAATAAGTTTTTAAGTAATCCTCACCATATTTGACTTGGCTGTCTGGGTGGGAGCCAAAGGCTGGATTGCTTAAAGGGACTGTATTTTAGCGTCTTGATAACCAGCACAGTATTATAGAAGTTGTTTTGTGACTGGCTTGGTGAATCCGATTTATAAAAATAAACCACCAGTTTTGGGGATCATCTGCCCCATTCTTTGGGGTTTGCCCTGATTGAGCGACCTCAGCATGCCCCTCTAGCGACCACAGTCCCACACGCTATCCCAGTAATCGCACAACCTCGATAGTGATGGGGGAGAGCACTGCAAGTGATTTTCTGTGGAAGCGGGCTTTGTGCACTGCCAAACGGACCCAGAAACACTCTTCTCTCAAAGTTCTTTTAACACATTAAGCCTCACCCTCCATTTTACAGACCCCTGCTCCATGTCAGCCTCCCCCCGCCACACACACCCCTTCTGATTCAGAAGGGATTGGCATGGCTCCTTCCAGTGCCCCTGAATAAGGCTCTCAGGCTGGCCAGAGGCATTCAAGGTGATCCTCAGCTCTCAACTGCCTCCCATTTGATGAATGCATGGCAAAGCAAGAATTATAATGGGAAGGTCAAGTGCTGGGCCAGCTCTAGAACATACCCCAGTCAATGCTGCCTGTGCTTCGAGCTAGGTCTGAGGCTTAAAGGCACAAAGGACTCTGCAACAGAGCAAGGTCTACAAAAGATGAATAGTTTCCTCTGTCAAACCCTAGTCCCCTGCATCAGAACTGAGGCCTGCTGGCTGTCAGCCCCCTTGGAATACTCCCACACAAACACTGGTTTAAATCCTTCCAACACACAGTGTTCACGCTAAAAATGAGCGGACATGTGAGAAAGCTCACCATTTCCCCTGCAGGGTTTCAGGGCAATTAGCCCTAACAAGAACAACTACATCAGGGCACCCATCCTGGCTGGAACCCGCCACAAAGAAAGCGGGGAAAAAGTCCTCATTGGATTCCTGTCTGCCTGAGATGGACAGCAAAACACTAGAGGATAGAAAGGTGAGAATGAAAACTAACTTCTGAGGAGTTAACAGGGCAGTGATGAGAATAGCAAGGTTTTTGGCATATCTACTCGGAAGCAAGAAGTGAGTTTTACAGCTATCCCAAGCCTAGAGAGAGGAGGGGATGGGTGGAGTCACTGGAGAGGGGTGTGGCCAGTGGGGACATTGTTCTGTGTCCATACAGCACCTAGCACAAAGGGGTGACTCTAGATGGTACAGTAACACGAATGATTAATAATAATAAATGTTAAATAACTATAGGATGCTGAAGAGGGGAGCAAGTGGAGTTGTGAACCACTAGAGGGATTTTAGTTTGTAGAATACGGAAGGTTCTGGAAAGTGGGCAGGGCATCCGATAACGTGATTCTACACAAAACTGGCTGGATAGTCTTACGCTTTAGCCTTCAGCATTGAGGTCACTAGGGAGCGATTTCACCCTAATTTCAGTCAAGGTGAATGCTGTGACCACAACTGAAACCAGGCCATTAGTGTCTACTGATTACCAATCAAAGCACAAATTTATCTGCTTCAATAGCAAAGATTTAAGAAAACTGGATGCCTAGGATTAGGCTCCTAAATTCATATTTAAGAAACTAAGGAAATAGCCTGGTTTCCAAAAGCCATGAAAATCCATCAGGTCCCATGGTCACTTATCTAGGTGTCTAAACATGGAGTTTGAAGCCTAGCTTTAGTCTCCCATTTTTTAAAATCTTGGCCAGGCCTACGGTTGAAGGAAGTGGTCGAAAACAAGCAATGGAATAATTGACTGCAACAATGAAAATAGGTGCTTCAGAGGCATGAAGCTTTAACCACTGCTAGGAGCCATTCAGTAGCAAGATAGAAAGGATTCATGCTCATCTCCAAAAAATTTAAAAAATGGTTTCTTTGGCTCCTTCAAGATCTAATGCGCCTTGGACTGAATTTTTCTGCTGAAGTGAAAGCAGAATATGGATTAGTTTGATGACCCGGCAAGTGAGATTTTCAATGCAGTCATCAAAACATATCTGCAGTGGTAAATTCAGCCTCTGTTCCAGGCCTCCCAGCGGCTCTTCAGCACCAGCTTCTTTCAGGGACCCTCTTTCTTTGTCCTCCTCACCCAAAACGTATCTAAGAGCAATCTGAGGCTGGGCCCTGGAAAGGTTAGAGAAATTCAACCGGGAAATAAGGGACAACTCAAACAGTGAGGATCAGAAGCCACTTGGAACAAGGTTATTGAGGGAAGTGGTGGGTTCATCCCCACATGCAGTCTCGAATTAGACTGGATGTCTCTAGCTCAACGACAAGTTATCAGGCATGACAGTGTCCACGTTACTAGGGAAGGAATAATCCCCTGCACTCCGGGAAACACTGGGTGAAATGATCTGGCCTGTGTTATGTAAGTGGTCTATGAAAAGAAAAGACGAACTTGATAAAATAAAAGGCTCCAACTTTCTGAACGACGACTTTCAATGAAGCACACAAGCATCAATTTAAAGAAACCACTCAAGCACTCTGCCCCAGATACTCGGCTCGGGGCAGCTCCGAACTCACTACAATGCTGCAGGTGAAGAACTTGAGGGAAACAACTAAAAGAACCAACGCTGACATCCATGCAAGATGGCTGGCTGAAGCTGAGAAGTGACTCAATAATGGCGACTGGCATCCTATAGAGGGGAAAAAAACACATTCCTACTCAATGCTGTTGATTCTATAACTGAACACATGCTGAAGAGACCTCTGCCATGTGCTCAGGCAATAAAAATACAGCGAGAAATGAGCAAACCCCTCAGACAGACATCCGCGGGGTCAGCATCCTGCTTAAACCTTGCTGAGAAAGCAGCACCAGCAAGTAGGCCTAACGCGCACCGTGGGAGATCAAGAGTTCTTCTCCAGCACCCATCGGCCTTACAGCTGGTTGACTGAAGAAGAGGAGGGTGATGGATGCCACAGTTTCCCAGCGATACTTGGTGGTCCTCTCAGGAAGTCTCTGTCTCTCCATCTGCATCCAGCCCCCTCCATCAGCAGGTTGCATTGAGCAGGAGGGTGATGCTGAGCCAAACACCACAACCTGGGCTAGACAGAGAGGCACTAGAGTCACAACAGCGTCTGAAAGAGGTTTCGGAGGGACAAGGCAGATCACAAGCTGCTGATGCAGCTGTTACAGTTGCCGCAGAAATCTGGCGCCATCTAATTAACAATAAAGAACTGGAGCCACACTAGGGAAAAACCGAGAAGAGATTGAGAGAAGCTGTGCAATCTTTCCATTACTTAACCCACCTGACTAAGGCCTGGTCTACACCTAAAATTTAGGTTGACCTAGCTATATTGCTCAGGGCCTGTGAAAAACTTCACACCCTGTGTGATGTAATCAGGTAGACCTAACCCCCACTGTAGACACAGGTAGGTCGTCAGAAGAATTCTTCCATCGACCTAGGTACTACCTGTCGGAGGAGGTAGATTACCTACACTGAGGGATAAACCTCTTCCATCAGTGTAGGAAGTGTTTACATTACGGCGACACATGTTTTGAAAGAATTTCAATGTGTGAACAATGCAGTATTGTTGTAGCTGTGTCGGTCCCAGGATATTAGAGAAACAAGGTGGGTGAGGTAATACCTTTTATTGCACCAACTTCTCTTGGTGAGAGAGAGGCTTTCAAGCTACACAGAGCTCTTCCTCACCTAAGGAAGAGGAAGGTGAAGAAGAGCTCTGTGTAGCTTGAAAGCTTGCCATGGCTACAACTATGCTGCATACAACTTTGACTTGTTCACACACAAAAATTCTTTTAAAATATAAACTAAAAGACAGATCTTGTGGTGGGTTTTTTGTTTTGTATTTTTTAAGACATAGGCCAAACTGGAAATGCCAGTAAGTTAGAGCAGATGAAGAAGGATACAGCATGGGATAAGAGGGAAGGTCCTCTCACTTATCAGTAACTGGTTAAAAGACAGGAAATGAAGAGTAGGAATAAATAGTTTTCACAGAGGAGAGAGGTAAATAGCAGGGCCCCCAAAGATCTGTTCTGGAAGCAGAGCTGTTCAAAATATTCATAAAAGATCTGGAAAAAGGGGTGAACAATGAGATGGCAAAGTTTGCAGATGCTACAAAATGACTTAAGACAGTTAAGTCCAAAGCTGACTGCAAAGAGTTACAAAGGGATCTCACAAAACTGGGTGACTGGGCAGCAAAATGGAGGATGAAATTAAATGTTGATAAATGCGAAGTAATGCACATTGGAAAACAATCCCAACTACACACACAAAATAACAGGGTCTCAGTTGGCTGCTACCACTCAAGGAAGAGATCTTGGAGTCATTGTGGATAGTTCTCTGAAAACATCCACTCAATGTGCAGCAGCCATCAAAAAACTTACCAGAATGTTAGGAACCATTAGGAAAGGGATAGATAATAAGACAGAAAATATCATAATGCCTCTATATAAATCCATGGTATGCCCACACCTTGAATACTGTGTGCAGTTCTGGTTGCCCCATCTCAAAAAAGGTATTAGAAAAGGTACAGCAAAGGGCAACAAAAATGAACAGGGGTATGGAACAGCTTCCCTATGAGGAGAGATTAAAAAGACTGGGACTATTCAGATTGGAAAAGAAAGGACTGAGGCTTGGTCTACACTAGCAGTTTCCGTCAGCATAATGATGTCACTCAGGGATGTGGAAAATCCACACTCCTGCGCAATGCAGTTATAACGACTTAACTCCTTAACGACTATGCCAATGGGAGGGCATAGTCCTGTCGACACAGCTGCCGCCTCTTGGGGATATGGACAACCTACGCCAACAGAAGAAGCCAGTTGCACCCTTTTAAGTGCAGACAAACCCTAAGTATGTGTGTGGGGGTGAGGATATGACAGATCTATAAAATCATGAATGGTGTGAAGAAAGCGAACAGGAAAGTGTTACTTACGCCTTCACTTAATACAAGAGAGGGATCACCCAATGAAATTAACAGGCAGCAGGTTTAAAACAAATAAAAGGAAGTATTTCTTCACACAACACACAGTCAACCTGTGGAACTCATTGCCAGGGGATGTTGTGAAGGCCAGAAGTATAACTGGGTTCAAAAAAGAATTAACAAAGTTCATGGAAGGCAGCCACTGATGGACCTATTAGCCAAGATGGTTAAGCCTCTGACTGCCAGATGCTGGGACTAGACAACAGGGGACGGATCACTCAATAATTGTCCGTTCTGTTCATTCCCTCTGAAGCACCTGGCATTAGCCACTGTTGAAAGACAGGATACTGGGCTAGATGGACCATTGGTCTGACCCGGTGTGGCTGTTCTTATGTCAGAACACAGAATTGTTCTATGTCAGAGGTGGGCAAACTACGGCCCGCGGGACCGTCCTGCCTGGCCCTTGAGCTCCCGGCCAGGGAGGCTAGTCCCTAGTCCCTCCATTGCTGTCCCCCCTCCCCCGCTGTTATGCCGCCGCGCGGGCAGTGCTCTGGGCAGCGGGGCTGCGCGCTCCTGCAGGGCAGCGCGGCAGCGTGTCTGATTCCGTCTGGGCAGCGCGGTGGCCAGTCATGCTGCTCTGAGCCGCATGGTAAGAGGGCCGGGGGGTTGGATATGGGGCAGGGTGTCCCGGGGGACGGGGAGCAGGGGACAGTTGGATGGGGCGGAGGTTCTAGGGGGTGGGGGCAGTCAGGGGACAGGGAACGGTGTGTCGGATAAGTGTGGGAGTCCCGGGGGGCCTGTCAGGGGTGTGGATAGGGGTCGGGGCAGTCAGGGGACAGGGAGCAGGGGGGATTGGATAGGGGGTGGGGTCCCGGGGGGCAGTCAGGGGCGGGGGTCCTGGGAGGGGTCGGATGGGTCGGGAGTCCTGAGGGGGCAGTCAGGGGGCGGGAAGTGGGAGGGGTCGGAGGCCAGGCTGTTTGGGGAGACACAGCCTTCCCTACCTGGCCCTCCATACCGTTTCACAACCCCGATGTGGTCCTTGGGCCAAAAGGTTTGCCCCCCCCCATTCTATGTGGTAGGTGTTCACCCCAAACAGAGATAAACACTAGGGAGAGGGCTGGGAGATGACTTGCTCTGAGTTCTCTCACGCCTTCTGGCACAGGAAGATAAATGCGAGAGCACAGGGCATGCCGTGTGTGTATAAAGTAAATACTCACAGAAATACTGTTAAAAGAAAGTTATTTGGGTTGCAATGCCAAGCAGTCAAAAGTCAGGAAACACTCGGTTCATGGTTGTCTGTGCAACTTTAATTTGGTCAGCTTGCGCATCCAGCCTGTGCAGTGAATGACATGGGTCCTGTGGAAAGACCGAATAACCGGATCATAATGCATACACACCGGGGGCAGAATGAAGGTTACATGGGAAAATTTAAATCTGGCACTTTCTAGTGCTTGACTTTCCAACCTAAATGATGATTTTAATGCAGTTTTTGAAAACGAGTTCCACCAGGTAAAAATGTAGCAATCCCCTGACATCAGGCATCAGGGTTTGACGCTTGAACCTTCAGCACTGACCTCTAAGTACCTGAGCTACAGGACTAATTGCATTAGCTGGCAGTGAGAGAAGGGCTGTTATCCTAGAGCGGGGATGAGCTGCTGGCGCCATATGCTGGGGAGCCTGGCCCAGGCCGCTCCTCCCACCTCTCTGGGAGCTACCACCCCATGTGGGGGCCCCAGAGATGGGGATTGACTGTTACTGCCATGTCCTGAGTCCAAAAGCATAACAGGGAGCTCTGCTCAGCTCCCCCTTCAACTCTTGCTGCCACAGCATCTCTGGCAGCTCCCAGGTGTTCCCCGCATAGTAGTTCCTGCAGCAGGGTGGGCGTTCTGGAACGTCTGTGCGTTCCGTTATTTTAGCAGACTACCAAAAGTTCCCGGACAAATGCAAGTGAGACAAGGGAAAATTATTATTTTACTTATTGATCTCTCAGCCACCCCGGAACAAAACTTAATGGGACAAAGAAAAAGGCACTTCCTGTAGTCCCAGGACTTCTTCCCCGCCAAATTTCAAAGGACTGCTTCCAGCATTGGGGTGTTGGAGCTTCTCCACAAAGACATTAATCAATTATAATGAGAAGTGTCATACCACCTCAGTATAGGAATTGCTACAGCTCCCCCTATAACTCTGTTTCATTCGTGCAGGATCTCTTCTCTCCTCCCAGACACTTTCAGACAGGGCCGGTGCAAGGAAGTTTCGCGCCCTAGGCGAAACTTCCACCT
>NW_020664516.1:1041211-1041914 GCF_002925995.2 Terrapene triunguis | reverse complement strand
GCTCCCCACCCCCCGGCCTCCGTGAGGCAGCTCTGACCCAGGGGAACCCCTGGGCTGCTGGCGGCGCACTGACCCGGTGAACCCCTGGGCTGCCTGCTGGCGCGCTGACCCGGGGAACCCCTGGGCTGCCTGCCGGTGGCTCAGACTCCCTCTCCCTCCCAGCGCAGCGGGCGCTGTAAAAAAAAATAAATAAAAAAATTAAAATTGGGGGCGCCGCTTTTTGGCGCCCCCAAATCTTGGCACCCTAGGCAGCCGTCTAGTTGGCCTAAATGGTAGCACCGGCCCTGCTTTCAGACAACGATGGGCTAAGAGACCTTCAGCTCCTTTCTCCTCTCTAGCCATCCCCCCCCCCCACACACACACACACTTTCCCTTGTCTCCCCTCAGATTCTTACTTGTCCCTGGATTTCATGCATCTCCCTCTCTTCCTTTCTACCCCACTCCCTGTAGCACAGGACACCACCACCACCTCTGCACCTGCACACTAGCCACGTTACAGCATCCTCGACAAGATAAGCAGCATGAGAATGAACTGAAGTGACCCAACCCCACATGAACACATCTGATCCTGCCTGGGGAACTGACACAGCACAGGAGTGCAGGGGTGATCAGGCTGCAGGATTTTCCTGCTTGAATCATTTGTTTTACAAGCCAGGAAGCAGGGCCGGCTCCAGGGTTTTGGCCGCCCCAAGCAGCCCAAAAA
>NW_020664516.1:1037330-1041111 GCF_002925995.2 Terrapene triunguis | reverse complement strand
GGCCCTGCCAGGAAGTGGGAATTTTGTGTCTCATTTAAAACACACATAGGCAGTTTCCCTGCCCTGATTTTCTGCCTCATCATTCCTTTATCTGTAGCCTCATATCTTAACATACTCTTGGGATTTAAGTAAGCATAGACACGTGGCAGATAAACGATACAGTAGTAATTCACAAGGGCCATACATGATACTCAGCTGGGAAATGCACCTTCTGCCTCTGCAAAGGGAGGGAGAGGCTTGGGCTGCACGGAGAAGGAGGAAATGAGAAAGATTCACAGTGGCAGGTGTAACAAAGGCCAGGCCCTTACTGTGACTCCCTCAGAGAAGGGTCTGAACAGTCCCACGGGGGAAAAGATTCTGTCTGGCTTATGAACTGGTGACAAAGTTTGTAAGTTACAAGTAGCATGGCAAAAAAAGAGCCCAATGCAGGAAAAGCCAGTTTCCAATCAGTTATTCTGCTGGTTTAACAATCAAAGGAGGAGGATATTATTCAAGAGAAATGAATTACGCTGTTTAAAGTGGCACGACCAACTCTAGTCAGATGCTCAGAGCTGCTGCCAGCAGGCACTTCAGAAACGCCAACTTGAATGCAAAGCATAAATCTCTTCTCCCCCGCCCCTTCCAAGTTTGGGGACATTGAGAAAGGAGTCTCATTATCAGGCTGTTTCTGTAGATAAAGTGGCACAAGGTCTCTGATGGTCACTGACGCAGAGCCCAGATGTTTTTGGTGCAAATCCAGAGATGTGTTTACTTACTAGAATGTACAGAACACAGGGAAGCAGTGCCAACAGGACACAGCACAGAGGAAAGCAAAGAGAAGAATACCCACGTAATACCTGGCAGTCCAGCTGTACAGATTGTAAGGACAAACATTAGCTCTCCCCTCGGCCATCCCAACTATGATCAATGAACAGCCAAACATTAAACAGAAGGGGCACAACAATTTGACAGCCTAGGACAGCGAACAGAGGACAGGCAAACAGAGGGAGGTTTCCTGGGAGTTCGCCTGTGGGGAGTTCGCACAGAGTGTTTCTGCCTTTCAGGCTCCTGGGAGCAGTACATACAACATCTGAGGAGCCTTTTAGAAGGAAGACATGGATAGTGAGCGCTCAGCTGTTGTGACCTGCTCAGAATGTGCCATATTTGTCTCTCCCCCAGAGGACAGAAGCGACTTTGTCTGTACGAAGTGCAAGCTGGTCTGCATATTGGAAGAGAAGGTTAGAGGACTAGAGAACCAAGTATCAACCCTGTGTTGCCTCAGAGAAAATGAAGATTTTCTGGATAGAAGTCGGTGTTTGGTTCTGGACGCAAAATGTGCTGAAGAATCAGAGAGTGCAGAGCAGAGCGGGGAAGAATATTGGCAGCATGTGACCTCCAGAGGAAAAAAGAGGAGAACCCACGTACTCCCAATGCAGATAGAGGTGCACAACCATTTTCAGGCTCTCTGCACAGGTACTACTGCGGAGAAGGATTTGGAAGAGCCCTTTGAGGGAAGGAGTCAGAAGGAGATTCCGTCGGCCGGAAGGCATGGGATGCATTGTCCTAGGGATGGAGGTTCCATGACCACCACTCCCAAGAGGAGGAGACGGGTGGGGGTGGTCAGGGACTCCCTCTTAAGGGGTACAGAGTCATCCATCTGTCGACCAGACCGGGAGACTTGAGAAGTGTGCTGCTTGCCTGGAGCTAGAATCCAGGATGTGACTGAGTGTTTGCCGAGACTGATCAAGACCTCGGACCACTACCCCTTCCTACTTCTCCATGTGGGCACCTTGAGCAGATCACTGCATATTACGTGGCTCTGGGAAGAAGGATAAAGGAGTTTGAGATGCAGGTCGTGTTCTCATCTATCCTCCCTGTTGAAGGAAAAGGCCCAGGTAGGGACCATCGAATTGTGGAGGTGAATGCATGGTTATGCAGGTGGTGTCGGAGAGAGGACTTTTGATTCTTCGACCATGGGATGTTGTTCCAGGAAGAAGGATTGCTAGGAAGAGATGGGATCCACCTAATGAAGAGAGGGAAGAGCATCTTCGCAGGCAGGCTGGCTAACCTAGTGAGGAGGGCTTTAAACTAGGTTCACCAGGGGATGGTGACCTAAACCCAGAGGTAAGTGGGGGAGTGGGATACTGGGAGGAAACACAAGGAGGAGGGTACAAGATGGAAAGCCTCCTGATTCATACTGAGAAAGTAGGGCAATCGGCTAGTTATCTTAGGCGCATGTACACGAACGCAAGGAGTCTGGGAAACAAGCAGGAAGAATTGGAAGTCCTGGCACAATCAAGGAACTATGATGTGATTGGAATAACAGAAACTTGGTGGGGCAGTTCACATGACTGGAGCACTGTCATGGATGGTATAAACTGCTCAGAAAGGACTGGTACAGGAGGAAAGGTGGAGGAGTTGCACTGTATGTAAGAGAGCGGTATGATTGCTCAGAGCTCCAGTATGAAACTGGAGAAAAGCCTGTTCAGAGTCTTTGGGTTAAGTTTAGAGGCGAGAGCAACAAAGGTGATGTCGTGGTAGGCGTGTGCTATAGACCACCGGATCAGAAGGATGAGGTAGACGAGGCTTTTTTCAGACAACTAACTGAAGTTTCCAGATCACAGGCTCTGGTTCTAATGGGGGACTTCAATCACCCTGACATCTGCTGGGAAAGCAATAACAGCAATGCACAGACAATCCAGGAAGTTTTTGGAGAGTGTTGGGGACAACTTCCTGGTACAAGTGCTGGAACAACCGACTAGGGGCCGTGCTCCTCTTGACCTGCTGCTTACAAACAGGGAAGAATTGATAGGGGAAGTAGAAGTGGGTGGTAACCTAGGCAGCAATGACCATGAGATGGTTGAGTTCAGGATCATCACAAAAGGAAGAAAGGAGAGTAGCAAAATACGGACCCTGGACTTCAGAAAAGCAGACTTTGACTCCCTTAGGGAACTGATGGACAGGATCCCCTAGGAAGCTAATATGAGAGGGCAAGGAGTCCAGGAGATCTGGCTATATTTTAAAGAAGCCTTATTGAGGGCGCAGGAACAAACCATCCCGATATGTAGAAAGAATAGCAAATATGGCAGGCGACCAGCTTGGCTTAACAGTGAAACCTTCGGTGAGCTCAAAAAGAAAGCTTACACAAAGTGGAAATTTGGACAGATGACTAGGGAGGAGTATAAAAATATTGCTTGAGCATGCAGGCGTGTAATCAGGAAGGCCAAGGCACAATTGGAGTTGCAGCTAGCAAGGGATGTGAAAGGTAATAAGAAGGGTTTCTACAGCTATGTTAGCAACAAGAAGGTGGTCAGGGAAAGTGTGGGACCCTTACTGAATGGGGGAGGCAACCTAGTGACAGATAATGTGGAAAAAGCTGAAGTACTCAATGCTTTTTTTGGCTCTGTCTTTACAGACAAGAGCAGCTCCCAGACTGCTGTATTAGGCAACACAGTATGGGGAGTAGGTGAGCAGCCCTCACTGGTGAAAGAACAGGTTAAGGACTATTTAGATAAGCTGGACGTGGCACAAGTCCATGGGTCCAAATCTAATGTATCCAAGGGTGCTGAGGGAGTTGGCTGATGTGATTGCAGAGTCATTGGCCATGATCTTTGAAAATTCATGGTGATCGGGGGAGGTCCTGGATGATTGGGAAAAGGCAAATATAGTGCCCATATTTAAAAAAGGAAAGAAAGAGAACCTGGGGAACTACAGACCGGTCAGCCTCACCTCTGTCGCCAAAAAAATCATGGAGCAGGTCCTCAAGGAATCCATTTTGAAGCACTTGGAGGAGAGGAAGGTG
>NW_020664516.1:1005975-1036930 GCF_002925995.2 Terrapene triunguis | reverse complement strand
GGCCCTGCCAGGAAGTGGGAATTTTGTGTCTCATTTAAAACACACATAGGCAGTTTCCCTGCCCTGATTTTCTGCCTCATCATTCCTTTATCTGTAGCCTCATATCTTAACATACTCTTGGGATTTAAGTAAGCATAGACACGTGGCAGATAAACGATACAGTAGTAATTCACAAGGGCCATACATGATACTCAGCTGGGAAATGCACCTTCTGCCTCTGCAAAGGGAGGGAGAGGCTTGGGCTGCACGGAGAAGGAGGAAATGAGAAAGATTCACAGTGGCAGGTGTAACAAAGGCCAGGCCCTTACTGTGACTCCCTCAGAGAAGGGTCTGAACAGTCCCACGGGGGAAAAGATTCTGTCTGGCTTATGAACTGGTGACCAAGTTGGTAAGTTACAAGTAGCATGGCAAAAAAAGAGCCCAATGCAGGAAAAACCAGTTTCCAATCAGCTTTTCTGCTGGTTTAACAATCAAAGGAGGAGGATATTATTCAAGAGAAATGAATGACGCTGTTTAAAGTGGCATGACCAACTCTAGTCAGATGCTCAGAGCTGCTGCCAGCAGGCACTTCAGAAACGCCAACTTGAATGCAAAGCATAAATCTCTTCTCCCCCGCCCCTTCCAAGTTTGGGGACATTGAGAAAGGAGTCTCATTATCATTATCAGGCTGTTTCTGTAGATAAAGTGGCACAAGGTCTCTGATGGTCACTGACGCAGAGCCCAGATGTTTTTGGTGCAAATCCAGAGATGTGTTTACTTACTAGAATGTACAGAACACAGGGAAGCAGTGCCAACAGGACACAGCACAGAGGAAAGCAAAGAGAAGAATACCCACGTAATACCTGGCAGTCCAGCTGTACAGATTGTAAGGACAAACATTAGCTCTCCCCTCGGCCATCCCAACTGTGATCAATGAACAGCCAAACATTAAACAGAAGGGGCACAACAATTTGACAGCCTAGGACAGCGAACAGAGGACAGGCAAACAGAGGGAGGTTTCCTGGGAGTTCGCACAGAGTGTTTCTGCCTTTCAGGCTCCTGGGAGCAGTACATACAACATCTGAGGAGCCTTTTAGAAGGAAGACATGGATAGTGAGCGCTCAGCTGTTGTGACCTGCTCAGAATGTGCCATATTTGTCTCTCCCCCAGAGGACAGAAGCGACTTTGTCTGTACGAAGTGCAAGCTGGTCTGCATATTGGAAGAGAAGGTTAGAGGACTAGAGAACCAAGTATCAACCCTGTGTTGCCTCAGAGAAAATGAAGATTTTCTGGATAGAAGTCGGTGTTTGGTTCTGGACGCAAAATGTGCTGAAGAATCAGAGAGTGCAGAGCAGAGCGGGGAAGAATATTGGCAGCATGTGACCTCCAGAGGAAAAAAGAGGAGAACCCACGTACTCCCAATGCAGATAGAGGTGCACAACCATTTTCAGGCTCTCTGCACAGGTACTACTGCGGAGAAGGATTTGGAAGAGCCCTTTGAGGGAAGGAGTCAGAAGGAGATTCCGTCGGCCGGAAGGCATGGGATGCATTGTCCTAGGGATGGAGGTTCCATGACCACCACTCCCAAGAGGAGGAGACGGGTGGGGGTGGTCAGGGACTCCCTCTTAAGGGGTACAGAGTCATCCATCTGTCGACCAGACCGGGAGACTTGAGAAGTGTGCTGCTTGCCTGGAGCTAGAATCCAGGATGTGACTGAGTGTTTGCCGAGACTGATCAAGACCTCGGACCACTACCCCTTCCTACTTCTCCATGTGGGCACCTTGAGCAGATCACTGCATATTACGTGGCTCTGGGAAGAAGGATAAAGGAGTTTGAGATGCAGGTCGTGTTCTCATCTATCCTCCCTGTTGAAGGAAAAGGCCCAGGTAGGGACCATCGAATTGTGGAGGTGAATGCATGGTTATGCAGGTGGTGTCGGAGAGAGGACTTTTGATTCTTCGACCATGGGATGTTGTTCCAGGAAGAAGGATTGCTAGGAAGAGATGGGATCCACCTAATGAAGAGAGGGAAGAGCATCTTCGCAGGCAGGCTGGCTAACCTAGTGAGGAGGGCTTTAAACTAGGTTCACCGGGGGATGGTGACCTAAACCCAGAGGTAAGTGGGGGAGTGGGATACTGGGAGGAAACACAAGGAGGAGGGTACAAGATGGGAAGCCTCCTGATTCATACTGAGAAGGTAGGGCAATGGGCTAGTTATCTTAGGTGCATGTACACGAACGCAACGAAGCCTGGGAAACAAGCAGGAAGAATTGGAAGTCCTGGCACAATCAAGGAACTATGATGTGATTGGAATAACAGAAACTTGGTGGGGCAGTTCACATGACTGGAGCACTGTCATGGTTGGATATAAACTGTTCAGGAAGGACAGGTACGGGAGGAAAGGTGGAGGAGTTGCACTGTATGTAAGAGAGCGGTATGATTGCTCAGAGCTCCAGTATGAAACTGGAGAAAAGCCTGTTCAGAGTCTTTGGGTTAAGTTTAGAGGCGAGAGCAACAAAGGTGATGTCGTGGTAGGCGTGTGCTATAGACCACCGGATCAGAAGGATGAGGTAGACGAGGCTTTTTTCAGACAACTATCTGAAGTTTCCAGATCACAGGCTCTGGTTCTAATGGGGGACTTCAATCACCCTGACATCTGCTGAGAGAGCAATACAGCAATGCACAGACAATCCAGGAAGTTTTTGGAGAGTGTTGGGGACAACTTCCTGGTACATGTGCTGGAGCAACCGACTAGGGGCTGTGCTCCTCTTGACCTGCTGCTTACAAACAGGGAAGAATTGATAGGGGAAGTAGAAGTGGGTGGCAACCTAGGCAGCAATGACCATGAGATGGTTGAGTTCAGGATCCTCACAAAAGGAAGAAAGGAGAGTAGCAAAATACGGACCCTGGACTTCAGAAAAGCAGACTTAGACTCCCTTAGGGAACTGATGGACAGGATCCCCTAGGAAGCTAATATGAGAGGGCAAGGAGTCCAGGAGATCTGGCTATATTTTAAAGAAGCCTTATTGAGGGCGCAGGAACAAACCATCCCGATATGTAGAAAGAATAGCAAATATGGCAGGCGACCAGCTTGGCTTAACAGTGAAACCTTCGGTGAGCTCAAAAAGAAAGCTTACACAAAGTGGAAATTTGGACAGATGACTAGGGAGGAGTATAAAAATATTGCTTGAGCATGCAGGCGTGTAATCAGGAAGGCCAAGGCACAATTGGAGTTGCAGCTAGCAAGGGATGTGAAAGGTAATAAGAAGGGTTTCTACAGCTATGTTAGCAACAAGAAGGTGGTCAGGGAAAGTGTGGGACCCTTACTGAATGGGGGAGGCAACCTAGTGACAGATAATGTGGAAAAAGCTGAAGTACTCAATGCTTTTTTTGGCTCTGTCTTCACAGACAAGAGCAGCTCCCAGACTGCTGTATTAGGCAACACAGTATGGGGAGTAGGTGAGCAGCCCTCACTGGTGAAAGAACAGGTTAAGGACTATTTAGATAAGCTGGACGTGGCACAAGTCCATGGGTCCAAATCTAATGTATCCAAGGGTGCTGAGGGAGTTGGCTGATGTGATTGCAGAGTCATTGGCCATGATCTTTGAAAATTCATGGTGATCGGGGGAGGTCCTGGATGATTGGGAAAAGGCAAATATAGTGCCCATATTTAAAAAAGGAAAGAAAGAAAGAGAACCTGGGGAACTACAGACCGGTCAGCCTCACCTCAGTCGCCAAAAAAATCACGGAGCAGGTCCTCAAGGAATCAATTTTGAAGCACTTAGAGGAGAGGAAAGTGATCAGGAACAGTCAACATGGATTCACCAAGGGCAAGTCATGCCTGACCAACCTGATTGCCTTCTATGACGGGATAACTGGATCTGTGGATATGGGGAAAGCAGTGGATGTGATATATCTTGACTTTAGCAAAGCTTTTGATACGGTCTCCCACGGTATTCTTGCCAGCAAGTTCAAAAAGCATGGATTGGATGAATGGACTATAAGGTGGATAGAAAGCTGGCTAGACTGTCGGGCTCAACGGGTAGTGATCAACAGCTCGATGTCTAGTTGGCAGCCGGTATCAAGCAGAGTGCCCCAGGGGTCGGTCCTGGGGCCGGTTTTGTTCAACATCTTTATCAATAATCTGGATGATGGGATTGACTGCACCCTCAGCAAGTTCGCAGATGACACTAAACTGGGGGGAGAGGTAGATACGCTGGAGGGTAGGGATAGGGTCCAGAGTGACCTAGACAAATTGGAGGATTGGGCCAAAAGAAATCTGATGAGGTTCAACAAGGACAAGTGCAGAGTCTTGCACTTAGGAAAAAAGAATCCCATGCACCGCTACAGGCTGGGGACCAACTGGCTAAACAGCAGTTCTGCAGAAAAGGACCTGGGGATTACAGTGGACGAGAAGCTGGATATGAGTCAGCAGTGTGCCCTTGTTGCCAAGAAGGCTAACGGCATATTGGGCTGTATTAGTAGGAGCGTTGCCAGCAGATCGAGGGAAGTGATTATTCCCCTCTATTAGTCACTGGTGAGGTCACACCTGGGAGTATCGCGTTCAGTTTTGGTCCCCCCATTACAGAAGGGATGTGGACAAATTGGAGAGAGTCCAGTGGAGGGAAACAAAAATGGTTAGGGGGCTGGGGCACATGACTTACGAGGAGAGGCTGAGGGAACTGGGGTTATTTAGTCTGCAAAAGAGAAGAGTAGGGGGGATTTGATAGCAACCTTCAACTACCTGAAGGGGGGTTCCAAAGAGGATGGAGCTTGGCTGTTCTCAGTGGTGGCAGATGACAGATCACGGAGCAATGGTCTCAAGTTGCAGTGGAGGAGGTCTAGGTTGGCTATTAGGAAACACTATTTCATTAGGAGGGTGGTGAAGCACCGGAATGCATTACGTAGGGAGATTGTGGAATCTCCATCCTTAGAGGTTTTTAAGGCCCGGCTTGACAAAGCCCTGGCTGGGATGATTTAATTGGTGTTGGTCCTGCTCTGAGCAGGGGTTGGACTAAATGACCTCCCGAGGTCCCTTTCCACCCTAATATTCTATGATTCTATGACTCTGGGTACAGAGCCTATGCCAGCATGCACAGGAAAACTAAGCCCTGGATGGTCTGAACACTCCTGAATCCACATCTAGAAATGGATAGCTAAAGTCTCAAGGCGTAGGGAGACTGGGAGAGGGACCCAACCCGAGTACAGCCCTGACTTCTGCACAATCAGATTCCAGATTCCTGCCAGCCAGAGCCAAGAAAAGCACCTGTGCATTGGACAGGAAAACCACAGGGCACATGTGAAAGTCCCCATTTCAGCAGCTGCAGAGGCGGCCTCCTCATATGAATAGAAGAGTCTTGTATTCACGGAACAGGCTCCTGTGCCGCATTAGGCAGATTTACGCTCAGCTGAACATTGGAGACACGTTTTTCCTTTTTTATATAAACCACAGAGATTCCAAGCAAGGCTGTATTGTAGCGTCATGTTACACAAGCCCCATACAAGCCATCAAGGGCTAAATATACCCTGTGAGCACGCTGCTCCAGTGGATCACTTGGGCTGGCAGAGCAGCAGGATCCTCCACCCTGCTAGGAAAGCTACAGAAATAACTCGCAGCTTGTTCAGAACAAAATGTCCCAGCCACCTAGAGTCTGGAAAATGAACCCCACGTACTGGGAGCTCTCTGCTTGGTTCTGCTCCTCGACTTCCAATTTTTACTTCCCATTAAACAGGGACCCTTGAGTTGTTTAGGCCCTGACTCCCATGTGCATATAAAAATCACTAGTCCACTGTCAAGAAATATGACAGAGGTCACCAGCCCCAGAACATCCCTCATCTTTAATGCATAGCTGCTGCCCAGGGAGACTGCTTGCACCAATGGGGAGCAGTGCACGCTGGGACCTGGAGATTTCACGGGGGTCTCCTCCATGTTGAAGCTGATTGATCACCTGCCCTATGGTACACCCCGGTGGGCTGTTTCTAGCTGATGGATATGCTGGGTATTCCTTGATCACTTCTGCTGTATGTCCCTTTATATTTAACTTCCTTTGGGGTTGTCTCCAGTACATGCCTGCTCTTTGTTACACCTGCAATGCGTCTCTTCCACTTTGGTATCTAAGGCACTTTGGAGAATCGGTCGCAATGTTTTTAGAGGCATGCCTCCAGCAGTCGCACCAATGACTGAAAGTTTCTCTTCTGGGGCCAGTGACTGGAAGAGGTTACAAGCCCTGAAAGCTTTTGTACTGGTCCCAAAACACCTCTAGTCCTGGCAACTGATGAGACTCCCCAGCCTTGAGCCACATCATGCTAATCGCCAGCATGTGATTGATAAAGTTGTGTCAAAATCAAGTTAAAAACCAATATCAGCCTGACAGGACTTCACAGATGGATATCTTGTAACCTGACTGGGCTGGAGAGCAATGCTTTGCATCACGGATATGAACTAATGGGGTACACAAACACTGATCAAGGAACTGTAAATTAAAAATTGCTTCAGTCTACTGTGCTTTTCTGACACTGGGCCAGGACTGAGAATAGCAAGTGGGGGAACTTAGACCTCTATTTCCCACTGGGCCCAGGGATGCATCAGGGCTCTTGGGTGTGCAGGGCGTTAATGAAAGAGTCAATTTCTCCAAGTTTCGTTTCCTTCCTTCGGTTTTTAGCAGCTGGGTGTTTAATGGGTTACAGTGATCATACAAAAATAGATACACCTCACAAAAGAGATTGTTTAAACTAGAGAGGGCAGGTGGAAGGACACTTCCCTTCTCCCCCAATCTCTCTCCCTCCCTGAACAACATGGGCTCCACCAAGTATTGGAATTGAATTTGCCCCCTTTAGCCCATCTGGACAAAAATAAATCCAGTGCCTGACATTTAAAATAGTAATGGTGGAACCCAAACCCTCACACTAACTCTTAGCAGCCTTGCCTGCACATTGAACAGGAGGAGTGAACCTGCAGCTTCCCATTAGCATCGTCTCTAGGGAGATAAGCCATTGTCCAATACACTACTTCCAGCTTCTCTCCAGCAGAAAAGCAGAGAGCCACTCAATCATGTAGATATTTTAGGGCTAGCCTCTGTCTACAGGGTTCTCAAACTTCATTGCACCGTGACCCCATCTGACAACAAAGTTACTACATGACCCCAGGGGAGCAGGGAGAGAGCCTGAGCCCCACTTCCCTGGGTGGAGGGGGCCACAGCCCAAGCCTCACTGCCCCACGTGGGGGTGGAGCTCGGGCTTCAGCTTCAGCCCTGGGTCCCAGCAAGTCTAATGCTGGCCCTGGTAACCCCATTAAAATGGGGTCCCAACCCACAGTTTGATAACCGCTGGGTCTCTATCTCTTCTAGAGTCTGCAGACATGTCGACATTTCAGGGGTATCGGTATCAAAGGCAGCTGTCAGATCTACAGAAACAACATGGATATTTGGTCTTCAGCCATCAAGAGAAGACTGACAACTGAAATGAGAGTAACTTTCAACCACAGCATCAAATCCACCATCTCTGGGCCCAGACCCTTAGATCCCTTCCTCTTCCAAAAAAATTATTTGTGCGGCTCCTTCTCCAAATAAGGTACACGAGCACTAGGGCTGACTTGGAGTCTGTTCCAAATTCAAGCCACCCACGAATCACGAATCAAGGAAATTAAATACAAATGCTCAAACATTTAAAGTGCTTTAAGAAACAAAACTGTAAGTGGCTGTTCTTCCAACCACTTTCCATGTGCAGTTCTAATTTCAACTCCTACTTCAGAGACGTGAGAGCTAGCAGGGTTACTTGGCTTGTAAATATCCTGCTAACATTTTAAACAGCATCCATAACATCCACCTTGCTACACAATTGAATTTCAAAGCCCTGGCAATTTACATGTTTACCAGATGATTTGGTTTTCCACCTGCCTGAGTCACTTGGCTTTTGAGAACAGGTGACGGAATGAACTCTCCACCTTGTTCAAACAAACTCAACCAAAACAGCGCAACTCAATAGATCCGCAGGAATGTCCAGGCTCTGCCCAGTTCCCCCAGGCACTTGGTGTAACAGCTACAATTAACACAGGGACTGCCCAAACCACCAGCAGGTGTTTTCTCCCCGATCGGGATTTACAGCTGGAAGTACAGGCTTATTCAGGGTATTAAAACTATGCTCAGTAGATGTCTCACAGACTAGTTCTGCTTGGCCGAGGGGAACGGCCTGCATCAGCAAGACCAACAGAGGCTTGGTCTGCAGGATAATACGAACATATGGATACACTGTTAAGCGTTTGATGCTATAAACAAGGAAGAATTCTGGAAGCTGTTCATGGACCATAGCAAAGAGGAGGATTCCAGGGGCACTGAGGTCAGTTAGGCCTACAACAGTATGTTCTAGTCCAGAAAAAGGGTAGAGTCTATTCTTCAGCTCCCCTTCTGAAAAGAACTAATGCCTAGAGCTGTGGTTCCCAAAGCATGGCCCCCAGTCACATGATGCTGGCTGGCTTTTCCTATTTCTAGCTACCAAACTGCATGAAAAGCAGCTAAAAATACATGAAGTATTTCCTAGTGTTACTTTTCCATGGCAGCAATTGCTGTAATTGCCACATTTCTTCAGTCAGCAGAGGGGAGGCAGGGAGCACGATCATGAATTAGGAGGAATGTCACTACAAGGAATTTGACACCCCTAGACCTGAAGAATGAAGTCCATGAGCCCTACGCTGTCCCTCAGGGAAGGAGAGGAAAATCACATTGTATATGCACTTCAAGTTACCCCAAAAATGATCCTGCCCATGAACATTCTCAAAGGCCCCGTTCAACGTGTCCAATAATAACCATGATGCATAATTTCATCTGCATTATGGCCAAGGAGAAGAGGTCACTGATTTCCAGGACAGCTTTGGCTGTGCTCATTCAACCACAGAACGGACTCAAGAAAGGAGTCAAACTTCCCTGATGCAAGTCCCAGTCCCAAATGAGGTGGCTTCTCATTAGTGCCTATGCTGTAAAACTCCCCACAACCCCACAGCTACATGGACATCCCAGAACGTGATCTAGTGGTTAGGGGACAAGGAATCACAACTGCTAGGTTCCTTGCTTGGCTCTGCCACTGACTCACTATGTGACCTTGGGAAATGTCATCAACTCTCCGGGCCTTCATTTCCCTATCTACAAGATGGAGCCATCGCAATGTTTGCAGGGATGGAGAGTGAGAGCTGGGTGTGTTTTAGAGGCAGGCTGGCTGGCTTCAAACATTCCCCTACAAAGCCATCCCGTAACGAGGCTGAGCGCCAGCCAACATGCCAATTCAGTTATTCAGACAGAGGAATTTCCCCATTTGCAGAATCTGCTCTCAACTGTTGTGTTTCCCCTCTAAAGGCTGGCGTTCTCCAGCACAGGACTATTTTAACGGCTCATTCTGTCCAGTCACAGAGCAATTCCAACAGCCTGCTGGCAAGAGGATGACTTTCAGTTATCTGATCCAATCTGACAGATGAGTTATTAGTGCATGCACCAAACCTCAATGAATGCATGCTGCTCCCTCCTCCCTTTGCTTGGTCACTAACCAGAAGGCAGGGATAATAAAAAGGTAAGTGAGATTAGCACAAGGGGAGGAGGAAGGGGGAGAAAGAGCTCACAGGCACCAAACACCCAAGCTACACTACATCTCATTCATCAGATCAACATAAATACATGGTCTACTTAGAAATTCAAACGTCTAAAGAGAAGTGGGGGCCAAAATAATCAAGGAGCTGTAATCAGGGAGAGTAAAATTAAATTCCCTTAGCTTGGTAATACAGTGACTCTACATAGCTACCCTTGCCTAGAAGGGTTAATAGCTGTTTGCAATTCCATAGCAGGTAATGTAGCAATCAATGGTGTAGAAAATGGAAAAAAGGAAATGGACCTGTTGGCACATTTCTAGCAAGTGAAGAGTGAGTAGAGAGAGTCTGGAAGGTCCTAGGCACTGCTGAATCACTTAGCCCACTGATACTCCGACCTCAGTGGTTCTGGAGCCAAATTAGGGATCAGGTTTACCAAAAAGAGCCACAGCAGTGTAAATTCACTGTTTAATTTACTATAGTGCTATAGAGTCAAACACAGAGTGTTTTCATATCATGTGCCGCAGGAGATGCATTAAAGAGCCACTTGCCGCTCAAGAGCCTCAGTCTGAGTATCACTGACTTAGCCCTTTAATTCTCCCCCAACTTATTTTTGATCCTTTTAGACCTACTGGCAAAAGCAATACTGTCCATTGATGACAAACTTCTGAGACCTACATATTTCAGAGTGATGGATCAAAAGCTAAGGCCCAAAATTGACTTCCTTTAAAATAGCTACAACCGTCTGAGGAGCATTCTAGATTTTAAAATTCACCATTTCAGTCATGAGACGTTGAAGTAAATAAAAGCCGTTATTTCTATAGGCCCCACAATACTTGTCAAGGTCTCGTAATGCATTTAGTCCATCAGGCGACAGTTCCCAGGGCACTTGATATTGTGTGTATGTACTGATGTATCCGGGTGTGCAGGACAGAAGAGAATACATGTGAATTTCAATAGTATCCAAAAGATGTAAGAAAAGCAATATTTACCAAATAGAAAACAAGACAAAAGTGAAATGGGCAGATATTTACTTTATGTACACACACTTTGCTAGAAAGTAAGGCATGCCAAATTTTAGCTAATAAATCTCAACTAAGTATCCCCACCACCATTCTAGAGATGAGGAAACTGAGGCAGGGCAGTTCAGTGGACTTGCCCAAAGAGACAAAGGGAGTTAGTGTCAAAGCTAGAATAAGAACTTCAGCATTTGGGGCTCCCAGTCCTGAACTCAGACCATGCCTGTTACACGCAATGGCCAGAGAAAACACTACACAGGAATACCCTAGAGCAGTGATTCTCAACCGATTTACCATCATGGGCCGCATGTGCAGCTCTGTGTGTTAGGTGGGCCACATCCATACAATATACACTAACCGAATGGCTCTGAGGATGTCACATGGGCCACAGCTGTGTGCTGATTGGGCCGCAAGCAGGCCGCGGGTTGAGAACCACTGTCCTAGAGGATGCAATCCTAAGTCCCATACTCCAAATTTAGTTCTATATGATGTTAGAGACGTCAAAACTGCACTATGTACGTCACAGCCTTTTACACTGAAAATACAGCTGTAACCAGCTTGAAACAGCTGGTTATACGAGAGAGATTTGTGATTTTAGAAAGATCAATGACAGGAGGAGCATACCATCAGCCCTGAGAGAAGGCAGCCCAGCACCAGGACAGCAGAGTTTCCCTGGCTGTAAAAAAAATGCCTGACTTCTTGCAGAACTGTGCAGCTCCGAGATGAATACAAGGATCATGCGAAAGGCAAATTGTCTCAATTGTCAGTACTATTATGGGCTACTCGTCAAGAATGCTGTTTAACTGGACTATCTGGTGAGCTAGCTAATGCATCCTCAGAACAAATGTAGTGAAACACATGGAAAGTTACCATGTGCCTTGCAATGCTAAATCCTTCTCTTCCTACAATAAAAAACTAGGTTACAATAGCATTAAGGGATTGGCTTAAACTGATGTGGGCTGAAAATTCAGAGGAAAATTTAAAATGGCACTGTTACCCATTGGCAATGCACCAAGGCACACAGGGGCACAGTTATTCTTCAGTGCAAAGGCATAGTACAAAGAGTGTGTGTGTGTGTGTGTGTGTGTGTGTGTGTGTCAGTGTGTTGTTGTGGTTTTGGGGGGGGGGGGGGGGAGGGGGGGGTTTATTCTAAATTCCCCAACTTCTGCTGCAAAGTTCTGACTCCAATCTGAACTTTCCCAAAGTTTGGGATGCACGTGTTCATACTTCAGGGGTTGGGCACAGTTCTAGGATGCACCAAAGAAACGTTTTAATGGAAGTGTCTGAGTGGCAAGGCAGAGGAACATTGCACAGTTATGGAACAGTGTGTGTGTGTGTCTTGATATTCAGAAAGTGGTGCAGTCAAGTGTTTGTTTAATCTGCTGCCAGAGTTTCCATGGCTGTATGTAAGTCAGCTATCTGTGTCCACACACCGCTAATTATGGCAACTAGGTGGTTATTTGAGGGGTCAAAACTGCAAAGGTGGGTCAGAGAAACTGCAGACCTGTCTGAAAATCAAATCCCAGTGTACAGTCAACTGAAGACTTCAAACCTAGTCAGTGACCCATGGAATACACCGAGACATTTTAGCTGTTTTGTTTGCCCTAGGTTAGAAATTAAGTTTACATTTCTTCTGTGCTATAGCCACTCATTCCCCATTCATAGGACCCAGCCTTTTGTCACGTTTTAATCTAACAAGTGCCTAGTTTTGTGCTGAGTTGGACAATGCTGGTGCTATTTGGATTAAATCCTCTAGCTCAGAGGATGGGACAAGACTGTGCCTCGCTACTGAGAACGTGAAGCCTTTTGTATACAGCTCTCAGTACAAGTGATGTTTGGGGAGGCTGTGTTTTTAGTCCAAAGACAAAGTGTTTTAGAAGCAATTTCAGTTTATCTTGCTTAATGACTGAAGTTAACTGAGCCCTGTACATGTCGTCAGAGCACCGTATCTTTAAGCAGGACAGGTTGAGGATTCCCCAAACATTGTCAACTGATTCCTCACTAGGTGATAACCAAGAGATCAAATGTTTCTATCAACAGCTATGAAGTATAATTAGCTTCTGGTTATGCTTCCTAGAGGTCAGTGACATTTGGGCACTGGGTTCAACACTCCACTGGTTTGCTACCAGGACATAGGGAAGAGCTAGCCCTGGTCCATACTTAATATTTAGATTCACCTGGCTGCACCATGCACACCCCTGAGCACCATAGCTATGCAGACCTAAGCCCTGGTGTAGATGTGGTTAGGCTGACAGAAGAATTCTTCCATCGACTTAGCCACCGCCACTCAGAGGTGGATTACTACCTACATCAATGGAAAGCCCCTTCAGTTGATGTAGGAAGTGTCTACGCTACTGCTGCTACAGCGCTGTAGCTATGTTGGGGACTTTCCTTGAATACTTCAAGTCATCGCCCTTGTGCTGGCATCCTGTCCTTGTGCTTTCAATCCGAGGAGGCTTGAGTTGGATCAGTACTTTGACGGCACATCTCCACAGAACACCTAAGTTCTACAGAAAGTGGCATCTACAGAAAGTGGCATCCCTTCCCCAAAATCACTATTGATCCAGTGGTTTCAGGGCACTGGGTCACCAAAGGTGAAGACTTTTCGATAAGACCCCAAAACCAGGTCCTGGCCATCTCTGGTTTTCAAAGATCTCATGGAGCTTTTTCAGAGAGGTAGGAATGCAAATCAGCAGCCTAGGGAAAATCCAATTTATGTAATTATATCTTGCCTGCTTAACTTCATCATCCAGTTTTGAATAAATATGACGTATTTTCCCTCACTTTCTGTTCTACAATGTCACATTGTTTAAGAACAGGTTCGACAAACACCTGTCAGGGATGGTCTAGGACAGGTATACCTGGTCCTGTCTCAGCACAGGAGGTTGGACTAGCAGACTTCTCAAGGTCCCTTCCAGCCCTACATTTCTATAGTTCTATAGTAGTGGTGTGAGCTGTTAAACTGCTGATATAATTCACCTTGGATGTGGCAAGAGTAATTCTTGTACACATAGCGGGAATATTCCTGAAATAAAGAGCAATCATCTTGCATCCTTGATTGACTACCTGTGCCATCCATTAATCCATCTCACATTCCAAAGCACTGAGCAAACTTTCAATACTTCCCATGTTTTCTTCTTCACCAACCCCTCCAGTACAAAGTTAGACTAATCTACGGTACACATTGGGAATATTCAGCCCTTGACCTCCGTATGGTAACTCACTCATGCCTAGGATGGGGTAGCTCTAATCTAATGCCAATTAAACTCTTATACCTCACCACCACCACCACATGCATGGGCAGCATTCTGGGATTGGTTTAGAGGAAGGCAGCTACATGCAAGAGAGTCATTCAGGGTGACATTTTTAAACAGTCTAAAAAATTAATAGGAATTGAGTAATTCCCTTAAGACCTTTGAAAATCCCACCCTAAAGGCTTTAGCCATCTTACCAGGGCTCATACCAAGTATCTCAGTGTGTCTATATTTCCTGAGTACATTCACTGCAACTTAACTTGTTTTCTAAACATGCCCTACCTGGCTCAGAACAGCACAAGCCAAACTTGGGGCAGCTTGTGGTTAAGGTGAAATAAGTAAAACTTTTAAAATTCATAAAAACCTCCCTCTGAAAAAATGCAAAATGTTTTAATTTACATTAAAAGAATTAAATTTCATTCTTCTGTCCTGATTAATTCAGGCTGTAGAGGCTTCCTTGGAACATAAAGGACAGAATATGATAGGGTCTGCAGCTTAGCATGAATTTCAATACATTAACATATCTCTGTGCAATCAAAATGGTAACAAGGCAGGGCTAAGAGGTGTACTCACATTTTACTTTCAAGGACCTGCATTCAAAGCCCTGTTTGGACTCCAACTGAATTGATTCTGGGGATGTCACAGTCCCTAGTGGACAGTGGTCCACAAAACAAAATCACCACACAAGTTAACATAAAAGGCAGCTTTTGCTGACACCAGCAATGCTGCTTACCCAGTGATGTTTTCTTGTGTTGGCATTAAAGTTTAATAGATAACTGGGAAACAAAACAGCCTGTTTCCGTTTCATTAAGCACGCTTGATGATCAATGATTTAGAATGTGAAAAAAAGAAAACTAGACAGACTTTTTCAAGCTTCTAAAGGGCCATTCTAAAAATTAGGGTTAGCATGTGTTGGCAGTATGAACATCCATCACTTAGACAACCTGACTGCAGCCTTCCTGATCTCATTCATGCTGGCTGTGAGTCTAGGTACCATGCAATCAGGAGACCTCAGCAAGAATTGGCATATGGAAATTGTTTGAATTCACTCGCCATATGGTAGACTATCACAGAACCTGTTGTAGACCAGTCATGGTTCTGCCTCTGCCTAGTTACCCCTTCCGTAGGATAAGAGCTGGTCTCATGACTGCCCAGAAGAAAGAACCCTGCAAATATCTAGACTATAGCTTCACTTTGAGCTTCCATAGTTTGTATTGCTCAATCTCTAGTCTGTTAGGCAGTGGCATTTTATTTGTTCATCCACTGAAACATGTTCTCATGTTTTTTGAAAGCCTCCCTTCACACATCTTGTTAACGTAAATCCAGAGGAACTACTGATTCCAGTGGCGTTACCTTGAGATTTAAAACGAGGAAACTGAGTAGGATCTAGCCTAAGCTATTTACTAATACAGAGCACAAGTTCCTACCTCCCCAGAACACAGGAGATTTTTGTCTTTACAAGGTTCTATTCTGACAACTCTGTATAAATTATGTTTAGATATTCCAAATGATTACAAATCAAGGGAACTTACTACAATGGGCTAACTTGAGGAAAGCTCTAGAGCACCACACTCTACCTCAGTCCATGAGGACAATCCCCAGGAAGCCTTGAAGTGTCAGCTCAGACAGACACTGCAGTCTCACAGGTGCAACAGAATGGATCATGAAGACCCTCCCATCTATATAACATTATCTCCATCCAATTGAAGGACAAACTCCTGCTGTTCCAACAGGGCCTGTAGTTCACGAAACCAGCATTAACAGTTCCACTGAAAGCAGCTGAACTCCATAAAAAAAATGACTGTCCTGGACTTTGTCCTCCTTGTTTGCTAGGTCTCATCACCATGTTTAATAGTCCTTCACTGCTGCCAGAATCATCTGTACAGGGTAGCACTCCGTACGTGCAGAGGTTTCTATTTACAGCAGGGGCCGCAGGTTTTCAGCAGTAACTGCTCCAATGCAATGCAGGATAATGGTTAAGAGCGTAAAGACGACCAGGCTCTCCGTCACCGGTAGCATACCCCATAACACCATCTGTTCAATATTATATGTGCCAGGCAGGGGTGGCTAGTAAATTTCCAGAATGGCCACTTCATTTCTAAGGGCAATCATAGCTCACTTGCAGGACTGGAAAAATGAAGAACAGATATGAGATGGGTTTTAAATCACTATTTAGGAAGGAGCGGGGTTTTGATTTAAGTTACAACCCACTCACCCAGGGTTAGCGTGAATACCCTAATGTACACCTCATTCCCAGGCAAATCTGAGCGGAGCTGGAGTCAAGAGGCTCAGAGGAATTTTAAGGTTAATCGAAGCTAGCAGGTCTCCAACTGTGGGCCCCTGAACACTGGTAAGTTGTGTGCTGCAGCAGAAACAGGACAGGGCATACCACAGATGTGAAGAGCTGCCTGGGAAAGCAGCTGCTGCTCCCACGAGCCTAGCTGATTCTAGGTTAGTCCATCACTCCTGCTCTCAGAACAGGAGGGCAGCTGCCTCCACAAAGTGCCTGAAGAGCCTTGGGCGAGGAAGAGCATTCTGAGCATGCTGTAGCAGAGGAAAGGAAACACCTGTGTGCCGGAGTAAGGATGAACAGACCAAATCAGGAGGGAAGCTGGAGGTTACAGCAACTTAGTAGGGGGCAGCTGGTACTTTTGACACTGGTGAAGGTAGTTGGGGGTTGAGGGCTAAGCACATTAGCGAGCTGTTTCTGCCAAATGAACAGGAGCAAAATAGTTAATACTGATATTTAAGTTATGATGTTTCATGAACTGACAGACTGATGTCCCAGTTCTGATTCTCCTCAAACTGATATCACCCCTGGGGATTTAACTCAGCTGGCGCATGGCATCTGCTGCTCCTATGGGGAAGTGAATGTTATTGATTGAGGGTAGAGTTTATTACTCCAGGTCAGATTGAGCCTAACTGATGACAAAGAGTGAAAGGCACAGGTGCCACAAAACCAGGGCTCTATTAAAGCCAGAGAGTTTGCAGGCATGCTGCTGTCACAGTCATTGGGTGGCCAAAGTGACATACTGTAGTCTGAGACCAAAATTTCTGGTTTAAGAGCGCTGTTTTAAAGTGCTCTAAAATCCAGACTCGGGTTTTATAAGTACTGTCAAGGAAATCAGCATTGATGAAACAGAGGAAATAAGGAAGACTCTACAAAGAGCAGTTAGGATAATGGAACCATGTTCCTCAACTGTTCCCTGAACAATACTCCTGGGGGAATTCTGCGCCACTGCCCAATGCAGAATTTTGCAGAAATTAACGTGCACGCAGAATTTCCTTTCCCTCATGGAAATAAGCTGCAGTGCTGCTAGCCACCACTAGTGGCTGCTGGACCCAGCGGAGCCCAGCTCGCCCATAGAAGACACTGCTGGGGGAGGGAGAGGGAGCTAGAGGGTTCCTGGCAGCTGCAGTTCCCAGCATGCCCTGAGAGAAGGTGAGGGCAGCACACAGGAAACTCTGCAAGCCTGGGACTGAGCATCAGGCTGTTTCTCCCTCTGGATCCCTGGGCTCTGGCAGGGGAGGGGGTGAGAGTGTCTGGCCCCACGGCTGGGCGGGGGGGTGTATGAATGGGGCAGAGAAACAGGAACTGGGTTGTCATAGGGGTTTCTTTAATTCTCTACTCCTGGGGGAATTTTTGTGTGTCTGTATTGTTGCAGACATACCTGCTGACAGGTATTTTGAAATAAATTACCAAAATAATTGAAACTAGTGCTATTTTGACAACATTTGCAGAATTTTAAAATATTGTGCGCAGAATTTTTTTTTTTTTTTTTACACACGCATGCCCCCCGGCGTAGAACAACAGGACTGAGTTTGATCAAAGGAATGCAAGCCACTGAGTCATCTGGCCAAGGGATTCCTGATACACAGCTGCCCTAATGTGAGCAGCTCAAAACGTTTTCAGACTCTCCTAACCTTTTCAGTATAGAGTGAGGGAATATGGGGGAGGGGGAGCTGGAGCAGGACAGGGGGTGAGGGCTCTGCCCCTTTGCCAATCTTCACCCTTTGGGGCTGGGCTCTGGCTCAGCTATTGAGGTGCCAGTACACCCCAAAAGATGACAACCCTTTATCATCCAAACAATGTGTTTTTGGACAAAGTTCAATGACTAGAGCTTTGATAAAGAACTATGTTTCCAGAAGTGCATTTTCCTACGATCCCTTAATGAATGAAGGATCATTTTCCAAGGGACCTTTGCTCTCTGGGAGCTCAGAAGTGCTACTAGCAGAACAATATGGGTGACACTCACACCTTACCCTAAGTATGTCACTGGAGGGGAAATGGAGCCATCTACTCCTAATTCCTCCCCCGGGTTGCTCCATCAGCCCAGCTCAAGGGCTCCCCTTCCCTTCACCGCTCCCTGACCCAGCAGGGGAAGGAACCCAGACCTTCCCCTCCTCCATGTTGCCTCCAAGCAGTGGGGAAGGGACAACCACGCTCTCCCCTGTACACTCACCCCAATGCTTCTAGGGGGAAAGGAGAGGTCAGAGCAATGCAGGAGAGTTTGGGGCAGGAAGGAAGGAGTCAAAGCTGTGCAGTGGGAAATGTAGGGCGCTTCAGCTCTGCCTCCCAAACCTCTCCATATCCATACCCCCCATTTCTGTGCCCCCTTCAATACGTGCCCCCCAGTGCTGAGTCCAAGATGGAGAGCTGGGAATGTGCATGTTCAGAGCATAGTGCAGCCAGTGCTAAGAGGAGGCAGGGAGCTGGGAACATGCCTGCTTGGTGCATGGCACAGGCCCACAAGGGCTGAAGCTGCAGAAGGGGGGAATGAGAACCTGCACTGAGATGAATGACGCAGTTCACAGCGCCATTGTTTCAGGGTGTATTATCTCCATGGGGTGTTCTCATTCAGCTAAGAAACTCTCATTGAGATGAATGGGCCACTTCACATCTGCGGCTTCTATGGTGCAAGTGGATGTGAAAAGCCCCTTCCCCATACACTAGATCTGAATTTGGGGCAGGGACTCTGTCTCCACTCTCCTGCCTCCAGCTGGTGCATGCATTCTTTACAGCCCCTCCCACCTGTCCCGGATTACTAGAAGCATGGAGGAAGATGGAGCTGAGAGCAGCATGGGTGTGATGGATGGACTGGTGGAGTCATTTCGGATCAGGGCGGAGGGAGCAGTTGGGGAAACCTGGGGAGTCTGAGAAGCAAGAGGAAATGTGGAGGGTTTTGGAGCAGAGCAGGGAAGAGTGGGGTGGAAAGGAGGGGGATCAGACCTGAGAAATGCAGGGCATGTTCATAGACTCAGAGTTTAAGGCCAGAAGGGACCACTGGATCATCTAGTCCGACTTCCTGTATAACACAGGCCATGAAATTTCATTCAGTTGGCACTGTATGGAGCCCACTAACTTTTTGTCTAAAGCAGATCCTCCTGAAAGGCATCTGGTCTGGATTTGAAAACATCAAGAAGTAAAGAATCCACAACTTCCCTTGATAATCTGTTCCAGGGGTTAATCACTGTCAAAATCTGTGCCTCATTTTTAATTTAGATTTGTTTGGCTTCAGCTTCCAGCCACTGGTTCTTGTTACGTTTTTCTCCACTAGATTAGAGAGTCCTTGAGTACCCAGTATGTTCTCCCAGTGAGGTATTTATACACTGTCATCAACTCACATCTCAATCTTTTTCTGGTCAACTAAACACATTGAGCTCTTGTAGTCTCTCGACGTGAGGCCTCTTCTCCAGCCCTTGAATTATCTTTGTGCCTCTTTCCTGCACTCTCCCTCCAATTTTTTCACACCCTTTTGAATATGCGGACACCAGAACTGGAGGCAGTATTCCAGTCCCGGTCTCACCAATGCCCTGTGTCGGAATGGCCAAACCGCAGCTCGTTTCCAGTTAAAGTGCAGCTCTTGGAGCCCCCTCCCCCATTCTCCGCCTACCAGACTGTTTGGGGGAGCTCAGGGCTTCCACGGTGTGGCTAGGGGCTTCCGCCCAGAAGGGAGGGGGGTCTTGGGCTTCAGCCCCACTCCCACTGAAGCCCCGAGACCTGGCAGTCACGCCCTATGGGGCCGAAGCCCTTAGCCCCACCACCGGGCTGAAGCCCCAACCCCCAGCAGGCACCCTCTGGCTCTCGAACTTCTGAAGATTGTCATATGCGGCTTGGAGGGTCAGTAAATTTGGCCATCCCTGCCCTATACAGAGGTAAAGTCACCTTCCTGCTCCTGCTTACTACTTCCCTGTTTATACTGCCAAGAATCATACTAGCCCTTTTTGCCACTGCGCTAGGAGTTCGCGTTCAGCTGCTTGTCCACTAAGACCCCCAAATCCTTTTCAGAGTCACTGCTTTCCAGGACACAGTCCTCCATGCTGGGGGTCTGGCCCGCATCAGAAGTATAATTTTGCCTTTGGCTGTATTAAAAAAAAAATTGTTTTAGTTGGCTCAGCTTACCAAGTGATCCAGATTGCTCTGTATGACTGACCTGTCCTCATCATTAAATAATCACAGGACCAAGCTTTGTGTCCTCTGCAAATTTTATCAGCAGTAATTTTATATGTACTTCCAGGTGATTGATAAAAATATTAATTAGCATTGGGCCTAGTACTGATCCCTGCGGAACCCCACTAGAAACACTTCTATCGGCTGATTCCCCATTGACATCTCTTTTAGACCTTTATTATATAGTTAAATGAGTGCACCCCCTACTGTGGATGGAGTTATATTAGCATAAAGATGCTTATATCAGTACAGCTTATTTCTGTGAATTCACCCACGGCAAAGTGTGCGTGAGGGGGGGTCCCCTCACCAGCAAGAGCGTTCACTTTTTGCCCATCGCCAGTGTATTCTTCTCAAATCTTTTCATCCAAACCCATGCTTTCATCTCCAGGATACAGAGCAAGTGTCATCTTAGCTCAAAAAGAGATTAGTAAATAGTGTCTGCCTTTCTCTGCACAAGCTCCTTCCAGCCTAACCTCCAAGAAAAAGTATTTAACAAGTTACTAATAAACAGTCTCCAGGGGGCACCCAATGAAATGAACAGGCATCAAGCTTAAAACAAACATAAGGAAGTACTTCTTCACACAACTGCATAGTCAGCCTGTGGAACTCGTTGCCAGGGGATGTTTGAAGGCCAAAGTATAACAGGGTTCAAAAAAGAATTACCTAAATTCAGGGAGGATAGATCTATCAAGATTGTCAGGGACGCAACCCCATACTCTGGGTGTCCCAAAATCTCTGACTGCCAGATGCCAGGACTGGATGACAGGAGACGTGTCATTCGATAAATTGCCTCATTCTGTTCATTCCTTCTGAAGCATCTGGCACCGGCCACTGCCAGACGAGGGATAATTGGTCTGACCCAGTATGGCCATTCTTGTGTTCTTAATTTCATGTGCCAAGAAATATCAAAATGCAGCAGCATCCAGGTTCATATTGGACATCGAGGAGAGCAGGCTGCCGCTCAGTAAGTAGTACCTCAGATAAAATCCTGGAAAGCATAACATCTGCCTGCATGCGCTACCCTGCACGCAAAGCCCACCACCATGCACATCAGATTTTTAAATCACAGCTTCTGCTGCAGCCTTTTTGGATCAAGGAGGGATTATTTCCATTAGTGTAACAGGTAGCTCTCCTGGACTCAACATCCATCAGGCAGGCACAAAACACCTTCCCGAGAACAAGCAGCTGCCACTGCGCTCTGTGCGGAGGCAGAGGCACTACTATCCTCTCAGTATCATGCCGCATCCTTTGCCGACACGAGACCGAGGAGGCTGCTTATGTAACTCTCTATCCTGGCAGGTTACACAGAGCATTCCCGGTGACTACGTGCAGCTGGAGCAGAGTCTGTTCTTACCCAGTATGATACAAGCCATTGCTCTAGGTCAGCCTTTAAAGAGAACTCCGGAGTACTTCAGCATGGCATGAGCAGTCTCTGACTTGTAATTAACTCTACAGTTGGTGTGCGTTTTTAAATAACCATTTTGTCCTTCTCTAGTAGCTTTCCTAGAGTGCTCACTGCAGTTAAATGTAATTTAACCTCACAACCTCCTGGGAGGTATAAGCATTACCCTGTTTTACAGATGAGGCCACAGGCAGAGAGGTGAAGAGGCTTCCCCAAGGCCCCACCTAGCCTGTGACAGTTCTGGGAGCGGAACCCAGGGCTCCTCTCTCCTGAGGCCTGTGTCTTCCCAGGTGCAGAACAGAGGTGACACCCAGAGGGTTTACATATGTTGACTGGGCCCATTTTCAGACAAGCAACACGAAGACCTCAACAGTCAGCCAGCACAAAGATGCCAAACAGCTACCACTGGAACAGAATCAAACCAATCAAGTGTCTTTTGGTGCTAGAATGGGGACAGTAGCCCACGGAGATGCAGGACTTCATCAATGCGGCCAGGCAAAGAGGACAGAAAGTTGCTCAGACTATGCAATCAGCTGGCAGACAAAGAGGAGGGAGGCGGAGGAGGGGGACAGAGTCCCTGGCACTTACAAGAACATTTTTACAACTTAGGAGCCAAAATGAAGTTCTCTTTCTCCTGGAAATGTCAGCAAGGAGTAGGTGGAAGTGTTTCACAGAATGATACACAAACTCCCTTGCCTTGACAGGCTACAAGAATCTCTGGATTCCAAGTCATACGCCAGAGGGAACAACGTTATTTGAACATTTGAACACAATGCAGTGAGCCAGCATGTAGCAAAGAAATTGACTATGGCAGCTTCTACGTTTCTTCATACAAAGGTACCCTACCCACTGACAACATGCAGCACCCAGGGCAGACTCCGTATGCCGTTCACAGAAAAAGCCTCACAAGAAAGAACAATCTGTTCTGCTCACCCCAGACATTTGACATTGAGCCCTCTTTCTCAATAGCTTAGTATGCAGCCCACCCCTGAAAGTGATTTATATCAGCAACTACAACTAAGGTCCCCCTACCTCTAAGTCACTGGATGCAGAGTGCCTTTCTAAACTACAAGTTGAATGTGTCAGGAAACCGTTATGATTTAATAATGCCCCAACAGTATTAGAACATGATCCAGTCTTCTCTACGTAGATACTACCAAGCCACATTATAAGCTTCTTATCAAGCAATGTTACAATCCTGTCAAGATGGTAACATGATTCAAAAAGTGGTTACAAAACAGGTTAGTTTCATCTGCATACACAAGGCCAAATTGCATTCTAGCCTGGTCAGGTCACGGCTGTGTTAGAACAGTCCTCTGACACAGCAGGTTTAAAACAATGTAGGAAAGATAACCTAAGCTATAATCGCATCCTTTAAAAAACAGAGGGCAGGAGTTCTGCCATTTTTCTAACGGCAGAGAGTTTTGATTCTACACCATTTACTAGTCTCGTCAAAATAAATAATTACACTCTGCACTTGCATGGTGTTTTTTAGCTGAAGATCTAAAAGCACTTTATCAAATATTAAGCGAGCTTCACACCAAGCCCGCACAGTAATAGACAACACCCAGTTTACAGAAGGATAAACTGAGGCCTGGTCTACACTACGACTTTAATTCGGATTTAGCAGCTTTAATCCGAATTAACCCTTCACCAGTCCACACTACAGAGCCAGTTAATTCGAATTAAAGGGCACTTAAAATCGATTTCTGTACTCCACCTCGACGAGCGGAGTAGCGCCAAAATCGATTTTGTTAATTCGAATTAGGGTTAGTGTGGCCGCACACCACCGAATTAATGTGGTTAAATTAATGGGGTAGTGTGGACGCACACCACCGAATTAATGTGGTTAAAAACCGAATTAATGTGCTTAGTGTGGCCGCGCACAATCGAATTTATACAACCTGTTTCCCAAATTCGAATTATCTAAATTCGGATTAATCCCGTAGTGTAGACATACCCTGAGACACAGCATCTTGCCCTTGCTCACACAACAAGTCAGTGGCAAAGCCCAGTACAGAACCCTGGAGTCCTGGCTCCCAGCCTCTGTTATATCCTCTTCAGGAAATGTGTGTTGGTAACAGCTGACAAACACAATGTATATGCAAATATAAAGCCATTATTGGGAGCAAAGCATTCCAGAAGGAGCATGTCTAGTGATATGACCAGAGGACTGGTACTAAACTACCTAAATTCTACACCCTGCACTGCCAATGACTTGCTACATGACCTGAAGTAAAATCATGGGGTTTTGAGTGGCCTCAATTTACCCATCTTTAAGATGGGCATTACCCATTAGTTTGCAGGGGTGTAGTGTAGTTAATGCTTTGTGCCTATGTAACTTTTAGTGTGTATGTGTGTGTGTGTGTGTGTGTGTGAGTGTGAGAGAGAGAGAGAGAGAGAGAGAGAGAGAAGGATTAAGTCAATTATAGTGAAAATTAAAACTGTAGAAGCTGTGTGTAGTACATACAAGGGTGGCATACATGCATGGAATGTAGTATCATCAGAGCTAGAGGGAATTTGATTAATTTTTAAGGTTTATCTGATGGGGAGGGCCTGGCATCTTTTATACTGCTAATTAAAATCCGAAATCCCCACTTCTCATTGAGCAGGAGTTAAATGTGGCCCACTATAAAACAACGGAAGGGCTCCCCCTGCTGGGTCTGCAATAATGGTTACACCCTATTCCAAGAGTTGACCTCATCAGTGCTGCTGGTGCAGAAAACAAGGAAGTAAACTAGCTTTGGCTGCATTTGAAACAATGAGGAAAATCCTTCCTTTGACAAAGGGAAGGATGCCAGTGAAGGAGGGAGTGTCCTAATCTTCTAAGGGCAAAGGAGGGCAGGAAACCTCTCTAGCAATAGTTGAACTTGCCCTATGTTTCTACTGCAGCGAGACCTGACTCGCCTTTCTTCACCCAGAAGGCTAATGTATGTGATTGTTGGGCCAGCTCCTGCGGCTGGGAGCTAGATTCAGGTAAGAAAGCTTGGTACATTCAGTTGCTAGCAAACAAGTTTGTTCAGCTTGTTACCAAAATATTCAAATGGTATCCAATGTCTGGCCAGGATTACAGAAGTAGTCATACAGGATTAACTGCATATTGCATTGACTAATCACATCACATAAAATATCCAATAGCTTCAGTTTCTAGTTATCGGGGAGGATATTGCCCAAAACCACAGGACTGAGTTGAGTCTGACCCCTTGCTCTGAACCACGAGTTACTTTAAGCACTAGCATGGCTATTAATTATGGGGTTGCTAAACCAGGTCTGGTGACCCAGTCACAACTCAGCTGTCCCTGACCCAGTTAAAAGCTGTAGTGCAGGCAGGCCCTGAACAGGGCCATTTTTGGACATTTTCAACAGCTCCTTTACGACGGGCAGCCTCTACTTGATGCTATCAGAGAAGACAAGGTGGGGGAGGTAATATCTTTTATTGGACCAACTTCTGTTGGTGAGAGAGATGCTTCTGAGCTACACAGAGCTCTTCTTCAGTTCTGAGTCACTGGAAAGCCTGTCACTCTCACCAATAGAAGTTGGTCCAATAAAAGATATTACCTCCCCCACCTTGTCTCATATCCTGGGACCAACCCTGCTACACCACCATTGCTATATCTCTGGTCAGTTATCACCCTTCCTGATATCTTACCACTGAGTAAGATTGTTCAGAAGACTGTAGTGAGAACTTATCTGGCTGTGTTAGATTCCCTTGACCCTTGTTAATCTGAGATCAGACCAGCGTATGGTATGGAAACTGCACTTCTCCTCAGGACAATGGATGAATACCAGGCATGTAGGCTGATCGTCAGATTGCCCTTCACACCATGATGTGCTGGTGGCCTGCCCGCAAACCTCACCTGGCTTGAACAAAGTCACTCAAGCAGCACCATTCCTCTAGGCCCCAGAGTCCCAGACAACTCCTGTGTCCCCTGGGCTCTCAAACGGGTTGGACAGGGGTTCGCCTTGCCAGTCTCTCTCATTCAACTTGTAGAGAAGGCTGTTAGGAGTGCTCTGTTATGGTGCTTTTGGTATGCTGACATGCACACAATTCTCTGTCTCCGTGTTATGCATCTATCTAAAGTACTTATGGCCCCCCTCAACAGGGCATCTTTAACATATTTATCCTCACAACACCCTGTGATTCAGGGAAGTACTGCTGTCTCCATTGTACAGGTGGGGAACTGAGGCAGAGAGACTAAGTGACTTGCCTGGGGTCCCTCAGAGAATTTGTGTCAGAGCAGGGACTTGAACCCAGGTCTGCTAAGTCCTAGACTAGTGCCCTAACCACCGAGTCATCCGTCTTGTTCGACACAGATGGTGCAGTTGAGGTCCTCATCAAATATCTGGCTGAGATTAGGGCATGAACGAGAGCTAGCTGGACGAAGATCAAGCCAAGCCTGAAGTGAGGCGGGTAGATTGGGAAAGCAACAGGCAGGGAGGGAGATTATATTAACCCCTTAACAGAGGGGCACCCTGCAGATTATTTTTTGAGTTTGCAATTTGGGAGAACCATTCTAGACCATCAGCTGGTTTTAGAGGAGCTAAAAGTAGTAGCCAAGAGTATTTTTCCCATTCACCTCTGTTTTGGATTCAGGCCTCGCTACAGTTACCCATACCTTTGTCACTTAAAGACAAGACTAATGCAATACAGTCTACATGGACCTAACATGAAAACTAGATTTCTCTCTATATACAGCGGTACCTGCCTACCTGAGGCAGTCTCTCTAGGATACCACTAAAGCTTCAATCAGCAGAGGCATCTGAGCCATCAGCCATTGAAAGAAGAGTGATGGTGGCAAGATATTTTCTGTGAAAGGATCTTGGTTTTGGAATTTACTCCAAAATAGGCTAAATTAATTGATTTTCAGGGCATGCTCTAAGACCCGTCTATTTTCCCGGAAAGTGGGGGAAATTGGGTGATGTAGGGATCTGTAGGCTAGATCAGTAGTTCCCAACCAGGGGTCCGGGGCCCCCTGGGGGGCTGCGAGCAGGTTTTAGGGGGCCCCCAAGCAGGGCCAGTATTAGACTCACTGGGGCCCAGGGCAGAAAGCCAAAGCCTGGGGCCCTGCCACCTGGGGCTGAAGCCAAAGCCTGAACAACTTAGTTTCGTGGGGCCCCCTGTGGTGTGGGGCCCTGGGCAACTGCCCTTCTTGCTAACCCATAACGCTGGCCCTGGCTTTTACATGGAGAAAAACAGCAGTGGCACAGGTGGGCCGTGGTGTTTTTATAGCATGTTGGGGGGAGGGGACTCAGAAAAGAAAAAGGGGGTAGATAGTTATTGGGTGATCTGTTGGTTGGTTGCTGGGGTTCTTAGGCTGGGCTCACTGTTTTAAATTATTTTGTGCATTTTAAATTGGGTAGGTATAGGTGCTATGCATGCAAAATCAAAAAACAAATACAAAATGATTTGGCTCAACAGAGAAATGGTAGCACAGAATACAGGGCTGAACAAAACCCACAATGCCACAGAGCTGCCAAATATATCCGAGGCCCATCTGGGACACCCTCCAATTTTCCATCCACACTGCACTGAGGTAGGTTTGGAAGGGGGAAGGGCAGCCCTGTGCAAGTGTAATTTTGAAATAAATATCTCTATATTAACCATGAGATAGCATTTAACTGAATTCAAATAACCTATTTTCTGGGGTTTGCACATTACTTCTGTTACCCTCAAACCCCAACGTATTTGAGCCCCGGTCAAGCAAAGTGCAGTGACCGTAGCTGACTCCACACGTCAGTGATGATCAGCACCGAGTGGAGTGCCACGTGCTGATCTAAGATATCAGTGTGTCCCTTCCATGCCCTGCAGACTTGTGCAATATCAGCTGTCAGCAGAAGGCTCACTTCCAAACAACTGCCCCACCTAAGCAAAGCTAAACCCTGCTGTGCACAAAATGATCGGATATGGGGAAGAGCATGTGATCACTGGAGCACAGGAGCACACAGGGAGAGGAAGTTCTGTTTCCTGGGAACTTCAGCTTCCTAGAGGAGCAGGGTAAATAGCACGTCACAGATGTGAACTCAAGTGCGACTTTGCCAGTTCTGCAAAAATCCCAAACATTTTAAAATTGCACCTTCAAAAAACCCCAAAAAACTGCGCAAGTAGGGCCTGGATCTTAACAACAAGAGAAGTGATTAGAGTCTGGGCCTGTTTTACGTTCAGGATAGAAGCAAGACTAGATGCCCCCCCATTTTTTTTTTTTTTTGGCAATAAGCTGGGTAACCATACAAGAAACCATACTGCATGGGGAAGGGCCCCATTTCAACTTCACATGCTGGGGAACACCAGACACTATTAAGGAAAGGGGGGACTTTAGACACATCAAAATACAATCCAGATAGTTCTTTGCATTTTCTGGGGAAGGTACACACAGTCTGAGAGTGGGCCAGGCAGTTTGCCCCTATCCAGTACAAGCTCCCCAAGCCACTGGAGACATCACATTTGAGCTGTGGGAGAATAAGGTCTTCAGATCCTGAGTGACCCCCGCAGAATGATACAGAGCAGCACCGAGAAACTAACAGGAACCACATCCATGCGGTCTTTGGCAGGGGGGAGACTCAGGAGGGCCTGACTCAATTAAACCAGAGCTCCTCCTTGTCCCTACAACCCTTATCCTGAGTGCTGCACCTGTCAAACTCTCCTCCCACGGCCACCAGGACAGTCACGGGGGCTGGAATCCCCTGCCAAGAGGGAAGAGTCACACGTACCATCCCCCATCCCATGGGCTGTCTGGCAGGAAAACTCATTCCTATTGCGACCCTCAGGATTGAGGCGCGTACCCTGCCACTGCTGCTTTCACAAGTTAGACAATCCTACATCCACACACTTGTCCACAGTCAGTCCCACCTGTTAGGAAACATCAATACACAGACCAACCTCAATTCATACACCCATGGGTCCTCACTCCACACCACACTCCCTTTTCACATCACACAGCCACCGACAACACCCCGTCAGCTGATCCTAATTGCATTCAAGGGCTCCTTAACTAAGACTTCAGCAAGATTCAGATTTATCAATACACCCCCCCCCCCCTTTTCTTCAGAAGTCTCTTATTACCATGTTAAAAATCCACGGCCCTGCTTCCAGATGTGAGAGTGCGACTTGGAGCTGAAGTGACAGGAAGCAGAGTGGAGGATTTGGGTAGTGCAGTATCAGGGCTGAGGATGCAGTGGATGCCAGGGCTGCTTTCAGAGAGTGTTTTCCCAGGTAAGGCAGCTAAGCTACACTTATACTTGGGCTGAAGTTTGGGTGGGAATTTCCTGGAGTTTTGGAAGTAGTGGGCTAGTGTGAGACACACGTATGGGAAGTGAGGGTGATGGGGGTGGGGCTGGGGAGGAGGAGAACGGTGGGCAAGCAGGGCTTGCTGGGCAAAGGGGTATGGCAAGGTAGGGCAAAGCAGAGTCAGGAACAACAGGCTTCCTGGGGATACTGGAGCAGCATAAGGTTTGCAGAGGCCAGAGGGGGAGCAGAGCTTGGCAAGGGAGCAGTCTTTTGAGAGGGGACACAGAGTTGCATGGAGCAGAGGAAGTCAGGCAAAGACAGCAAGTTGAGGACAAGCTCAACATGAAGGAGGAAGCACTAAAAACTTCTTCAGGCCTTCTCCAATTCCAAGCCTCCATGGCTTGTCAAAGGGGAGTGTCGATACTGCACAGCATTTGGAGATTCACAGAGTGGAGGCAGCATGAAGTGCTAGCACTTCCCACAGCTGTATTTAAAGTGTGTCCAGGTACTGGACATTACCAGACTACTTTGGATGCTGCAGAATAAGGGTATGTCTACACTATGACGCTTCCTGCATTGACAGGTGGGGTTTTTCCCGTTAACGTAGGTAACCCACCTCAGAGGCGGTAGCTATGTCAGCGGAAGAATCCTTCCATCTACCTAGCTGCATCTACACCAGGGTTAGGTCAACCTAACTACAGTGCTCAAGGCATGAAATTCTTCACAGCAAAGTTAGTTCATTTTCAAAGAGGGCTCCAGAGTTTGCAATAAACGCAGAGTCAAAGCACTGCAATGAACTGCACCATGTGTACGCAAGCATTTTCAAAGCAGATTAACTTGAAAAACTGCAGATTAACCCCCCTGGTGTAGACAAGCCCTAAGGAACAGAGCGACCCACTTCTCTCTTGCCCCCATTACAGGAGACAGCTCATTATAATTTCCAAATACACCGCCAGCTTGTAAACATCTCATTGAAAGATGACGAAAGCAACTTTTGCTACAAACCAATTTTCAAAGCCATCGCCCACAGTTAATTGAGCAGTGGAATGACCAACATTGTAGGAGTCCTCACCACCACACCCTCCCTCAAGTGTTCCTGACTCTCTCACCTTACAGGCTCTCCATCTTTACGCAAGGGGTTAGAGATAGCATGCAGCAGAAAATACCCATTTAAAGCTTTCATTGGGTGCCTGCCAAATTAGCGTGTAGCAATGAAACCAAAATCTAGAACAGGACCAACCAAATGAGCTTCCATGTGACCAGGCAGCATTCGCTCCCGTATTTGGAAGCTTGGGCACACAGTTTAATAGCACTGTGCTCATCTTGGTGTGCAAACTGTACTTGGGCACTGGCAGAAATTAATAGTGAGGTCACTGTGACGTTGCCCAGGTGTTATTTGGACCAGTGATCTGCTAAGTCACTCCAATCCTTGACTCTGGGAGCCAGCCTTACCCTGCTCTGCTGCGAGACCCCCACTCCTGGGCTGTTCACGCACAGCTTCTAGCACGTAAGATGCTTGGATTGTGCAACCAAATGACACTAGCCAATATCTCCGGTCCCAGACACAACTCTAGGAACCTCCATCTTGCAGTGTCCAGTTATGCCCACTGGATGCTTCAAGCTTATATGAGTTCATCAATTTAACAAAGAAATTGATATGTACCAGGCTTGTTATCCCAAGGGGAATTTCTGACACGCTTCAAACCAAACACACTGCTTCAGGTAGAATAAACAAACTAACTTATTAACTACAAAGATAGATTTTAAGTGATTATAAGTCAAAGCACAACAAGTCAGATTTGCTCAAATGAAATAAAAGCAAAATGCATTCTAAGCTGATCTTAACACTTTCAGAGCCCTTACAAACTTAGATGTTTCTCACCACAGGCTGGCTGGTTGCCCTTCAGCCAGGCTCTCCCCTTTGATCACCGCTTCAGTCGCTTGGTGGTGGTGTCTGTAGATGGAGGTGGAAGAGAGAGGAAGAGCATGGCAAACGTCTCTCCCTTTTATCATGTTCTTTCTTCCCTCTTGGCTTTGCCCGCCCCCCCCCCCCCCCCG